>NW_015175972.1:743637-758150 GCF_001447785.1 Gekko japonicus
CACTTGGATCAGTGTACTCAAATCAGTCTTAGAAAACAACACAACTATGTCCTTGTGTGGCACATATTCTCACTTCTGCCTCCGTAATCTTTGTGAGCATTTGATAATGTGGCGGCACCACAATGTACAGAACCAAGATTGGATCCCATGATCCGACAGTAGAAGCCACTGATGGTTGTGGATGTTCCCATCTTTCCTTTCTCCTCAGCATTCCTTTCTGAGCCCAGGAAAGTTTCTCCGTGGGGTCCTGGGACCCATGTGGACTAATAGCTATGCAGATTGAGAGGTTGCAGTGAGGAGGGGAAGGGGACCAAAAAAATCACTCCTTCTGTCTCTTTTATGAGAGCAGCTTCACTGATGGAAGAAGACGGAAACAATTTCACTTCCTTCCCCTTCCCCACGGCACCCTCCTGACCTGCTTGGCTATTATTACACACAGGCTCTGCCAGCCTGAGACAAACTTTTTCCAGGCTTAGAATGGGGGAGGAGAAAGCGGGGGAACGATCTACAATCCTTGAACTGGATCCAACCCCTAAGAGAGCGGGAATCATTGCTTGTACGGCTGCATATCTTAGGAAAACATGGTAGTAAAAAAGAATAGCTGACTGAAAACAAGCAGTTGTAACTCACTTATTCAAAATGACTGCTTTCGTGTTGGCATCCTTCCTTGCCACAGTTCCTGCTGCGCTCCCTATAATGGGGCACACGATCATGGCTATGATAGAATTCCTAGTAGTACATTTCATACCACTCTGTGGTATTCAGAAAAAATGCTGAATATATCATCAGCTTGGTGTTGATGGCTAAACCTTCCAAAATCTTTACAAAATCATTCCATCATATCATTAATGAGGTCCTCAGCTGGACAGATGTTAGCATGAACATAAAAAAATGATACCTCTGCCATAAAACATTCCTTCATGTCCTGTCAGCTGCAGCATATGCACTGGAAGAGCATCAAATACCACAGAGCACTCGCATGAGTAAATGATTTTTCAAAGATGTTGTGGTTTCTAGCTGACACATTTTGTCGCTGCAAGTTACACATTTGATTGTTTTCCTGTAAATTGCATGTGAACTACAATCCCTCACTTTCCACTTTAAATTTAATCCAATTCGTCTTTTTCAGTCTGAAAACCCGGGAACTCATTCCACCATCACTGTTTTTGATAACAACTGAAATGACCATTCCTGGCCCAGAACACCCAGTCAGTATCAATTCTGAGGCAATTTCCTGTGTTAATAAAAATTCTCTGAAGTGAAAATGCAGGGTGAAACAGAAGTGGCATTGGTACTGAAGGGAAGGAGCAGGCAATGTAGAAGTCCAGAATTGTTCTAACATGGATGAGAATACTTGTAAAAAACCATTGCAGACACATTTGGGATAAAGGTCTAGATTAATCATAAACACATATAAACCATCCCTCCACACTTGAGAGGGATCACATGCTAGACAGCATATATTTTGCACATATGGTATCCTGTGGTACCCTGAGAAACGAGTTTAAAAAAAAAAAAGCGTATTTCTAGTCCTCATAGTCACAGAACAGTCACAGACCAATATGCTTTAGCCACCATAATGGGAAAAGGGAGAAAGAAAAGAAGCTGCTGCTTTAAAACTAAACCTTGTATTTCTGATAAGGATCAGAAATCAAACGAGATCTTAGCCGGGTCTTCCAGTTGTCAAAGTCATCCCCCCCCCCAAGTGCCTTTGTTCATAGCTCTGTTCATGAGAATATCCTATCCTCCAGTCTTTTCAAAGCCAGGGTTCTTTATTTTTGCACTATACCTATGGCAGCTAAAGCCCAGGGTCGGCACCACAAGGAACAGCCTCCCAAAATTCTATGTAAACCTTTGCATTAAATGTATTTTTAAAATCCATTTACTGATTTTTGTCCCTGTGAACTTTCCGATGCACCAACCTCCATGCTAAATGGTCATTGGGTATTTGTGGCTGTTCGAGTACCACCGCGGTTGAGGTGAGCTCTCGACCCCTGTCTCAGCTCCCGCCCACCCAGTGGTTCGAAAGCAACTTAATTGCAAGTAGATAAATGGGTACCCACCCTTAGTAGGGTGGGGGGCACCCTGCCTGTGTGGTGGTCGAAGATAGACGGCGGCGGCAGTGAGACATCAGCTCCGGCTTCGATGAAGATGGCAGCGGCGGCAAGCGAGCGGCGGCGAGCGGGCGCAACCAGAGGAGTGATCCCTGGTGGCTAGAAGGCAGAACATCGAGCGACTGCCGCCGAGGAGAAGGCCGCGATGACGTCAAGAGCCGGCACAGCGGAGCCGGAAAGGACGCAGCTGAAACCGGAAGGAGACGGGAGTCGCGCGCCTCGAGAGAGGAAGGTTGCCGCCAGACGCCGAGGAGGGCCCCCTGCCTGAGGAACCGCCGGAACCAACAGGACCATCTACCAACCACCACCATAGGGGTGCCGGTAGGTTTCCCTGCCCCTTACAAATATATGTGGCCATAGTTAGGGTAGTAAAATGGTGACTAGCACTGAATTGTAAGCCGCTCAGAGACCCCCAGACAGGAGGTTCGAGCGGGATATAAAGTTGAATGTATAAATATATAAATAAATAAACCCCATGGACTACATCACATCAGGCCCTCCTGTCTTCCGCCATACTCCAGAGTTTGCTCAATTTCACATTAATTGCATCCCTACGCCCAGCATGTTCTCTTGACAAAACTCTGTTAGCCTTTGTCCAGCTTCATTTTGTTCTCCATTATTGTCCATTATTCTGGTTACCTTTTGACTTCCTACTTTAGCATTCCAGTCCCCTATGATGACAAGGACATCTTATTTTGGTGTTAGTTCCAGGAAGTGTTGTAGGTCTTCATAGAACCGGTCCACTTCAGCCTCTTCTGCATCAGTGGTTGGGGCATAGACTTGGATTACTGTGATGTTGAATGGTTTGCCTTAGATTCGGACTGAGATCATTATGTCGTTTTTGAGATTGTATCCCATTACTGCCTTTTTCACTCTCTTGTTGACTATAAAGGCCACACCATTTTTTCTACAGGATTCTTGGCCACAGTAGTAGATATAATAGTCTTCTGAGTTAAATTCATCCATTCCCATCCACTTAAGTTCACTGATTCCTAAGATATCGATGTTCAGTCTTGCCATCTCATTTTTGACCACGTCAAGCTTACCTTGATTCATAGATCTTACATTCCAGGTTCCTATGCAGTATTGTTCTTTGCAGCATCGGACTTTCCTTTCACCATCAGACACATCCACAACTGAGTGTCCTTTCAGCTTTGGCCCAGCCGCTTCACTCTTTCTGGGGTTACTTGTACTTGCCCTCTGCTCTTCCTCAATAGCATATTGGACACCTTCCGACCTGAGGGGCTCATCTTCCGGCGTCATATCTTTTAGCCTTTTGTTACTGTCCACGTGGTTTTCTTGGCAAAGATACTGGAGTGGGCTGCCATTTCCTTCTCCAGTGGATCGTGTTTTGTCTGAGTTCTCTGCTGTGGCCTGTCCGTCCTGGGTGGCCCTCCACAGTATAGCCCGCAGCCTCATCTAACCATGCAAGCCCCCTCACTGCGTCAAGGCAGCGATCCATGAGAGGGGGATATTTCTTACTTTTGGCTAATTCCTTCTGCTTGTCATGGCCCACTGAAAGGAGAGGAAAGCCAGGCAGAGTTGCAATGGAAGTCTGTAGGGCTGAAACAGCAGGAGAACCTTGGGGAAAGGATACGCTTTCTTCAGTTTTCTACTCTATCCTTTAATTTGTTGATAGATGGCTGTAATTTTCCCTCTCCCAATGTGCTGATAAACTGTGAGGTTTTTAAAAATATATTATTAAAGGGCAGGACTACAAGATAAAGGAGAAAGAAGAAATCGGGAAAGGGGCCATTGTAGACTCAGCCTTTATACTGAAAACCCTGCCCTGGATTTGAGTGGTGGGGGGAGGCAGAATGAGATACTCTTTAAACTTGCTCAGGGGCACACTATTATTGTTTGCTCTTTTTATTTAGGAATTCTGTGTCATGGATTCACTGGTGAATTTTTAGCTAGTCACTTTTTGCTGTGCCTCGGTGTTCTTCAGGTGTAAAACTGGACCAATGTCCTCTAAGTGATATTAAATACAACATTCTGCATATATGGTGGTGTGTGATATAGATTTGACTTGCTTACTACTTTTGTCATCTGCCATAAGATATGCAATACAAGAAATCCCCTTCATGAAAGCAAAATAGAGTTGCACCTCATGCAGCCACACTAACTGGGATAAAAGATATCCAAGGCAGTTTCTCACCCAAAAGGCCAGCACTCAGAGAAGACAAGACCGAAATTAGGTATTCCCATTAATTTCATCAGTGGGCGTTTTGTCACATAAGCTGCTCCTTACTCTCATTTTTTATTACCCATTGTCTGAACCTTTCCTATAATCATTAATACACCTATTATGTCACTCAGGTGTCATGTTTATATTTGGGATGAAGCCTCATTTTGTAAACTGCACGGCCCCCAATCAGATACATGACACACAGTCTGGGTTTTGCCCCATATGAATTTTCTTGCTGTCCAGCCACCTGCTTCCTTGAATCAGTATTAAACTTTCCATTAGATCCCAAGATCCCACATCGACATGTCTGTTATGTGTTTATAATACACATGTGCCCAACTACACACACACTAATATGCATTGGCCTCCCCACGGTTAACTAGGACATTTTGCTAAACTCAATCACCTACCCACACATTCATGTGTGGACAGTTCCCTTGATGGGGAGAAGCTGAAAGCTCAGAATGTTGAGCAAATGGCAATTGGTGTGTGGGGGGGGAACCCTGTCAAGTGGGACAACGTCTAAGGAAAGTAGGGGAAAGACACTGATTGTTGCTTGTTGCTTATTCCTTTGGATCCAGCTGTGCTGCTTCTGAACTCATCTTATACCACTGAAGAAAGGGAAATCAGCATCTCTGAATTGTCTGCCACCCTAATTGCAACAGCCAGGCTTGTTATTGCTGCCTCTTGGAAATCGACGTTACCCCCATCTCTTCATCACTGGCGGAACAAATGCTGGGGTCACTTCGTGATGGACAAAATAGCTGACACATATGAGACACACATGCGAGGGCACTCAGGAGCACAATCTAGATTCGTAAGAAAATTGTTTGCATTAATAACCTACTTCACAGAACATGACATTCTACCAGCACATGTAGGCTACGCCGAATGGCTTCATTTATGAGTTGCTTTTTCTTCCGTTAGTTAGCCTTTATTTTAGGGTCTGAGCACTCTTTCGACACGCTTCTTTCCACAAGCTTTTACTTATATTTTATTGGTACTACAAGACACTCACATATTAGTGGTAGGATACTTGGGGGAAAACAAAGCGCATAAGGCCTCAGTCAGGCAAAGTTAATTTTGATATATGGATATATTGAAACGTCTTAAGGGTATTTGTTTACACATCGTTGAAATAGGGTTGAATGTATCACTATTTATGCTTGTTGGATTTTATGTAGATGTGACTTCTCTTTGAATAAAAAACTTAGAAAATAAAAAAGTGTGATTAATAAAGTTATACATACAGGAAACTCCGTATTTCCATCAGTGAAACGTTGGAGGGTATGCAGGTACTAGGCCTAGAATGTCCTATATTGGTCCCTATCTATTTTGTATTGTAATCATTTCTTCTGTATCAATGCACTTTTCCTGTCTATCCATCCCACATGCTCTCCTTTTGGAATGCCAGAGTTCAGGAACAATATGCTGGGATTTCAGTCTGGATTTAGGCCAAGTGAAGTTCTATAATGTAAAGCTGATGGAAATCACTGAAGCCAAGGGAGTACCAAAAATGTCTGTCAGGAAGCTTCATGCCAACTTTTTATCTGACTTTACTTCAGAGAGCTATGGCTGGGACTCCAGTCCTCTGGAACAGCACTGCACTGAACTCCAGACCCTTCACTGGAAATACTGAGAGGAAAGTAAGAGTTGAAATGAGAGAATCTTTAAGACTATTTTACTTGGATCAGGTGTATCCACTGTATAACAAAATTCCTATTTATAAACACGGAGTTATAGGACCAAGGGACTGTTGGAGTGAGTGACTCAGCATGGTATGTCTTTCTATTTGTCTTAAGGTGGGAGCTATCCTCTGACTCCTTCTCTCTCTGTGCGCCCTTTCTTCATATTGCTTTTCATACAGTCACATTTCTCTCCTGTAGAAACAATGCCCAAATACTAATCCATATATTGCCAGATTATCTGGCCACTTGTGATAGGAAAAATACCCTTTAGATTAGGCTTCTCTCCCCCCTTTTAACTGCAACCTGAATGTTGCATGAATAAATGTAAGTTTTACTTTTGCAATGTACTTCTTGGGAGATTTATTTTCTGCATGCAATACCATACTTTTATCATGACTGGGCAAACTCAGCTATATTAACCAAATATCCCAATAGGGACAAGACAGTGAGACCTGGCAAAAGCGCGAAACCATCAGCAACAGACACACTAGAGGAGCAAGCAGGCTTGAAACTCTCTCTGGGTTTTGTACTTTTGGCTGACTGACTGTTGCAAGAGAATGGAGAGATGGGGAATGAGAGCTGGCCTAAGTACCAGTGATATTTTGTAAAGTTGTTAATGCTCCTTCATCCACTGTCCTCATCCCAGCAGCAGTCCTGATTCCAGTGCTGACTGTCTTAAGGTAAAAGTGAGAAAATGGATAGCTGCCCTTCCATACTTAACCTCGGTCTTCTGCTTAGCCTCTCTTTGATAAATATTAAATCTTTCTTTCACATCTTCTTGGAGGTGCAATGTGTTGAGAAAAGAATGTGTTGAGAAAACTCGCTCCCACATTCCAGACCCCCTACATTTGCAGACTGATGAAATAGTTTTAGAAAGAACTCCAGTCTTCCAAAAAAATTTCTTTTCTTATTCCTGAGCATGAGTCCTGCTTGAACAAGAGGTCACCGATGACCTTTGGGCTCTTTTTCAACTTGCCATAGTTTGCTTTGTAGAGTACATGTCCCATGTTCACCCAACTAATTGAAAGAACTGGGAAAGATCCTTCTGTTCCTGAGACGTTGGAGAACAGTGGCTGTCAGTCAGAACAGATGGACTCAGGATAACACAGTTTCATATTTGCTGGGACTAGTTGGTCCCACCTCACATGTCTCTTGAGAAACTTGTATAAGGGTCAAAAAGCAACAGTAAGAACCGGATACGGAAGAACTGATTGGTTTAGCATAGGAAAAGGAGTACGACAAGGATGTATATTGTCACCTTGCTTATTTAATATATATGCAGAGTACATTATGCGAAATGCTGGCCTGGATGAATCACAAGCGGGAATTAAGATTGCTGGGGAAAAGATCAACAACCTCAGATATCCAGACGATACCACTCTAATGGCAGAAAGTGAAGAGGATCTTAAGAGCCTCTTGCTCAGAGTAAAAGAGGAGAGCGCAAAAGTGGGCTTGAAGCTCAACATCAAAAAAACTAAGATTATGGCATCTAGCCCCATCACTCCTTGGCAAATAGAAGGGGAAGTCGTGGAAGTAGTGACAGACTTCACGTTCCTGGGATCCCAGATCACCGCAGACTGTGACAGCAGCCATGAAATTAAAAGACACCTGCTCCTTGGGAGGAAAGTGATGGCGAACCTAAACAGCATGATAAAAAGTAGAAACATCACCCTGCCAACAAAAGTCCGCATGGTCAAAGCAATGGTATTCCCAGTAGTCATGTATGGCTGCGAGAGTTGGACTATAAGGAAGGCCGAGCGCCGAAGGATAGATTCTTTTGAACTATGGTGCTGGAGAAGACTCTTGAGAGTCCCTTGGACTGCAAGAAGATCAAATCAGTCAATCCTCAAAGAAATCAACCCTGACTGTTCCCTGAAAGGCCAGATAATGAAACTGAAGCTCAAATACTTTGACCACCAAATGAGAAGGGAGCACTCACTGGAGAAGACCCTGATGCTGGGAAAGATTGAAGGTCAAAGAAGACGGGGACGGCAAAGGATGAGATGGTTAGACAGTGTCATAGATGCAACGAACATGAAACTGAGCAAACTTCAGAGGACGGCAGAAAACAGGAGGGCCTGGCGAGATCTTGTCCATGGGGTCGCGAAGAGTCGCTTGACTGTGCGACAGAACAACAACAACAAGGCTTTGTCTTACAACGCAAGGCTGCAGATCTTGTTCCTCCACCTGTTCTCTTTCTTATCTACCTGGTATAGGTCAGGTATGACTGACTGCAATGTAATTTAGTGTGGTGGTAGAAACTGCCATCAAGTTACACATGAGCAATGTTCCCTCTAAGCTGTGGAGTCTTGTGAGCAAAAACTCTAGTTTGTGAGCTGCTGTCATTAAAGTTATGAGTGAGAGATTTGGCTGCTGCATAAACTAGTTTGTTCTGGAGCCATCCTCCCTGCGCGAAGACAAAAATGTGTGAGCTGGAGGCTAAAAAACTGTGAGCTAGCTCACACTAACTCAGCTTAGAGGGAACACTGCACATGAGTTATGATGACCCTGTAGGATTTCAAGGCAAGAGATCTGCAAAAGTGGCTTGGTGCTGCCTTCCTCTGTGTTATAATCCTGAACTTCCTTGGTGGTCTCACAAATACTAACTAGGGCTGACCCTGCTTCGCTTCCAAGATCTGATGAGATCAGGCTAGCCTGGGATAGCCAGGTGCATTTCAAGACAAAAGCTCTACATTGGGCTGAAAGCTTATGAGATATTGTTGGGTGTAGCAATTTTAAAATACTTCAGTATTTACAGAGTTAATGTTGTTTGTAATAGTCAACAAGAAGTCACATGTTTGTTTGTACCCAATCTATTTACTTCGTAGAAAGCCCGGGAATTTTGTAAGAACTTTAGCTCTCTGATTGGAAATAGATGTATCAGGTATTTAGCATATTGAGGTTCTCCTTCCTGCCTTTTGTCTTGCTGGAGAAGGAGACCCCATTCCTGTTTTGTCGTCCCCCCCGTCCCCCCCCCCGTAACACCTACTTAGCTGCAAGGATGTTATTTTGCATCCCGTTTACCTTTTCCCTATGTTAGTTTTATAGTAAACTTTTATATTTTGCATACACATGGACTCAGTCTCTCAATCTTTTACTCTGCTGATGCCTGTGATTTTTATCTCTGCTTAAATACATTTTTACCAAGAACCCTAACAGATATTCCAATATAGCATTTGAATTTGCAGCTAGAACCCTGCCAGGACGTGACCACCACTCCATTTCCCCAGATTTTAGACAGATGGTAACACAACACTTACAAGCATAGTAAGAGGCTAGCAGCAGTGACTACCTTTACATGCTGTTACAGGCACATGTGGGAAGTTTTAAAGTTGCCAATGTGGCTGTTCTTCATCTGAAACTAAGTACCTAAAGGCATTGCCCAGAAGCCTTGTCTTATAGGCCTTTGAATTACTTGTTCAGAATCAGGACTAAATTCTGATCTGTGTCTGTTTCTGAGCGGATAGCAGTGACTAATAGAAAAATGGCTAAGGAAAAATCACTGGGTTGTTTTGAAAGAAACCATTTTATTCTTCACAGTATCCCAGCACATAATCAGTTGAATGAGTCAGTTGGCATAATATGCCCATCTATTACATTTACAGAACTGGATAGTCTCTATCCCACCCCGTTTCCAAAAAAGGCGACTTTAAAAAAAGCCACATAAAAAGAATGTTCCAATTTCAACTGGTCCAAAGCTCCCAGTTACATGTACAGACACACACATAATATGGTAGGTTAACCCTAACTCCTGAATGTCAACCTTAAAAGAAAGTTTAAATGCTTTTGACAGACGCTGAAACTTGGATTTCAGCAGAACCCCTGATGGGAAGATGACAAGGTGACAGCTCATGTGCTAAAGTTACTCTTTCAAAAAACTATGTCCGAAGTGGCTATATTTTAGCTTTGTAAGAGAAATGTGGTTTTCTTTGCTGAGTGTATTACAGCACTTATCTGCATCAGTTTTCCTCTGCTAGGACATGGCCCAGCAATAACTGATGTAGTCTATACTACATTCTTGCAGCCTCCCATTTTAGTTCTGCTTCTGGCTTGGTATCATTCGGGAAAGAAGGTGTCCTGTGGAAAAGACTACCTCATTCAATAAGTACTCATTTCCCCATTAATAATCGTCTTGTTTGAGCACATACTAAGTTAAACATATCCTACTCCCATGCTGACATCTCCTCTGCTGTCATGAGGTTAATGCTCTGAGAAATTAGACAGTAGCTCTTGGAGGATGTGATCAGAGCTTGTGCACAAGCGGTGCTAAAAGGGTGGCTTTGTTTGGAACAAATTCAAGAGAAAGGGGGGGGTGTCTTTTGCATCAGAGTGTTTAGTTGTGTGGGGTTCAAACGGTGTGTCTAAAACTCCCTTCCAGCTCATGCTGGGCTCAAGCACATAGTCCTACTGGGGCTGCAGTCACACACACTAAAATAATCCGCTTTTGCCAGTTCACACAGTAAAATCCAGTTGGAAAGTGCACTGAAAGTGGATTGAAAGAGGATTATTTAGTGTGTGTGACCACAGTCTGGGTGTGGCTTCTGCTGACAAGAGGTGAGCCTGCTGTTTGCTGAGGCTTTGGGAGGGGCTATGGGTCACACGTCTGTTCCACATACAGGGCCAGCTAGATAGGCACAGATTACGGGTCTCAGTAAATGAGAAATTGCTGCTTGGAGGAAGGTTTTAGATTTCTTAGGCACTGGGGAACTTTCTGGGACAAACTAAATCTCTATAAAAGAGATGGGCTCCACGTTAACCAAGAGGGAAACCATCAGCTGGATACTTAATATCAAAATTTGGCACTAGGGGTGTGCATTCTGAATTTTTTGAGCTGCAAATATATACAAAAATCACTCTTTGGGGTCATTACTGTATTTTTCCAGAACAGTATCACAGATCTAGGATTCTTAGGCATTACAAAAAATGCCACTTCCTGAAAAATCTGTGAGGGTTTTTGTTTGTTTTGTATTTGGGTGCTTATCGTCATCATCAGCAGGCATGACTTCCACAACCCTCACACTGACTGTACAAATGTGTGCTTGAACCATGCCATATAAATAAAGTTTTTAGACATCATAAATTGGCTGGGAATTGGAGCCGTTGGTCACAGAGCCAACTAGAGGTGTAGTGATTCTGAAGCTGGTTCTGAGTGGGACTTGAGAACTGGTGTGAAATGTAGATGCTGTTCACTGTTTGGGAACCGTGACCACAATGTTTTTTTACGTGCAGCATTCATGTCAATAGAAAGTTGCTCTCAAAGTCAATAAATACAAACATATTTTTTCAAAAGGGAAAACTTAACAAAGGGAGAACTAAGAGGGTCAAATCCCTCCAGCATCCCTGGAAACTATTTAAAGCCACATTAATTGAGGCCCAGATAGAATGGATCCCTCATGCTAGAAAACATTACACCAAAGTGCAAAAGAGTGCCTGCACGGTTTCCAAGTCAAGGAAATCATAAAGGGCAAAAAGTTTTCTGTTAAAAAATGGAAGATTTTTCCAAAAGAGATGAAAATAAAGGAGCATTGGTTCTAGCAAAACAAATGTGAGCTGACAATAAGGTGAGCAAAAAGAGCATCTTAAAACGTTAAAACAAATCTTCAGATATATCAGGAGCAGAAAACCAGGTAGTGAGGCATTTGGGCCACTGGATGACAAAAGAATGAAAGGATTGCTTAAGAAAGACAGAGAAATGGCAGAGAAACGGAATGAATTATTTGTGACTTAGGGCAGATCAGTCCTGCTGTGGCCTGCATGCACTGTTCCACCCTGCCTTCCAAGGTTTTCTCAACACCCGGAGAGGCATCTCTTTCCTACTGGTAACCCACCATCACCACCTGACCTTTGTAGGAATTGCCCGCTGGGATGATCAAAACTTCCAGCTTCCCTTCCAAATTCTGAGGCCTTGTCTTTGAGTCTCCTGCTGCCCAGTGCCTGGTCACCACAGGGACAGTTTACTGCCTTGTGAGCCCCTGGAGGAATAGCTGATTGCCAACTGATTGCCTTCTCCCTGGCACTCCTTTTAAAATAGCAAGTCTAAGACAGTGGAGGTCTATGTGGTAGAGGGTACCACTACCAGGATCCAAAGTTATAAAGTATTTATTGAAAAGAAAACGCTTACAAGCATACTCTTATCACAGTGCCAGATTGAGCAAGGGATTCAAAGAGTAAAACACAATTCCTCTATTCCTCCCTCTATACATCCCCTATTTGTAGTTAAATATAGGACAGGCTCCTTAGCTTAGAATGTTATAGATCTCTACAGAGTTCCATTACCTTGGAGCTTTCTTCAGCTGTCCAGGCCAGCACATGGCAATGGCCACCTCCTCTAGACCTCAGTTAAGAGTTCTGCTCTGATGGACTTTGAACCAAATTTACCTTCCTCCTTGCTTCCAGGAGTTTTATCTTCTCTCTTTCCCCTCCCACTGATCCAGTCAGGCCTGGTCAAAGAAGCTTTTCCTGAAGTCTCCAGAATTTTCTTCCTGAAGTCTTTCTAGTCTTAATTCCTCCAAATATCTGTTCCCTGCTTGGGAGAGGCAAAGATTGGACCATCCTATTGTCTTTAGCTGGACCTGTTAGCTGGAGGTAGCTGAAGTGAGACTGGAAGCACCTTGCCAGAAGCTGAGCTGACCCAGCTGAGCTCTGAGAAGGAGCAGGAGATAGAGCTGCTAGAGGGGTGAGTGGTTTTTTTACTTACTTTCAGCTGAGGTGATTTAGCTGAGAGGGTACTGTGTGGGGGACTGTGTTTGGGAGTGTGTGGGTGAGTTATGAGTTGTTACAGAGTCCTGGCTGCCTGAGATAGGGTGTGAAAGGGTCATTGTTTGACTGTAACTGAGTGACTGGGTGAATTTGCATAGCTGCTGGCAACGCCCTCTGCTGAGGGGAAGCTTCTATTTAAGACAGCACTTTGCCAGAGGCACGAGCCAAAGGGTGAGGCTCTCGGCCTGTGGCTCTTGGGCTAGGGACTCCTAGACTAGGGGCTCTGTAAGAAGCCTAGGAAGAGCCAGAAAGCCAGGGCCCTAGTCTCCCAGTAACGTAAGTAGACTTCTACAAGGTAAACCACTTAAAGGGTTTTAAAGGGGGATTATATATAATTATTGTTTTAAAAAGCAATTATGAAGCCAGAATGCCAGCAGGGGGTTGGGAGCTATCCAGTGTATTGCACGGAGTGTCACATGTATGACTATCTGCCCACTGGACAGAAGTCTTGGGTGTGTGCTCAGTGCAAGGAGCTCCTGGTTCTCTGGGAACAAGTTTGCTCCCTTGAGGCCAAGGTGGCTGACCTGGAGAAGCAGAGACAGTCAGTTAGGCATATGGAGAAGACTCTCGGGGACTTGCTACCTATGTCCCACTCTGCCGCTGCCAGGTAGCATGAGGGCCGAGAGGGAGCAGGGCACTGTGCAGAGGATAAGGGGAATGTGCCCTCAGAAGGGACCTATTTTCCAGCTGGTGAACAGGTATCCTTTTGCACCAAGGAACCATTCCTGGGCAGGGAGGGAGGGGGGCTCTTGGTAGTTGGTGATTCGATCCTTAGGCAGGTAGACAACTGGGTGGCGAAACCGCGTACTAATCGTATGGTGACTTGCCTGCCTGGTGCGAAGGTAGCAGACATTAACGCATGTTCTAGATAGGCTGGTAGATAGTGCTGGGGAGGAGCAAGTGGTCGTGGTCCATGTTGGCACCAACGATGTGAGGAAATGCAGTCGCAAGGTCCTGGAGGAAAAATTTAGGCTGCTAGGGAGGAAACTCAAGGCCAGGACCTCCAAGGTAGCCTTCTCAGAAGTGCTACCTGTTCCACGTGCAGGGCCAGAAAGACAGGCACAGATCAGGAGTCTCAATGCGTGGATGAGATGATGGTGTAGGGGGGAAGGGTTCACGTTTGTTAGGCACTGGGATACTTTTTGGAACAAGAGGGAGCTGTACAGAAGAGACGGTCTCCACTTGTCCCAAAAAGGAACCAGGCTGCTGGCGCTTAAAATCAAAAAGGTGGCAGAGAAGTTTTTAAACTGAATATTGGCGGAAAGCCAACAGGAGATGAAAAGTCTCTGGTTCGGGTTGGCTCATCTCAGAGAGATGAGGGGGTAGCTGTTGCTTTTCTACAGGGAGGTGGATTGGAATTGTCCATTGAGACTATGGCTAGTGATATGGACTGCCTGACAAGGTCTCAAGAGAGCAAGAGGAAGGTTGCAGGCTTAACATGTATGGGAAATTATAGGTGTTTCTATACAAATGCTAGAAGTGTCCAAGGAAAAATCGGTGAGTTGGAGGGCTTGGTGTTGGGGGGAAAAATAGACATTGTGGGTGTTTCAGAAACTTGGTGGGATAAGGAAAATCAGTGGGATACGGTGATGCCCGGTTATATATTATATCAGAAGGATGAGGGGAAAGGGTTGGAGGTGGGGTGTCTCTGTATCTCAGAGAGGGTATACAGTCCAGTAAGATTGAGAGGGAAAGTGAATTGGATTTGCTTCTGGAAATGCTATGGGTTGAAATAGTAGACCCAAAAGGAAGCTTAACACTGGG
>NW_015175972.1:758506-770067 GCF_001447785.1 Gekko japonicus
GTGGAAAGCTAGTCTCAGTGAGGTTGATAAAAGGGAACACAGGCTGTGGCAAATAAAATGCAAGACTGTGATCAGGTAAAAAAGGAATATGAGCATATAGCAAAAAATATAAAGACCAACAATAAAACTTTCTTCAAATACATTAGAAGTAGGAAACCAGCCAGGGAGGCAGTGGGGCCCTTGGATGACCAAGGGGTAAAAGGAGTACTGAAAGATGATAGGGAAATGGCTGAGAAGTGAAATGCATTTTTTGCGAAGTGCTTGCCCACTCCAGAACCACTGATTTCGGGAGCGGTGTTGAGAGACCTGAGTCAGATTAAGGTGACGAGAGAGGAGGTCCTACGACTGATAGACAACTTAAAAACTGATAAATCACCAGGCCCAGATGGCATACATCCGAGAGTTCTGAAAGAACTCAGATGTGGATCTCCTGACAAAAATATGTAATCTTTCCTTAAAATCTGCCTCCATTCCTGAGGACTGGAAGGAACCTAACGTCACTCCCATCTTTAAAAAGGGTTCCAAAGGAGATCTGGGAAATTACAGGCCCGTCAGTCTGACTTTGATACCGGGTAAGTTGGTGGAAACTATTATTAAGGAAATAATTAATAGGCACATAGATGAACAAAAACTATTGAGGAAGACTCAGCATGAGTTCTGTAAGGGAAGATCTTGTCTCACTAACCTGTTAGTGTTCTTTGAGGGAGTGAACCAACATGTGGACAAGGGGGACCCAATAGATGTTGTTTACCTTGACTTCCAGAAAGCTTTTGATAAAGTTCCTCATCAAAGGCTCCTAAGTAAGCTCAATAATCACGGGATAAAAGGACAAGTCCTTTTGTGGATCAAAAACTGGCTGATTAATAGGAAACAGAGAGTGAGTATAAATGGGCAGTTTTCTCAGTGGAAGGTGGTAAGCAGTGGGGTACCGCAGGGATCAGTACTCGGTCCGATGCTTTTTAACTTTTTTATTAATGGTTTGGAGTTGGGAGTAAGCAGTGAAGTGGCTAAATTTGCAGATGACATGAAGTTGTTCAGGGTGGTGAGAACTAGGGAGGATTGTGAGGCACTCCAAAGGGATCTGTTGAGGATGGCCAAGTGGTCATCAACGTGGCAAATGGGGTTCAATGTGGCCAAGTGCAAAGTGATGCACATTGGAGCAAAAAATCCTAACTATAAATACATGCTGATGGGGTCTGGACTGGCAGAGACTGACTAAGAGAGAGATCTTGGAGTCGTAGTAGATAACTCACTGAAAGTGACAAGACAGTGTGTGACTGCAATAAAAAAGGCCAACGCTATGCTGTGGATTATTAGGAAGGGAATTGAAAACAAATCAGCCGGTATCATAATGCCCCTGAATAAATCAATGGTACGTCCTCATTTGGAGTACTGTGTACAGTTCTGGTCACCACACCTCAAAAAGGATATAGCATTGGAAAAAGTGCAGAAAAGGGCAACTAGAATGATAAAAGGGTTGGAACACTTTCCCTATGAAGGCTAAAATGCTTGGGGCTCTTTACCTTGGAGAAACGACGGCTGAGGGGTGACATGATTGAGGTTTATAAGTTTATGCATGGGATAGAGCAGAGAAAGAAAGAAGTACTTTTCTCCCTTTCTCACAATACAAGAACTTGTGGGCACTCCATGAAATTGCTGAGCGGTCGGGTTAGGACAGATAAAAGGAAGTACTTCTTCACCCAAAGAGTGATTAACACATGGAATTCACTGCCACAGGAGGTAGTGGTGGCTACAGGCATGGAGAGTTTCAAGAGGGAACTGGATAAACATATGGAGCAGAGGTATAGATAGGAACTCACAGGCTGGGGCAGGTGATGCACTGTATTCTTGTTCCTTGGGGGGGGCAACAGTGGGAGGGCTTCTAGTGTCCTGGCCCCACTGATGGACCTCCTGATGGCACCTGGTATTTTTGGCCACTGTGTGACAGAGTGTTGGATTAGATGGGCCATTAGCCTGATCCAACATTGGCTTCTCTTATGTTCTTGTTATGTTCTTATGAAAGCCATTGAACTGACTTCCCCCTTCCTGCCCGTTCTCTGTTAGAGAGAACTTTTAAAACCTCCTGGTAAAGGTTTTTCTCAAGTCATACCTCTACTCCAAAAATGCATTTCTTCACACAACTGTTTTCACAGTGGAAAACATGGGACACATACCCCACACGAGAGTTTCTGTTTTTGAAAAAGGTGTCTGAAGAACTGGGCCAAATTGAAGAGATGAGAGATGAAGCTCTAGAAATACAAGGCAAACTGAAAATTATTCAATCTCCAGGTATGAATGGGATACACCCAAGGATTCCTAAAGAACTCAAATATGAAATTGTTGATCTACTAACTAGTATATATACCTTGTCTCTAAAACTGGCTTCCATGCTGGAGGACTAGAAAGTAGCAAATATCATACTGATTTTTTAAAAAGGCTTCAAAGAGGATCCAGGACACCAGAGCATAATATTTATTCCAGGTAAATTAGTAGAAACTGTTTTTAAAGATAGACTTATTAAGCACATAGAGGAACACAGCCTGATGAGGGAAAATAAGCATGGTTTCTGCAAAGGGAAGTCCTGCATTACCAACCTTTTGTAGTTCTTTGAAAAGGTTAAGAATCACATGATCCACTATTTATTGATTTAACACATTTATTATACATAAAATACATAAAAATCATGAGTTAAAATCAATAATTTAAAACTGGACATTACATACTAGCCTTCCAACAAGGTACCACACCAATGACTCCTGAATAGTGTTAGTAATCATGAGATAAGAGCATGTGTTCCCCTTATAGATCAAAAATTGGTTAAATGACAAGACACAGTGAGTAGGACAGTTCTTACAATAGAAGAAGACGGTGAAGATGATGAAAAGGAAGACAAAGAAGAGTTGGATTACTACCCCACCGTTCACTTGGAGTCTCATAGTGGCTTATAATCGCCTTCCCTTCCTCTCCTCACAACAGACACCCTGTGTGGTAGGTGGGGCTGAGAGAGCCCTGAGAGAGCTGTGACGGATCCAAAGTCACCCAGCTGGCTTCATGTGGAGGAGTGGGGAATCAAACCCGGTTCTCCAGATTAGAGTCCGTTGCTCTTAACCACTACACCAAACTGAAGGGAAGTGAACAGAGGGGTGGCACATGGATTGGTATTGGGACCAATGTTATATAATTTGTTCATGAACTGGAATTGCGGGTGGTCATTATAGTGGCCAAGTTTGTGGGTGATGCAAAATATTCAGGTCAGGAATTGTGAAGAACTCCAAAAGGAGTTTAAACTGGGTGATTGGGCAACAATATGTCAAATGAAGTTCAGTGTTGTTAAGCATAAGGTGATACACATAGGAACAAAAAATCCTAACTTTAAATTTATGCTGGCGGGGACTGAACTTGCTGAAACTGAGACGGAAAGAGATATTGAGGATGTAATAAGTGCCTCAATGAAAACACTGATTTAGTGTTTGGCAGTGGTGAAAAAGGCAAACTCCATCCACAGGATTATTAGGAAACAGACTGGAAATAAAATGGCCAGTTAAACATACAGATCTATGGTACAGCCTCATTTGTATTATTGTGTATGTCACAACTGCCCCCTTGGTCCTCAGCTTACCTGTGCCAAGGTTTGCTGCAAACCATGGGGTCCCACTGGCAGGGGGATGCAGGAAAGGGTTGCCAGATCCAGGTTGGGAAACTCTTGGAGATTCCAGGTTCCCACCTGGAGGCTGACATGGGGTGGTAGTCAGTTAAGCTGCCATCAGCAAGAGCATTTCCCTCCCCCCATTTTTGCTTTTTTCTTGGCTCTCCTGCACACCAGAAGTTTAGGGGTGTATGTGTGTGTTTGTGAGGGTGAGCCAGAGGCTTCATGAATAAAACGAATCTTTAATAACTAGGCGTAAATCCCAGAAAGCACAGATAATGGGGAACAATCAATTAACAGCAACTGAATAGAAATATGAAAAGGTATTTGGCTAATTCTATACTTACAAAGAGCCTCATCATTTCCTTCCTGGGAATGGGTCCAAGACTTTACAAATTGCTAGAGTTTACAAATGATCTTCCAAAATTCATTCACCAAAAGCTCCAGAGTAAACTTAGCAGTTGTGAGACAAGAGAATGGGATTTCTTGTCAATTACATAACAGGAAGCAAAGTGTATGAGTAACCGGGCAGCATTCTCAATGGACACAAGCAGTGGATTCCTCCATGGATCTGAAATCAGGGACAAGCAGTGTCATGGCCATCTTTGCAAATTACAACAAATGATTCAGGACAGTAAAAGCTGATTCTGAAGTGCTCCAAGAGGATCTCTCTAAACTGACCGACTGAGCAACCCTGCAGAAAATGGGATTCGATTTAAGTAAGTGGTGGTGATGCACACCACAGCAAACAATCCTAACTTCATACACACCACTTGGATCTGGTACTGGCACTATGGTGGCTAGCTCATTGAAAATATTGACCCAGTGCAGCAGCAGCAGTGAAAGACAAATTCATGGAGGATAGGTCTATCAGTGGCTATCAGCGGTGACACCCAAAAGAAACCTTCAAAGACAGCTGAACACCAGTTGGTGGGAAAAGATTAGGAGGAGGCTTGAGCATTCATGACTGGCTTGTAGGCTTTTTGTAAGCATCTGGTTGGTCACTGTGGGAAACAGGATGCTAGATTAGGTTAACCATTGGTGTGATCCAGTAGGCATTCTTACATTCATGGCAAGGAATACTACTTATTTACTCACAAGGAAGAAGGCTGTAGCTTGTTGCTTCACCTAGAAAGCTGTGGGGGGCAGTGACGAAATATCTGCGTGGCAGACTCGGATAGGAATTCACTGCTCTACTGTTCTCCTGGCTTGAAATTGGGAACTAAAAAGTATGTACGTACTGCCTAATCTGGTGACTGCCTAATGACGCAGTCAATTGGCCTTGGCAGAGAGACAAGGAGAGATAGAGAGAGTGGGCTGTTAGAAAACACATTCCAAAAGGATGCTAGAATGCTTGTAACTTTCCCTTATGTAAGGGAGAAAGGAGGGGAGGGACGGAGTGAAGGGATTTTCAATAAATACAGCTGAGAAGTGAGAACACTTCGGTCAGTCAGCTCAGCTTTCTGCAGACTGGTGTCCTGTCTTCTTTGAACCCTGCAACACTACAGAAAGCTGGGTAGCCCTCTTTTGCATCTCTTCCATCACCAGCAGACCTACTGTAAGGGAAGGGATATGGTCTAACACATGAAGCAGAAAGTTGCATCCTGTGATGAAAATGAGCGGCAAGACAGAGAAAATCATGGAATTTGTCAAAACATGATGGAGTATTGGCAGACACATCTTGCCCACCTCATTTACTAAGACTGCAGCCCTCTTTCTTATGAACTAAGCTATTCTTGGGGCAGGCTGGCACCTTGCCCTACCAGTAATCTACTTGTGTAATAGCTCCAGCAGGGGTCTAAAAA
Source organism: Gekko japonicus (assembly GCF_001447785.1). Classification (NCBI taxonomy): domain Eukaryota; kingdom Metazoa; phylum Chordata; class Lepidosauria; order Squamata; family Gekkonidae; genus Gekko; species Gekko japonicus. The sequence goes on from NW_015175972.1 coordinate 763,958, forward strand.
GTAACTCACGTACTGCTCTTTGTGCACAGGGATAAAATGTGTATAAATAGCAGCATACCAATTTACCCCAACTGCACTATTCAAAAAGTTCACCCTCCTTTTTCTCCACCATAGAGAACAATGGAGGGGATGGGGGCAACCTGTTTGGGGGCCTGTAGAATTGGACCCCCTGGTTCAATGTTCCTGAAACATGGCGAGTATCTTGGGGAGAGGCTCCAGAAGCTACCCTGTGATTTTGGAGCCTCTCCCTTAAACCCCCTCTCCTCCAGCCCCCAGAATATACCCTATGTTTTAGCCATTGACTTCAATGGCTCATAGGATATAATGGGGCCGAACTGCGGGAAGCCGATCCCGCAGCAGGGGATCCTGAGGAAGCCAAGGGAAGGTGGTTTAAACCGCCTCTCCTTCCCTCCAGCAGCCGGCTTGCTCGGGCTCCCCAAGCAAACCAAGGGAAGGGAAGGTAGCGGAGCAGCTGGAGACATTGAGCCTCAGCTCCACAAGTAATGAGTACTGGAGCCCCACCCCCAGCAGCCCTCAGGCCGGAGCACCTGGAACAGTCTTGGGAGGCGGATTGGCAAAAAGCAAAACCAAAAGCAAGGAACTCAAGAGAACTCCAGGATTGGAGCCAGTTCCTCTTCCACAGCCCAAAATGCGACCCAGGAACCCTGAGCTTGCTTTTTCTCATTTGCAAGTCTGGCCTCCGCACTCCTTTAATGAGGCAGCCCTAAAGCTTGGGGCGGCGGGAGTTTCTTTGCACGCAGCTTGTGCGGCTGGCTGAGTGCCTCTTCTGCTTGCCCACCTCTCGCCTCTGCACCTCATCTTCTGCCAGGCATGGAGGAGCCCAGCTCGCCCAGGCTTCTTGCCTCCTGCTGCCTTGGCCCTCTGGTGCACGGGTGAGTCCCCAAAGTTTGACTCTTCCCCTACAAGTCTCTGGCGCTGGAGGTATTCACCTCCTTCCCTCCTGCCTGCTATGGCTGCATAATTGTGAGAGATTTCTTAACATAGTGTTCCTGCCAGGGAAGCTGGGGACCCTGCCCATGAGTCTCCATTTCATCCTCACAACAACCCTGTGGGGTAGGTTAGGGAGAGAAGGGGAGATTTTGCCCAAGGTCACTCAGCCAGCAGAGTGAGAATACAAACCTGGGTCTCCCCACATCAATCTGCAACTCTGACCACTGTGCAGTGCTGCCTCTACTGATCTGTAATGTTCCAGAGGTGTTGTAATGTAATACTCAGTTTCTCAAACGAGTGTATGCCTGTCTGTTGGTCCACTTAGGAGTCTTGATCCTGGTTGTGTGGTGGGCTAGTTGTGGCAAATGGTAGGGAAGCTCAGTATTTCTGTATACAGTTGTAGGGGCTTTATTGCAATGTGCTATGGCCTGATATTCCAGTGTGGGGTGTGTGGGGGGCAATGGAAGCTGAGTGATAGGGTCTCTCCAAGTGACTGCCAGAAGTGAGATGCATCTTGGTCTTGTGTCTTACAGATAATCTTACAAATAGTCCTTTGCATTTATATCATGCTTTCAACTTTAAAAAGGATCATAATGCTGATTGTGTGAACTTAGGCAAATCACGAGAGGTAGAGCAGGAAGGGTTGCATCAGTGCTTAGTTCTTGTGGCCCTTTCTTACACGCCCAGGGAAATGCTGATCGCCACTTTGGGACCAGGAAGCAATTTTTCTCCAGGCCAGTTTGGCCCCCAGCGATCCTGGTGGTTTTTTTTTTTAATCATATTCTGGGCGTGGAACAGGAGTCACTGGGGTGTCAGTCGAGTCTGTGCCTGATCCAGGCTGTAGTGAACCCCACTCTGACCCACAACCTTGTCTGCCCGTGGAGCCTGCACCGCTCCGCAGGTCCCAGCGTTCGCGGCAAATGCCGACTTATCTGAAGGACTATGAGTGTAAATACTGTTGGAATAACTGATGTACAAAGGTTGATTGCATGTATGTAAATAATAAAACAATTGGGATGATGGCTTAACTTAGGGGGGAGGAATTGTAATGTATTGAAATGATTACATGAATCACCTCATAGGACTCCCATGTTAAGCTTCGAGCCAGACCAGGGCTCCTCTGAGCGAACTTCCTATTGGTCGCTTCGTAACAGCGACCAATCAGAACAATACCATTCCCTAGGAGGGAAAGACTCCCATTGGTCCTTAACCAAGCAATCGTGAACTTAGGCAAATCACGAGAGGTAGAGCAGGAAGGGTTGCATCAGTGCTTAGTTCTTGTGGCCCTTTCTTACACGCCCTGGGAAATGCTGATCGCCACTTTGGGGCCAGGAAGCAATTTTTCTCCAGGCCAGTTTGGCCCCCAGTGATCCTGGAGGTTTTTTTTCTGCAGGCCCTGTTCGCCGGCTTTCCCCCGCCCACTCCAGGCCGGCAAACGGTCCGCCGGCTTCCCCCCCCCCAACCCATGGCCCACCCACCCATCCTACCTTTCTAGGGCCCGTTGTCTTACTCCTCAATGGCTAGTGATTCTATAATTCACCCAGGCTCGCTGTGGGCACACCAGCACCTCTGTCAGGCAGAAGCACCTGAGATCCTCCCCCTCCCCTTTTCCTTCGCCCGACTTCTAGGCGAAGGGAAGGGAGAGGGGGGAAAGAATGGATCCCAGGTGCTTCTGCCTGTCAGAGAGGCTGGTGCACACTTCTGATGATGTCAGGGGGTGTGGCATATGCTAATAAATTATGCTAATGAGCTCCTGCAGCTCTTTTTCTACAAAATGACCCCTGTCTACAATTATCCCAAAGGTTCAATAAAATAATTTTTGGACACTTTGGAATTTGAGGTGACAGCTGGACATTCTTACATCTCTCACCAGCTCTTTAGCATTACTTAGGACCAAATCCATGATTGCCCCCCCCCCCCTTGTAGGTTCTGTGACCATCTGCTCCATGGCACAGTCATTGAGAGTATCTAGAAACCCAATCTCTTTCTCTTAACTTGAATACATATTGACCCAATCAATGTGTGGGTAGTGAAAAGCACCTACTATGACACAGTTATTTTATCTAGCTGCTTTTCTTAATTCTTTTGCTGTTTTTAAATCATCCTCTAACTATTGATCTGGTGGGCAATAACAAACTCACAGAGTTAAGCTTCCTCTTGGGCCCACTATTTCTACCCATAGTGTTTCTGTAAGCAAATTTTCTCCAGGCCAGTTCTCTTAGAGTCTCAATTTTTCTAGAGTATATAACCTCTCTGAGATACACAGCTACTCCACCTCAGATTCTTCCCTCCCTATCCTTTCGATATAATTTATATCCAGGAATCACTGTAACCCACTGATTATCCTCATCCCACCAAATTTCTGACATGTCTACAATGTCTGTGGGGAATTTCAGATTACCCTTTTTAAGCCGTTATTGTACCGTCTTGGAGTAAACCGGTACAGGGGTGGCCATTTCACACAGCCTTTCCCCTACCGGTAAGGAGCTGTCTCTGAAGTGGTTTGGCATTTCAGACTGCGCCGCTTTGTTTTTTCGCCCGCACAGGCGATCTTCGTCTTTTTTTTAACATTCTTTTAAGAGCGCGATAGCGCTATAACACAACACCAAACAGCACAATAGCGACCCCATTGGAATACCTGGATTCCATTGAGATACATGAGATTGGGGGATTTAAAAATAGGAAGTGGAAGCTTGGGAACACATAGTTTGAGAGCATTTTTTTTAACACTAGCTCCTTCCTGGCTTGCAAACAGCATCCTCCTTTTGATGGTCAGCATTTCAGGATGCCATGCCTCTAAGAGGGACCTGGGGATGCCCTGTACTTTCAGCCAGTATTCCCTCTAAGCTGAGTTAGTGTGAGCTGGCTCACAGTTTTTTAGCCTCCAGCCCACAGATTTTTGTCTTAGCTCAGGAAGGATGGCTCCAGAGCAAACTAATTTATGCAGTAGCCAAATAACTTGCTCACAATTCTAATGCCAGTAGCTCACAAAGTGGAATTTTTGCTTACAGGACTCCACAGCTTAGAGGGAGCATTGCAGAGTTACAGTTTATCTCCTGCCTACAGATATATCAGTTCCCAGGCATATAGCGAATGCTGTGGAAGGAGGACTCCATGGCATTGTACTCCATCGAAATCCCTGTTCTCCATAGATGTAGTGATCTCATGTATCTCAGTGGTCTGGGCATACCAATGGGGTTGCTATTGTGCTGTTTTGGTGTTGTGTTATAGCGCTATAGCACTCTTAAAAGAACATTTTTTAAAAGACAGCAATCACCCGCGCGGGCGAACAAGGGCGGGAAAACCTTGTCATCAGAGGAAGCGCTATGGGGGCATTTTACACAGCACCCCATAGTGTTTCAGGAACAGTATAGAAAATTGAAGACCACTTGGAAGCAGTTTGCAAGTAAAACGGCTCAGGGATGCTTCCCTAACAAAACAGGAGCACTTGTGTCTGAAAGGGTCAATATATTCTGTTAGGGAACCGTTACGAAAACGGTTCTGTCTGAAATGTCAGTACAGAAACTGTTAGTGAACAGTTCCTGAAACAGAACATATTGGCTGTCTGAAATTCCCCTATGTTTTCCTCTTTTACTAAGCATTCCAGCTCCCCCATTTTACCTCAGACACTTCTAGCATTTGTATATAAACATCTATAATTCCCCAGACACGTTAGACCTGCAACCTTCCTCCAGTGGCCTCTAGACCATGGCAGGCAGTCCATATTGTTTTTCACCCCTCTCAGTGGCCAGTCCTAATCCACTTCCCTCTAGAACAGGAACAGCTACCCCTTCATTTCTCAGAGATGAGCCATCCCGAACTAGCAACATTTCATGTTTTGTTGGCTTTCCCCCAGGATTTAGTTTAAAAACTGCTCTACCACCTTTTTGATTTTAAGTGCCAAATGTCTGGTTCCTTCTCAAGACAAGTGGAGGCTGTCTCTTTTGTACAAGTCCTGCTTGTTCCAAAAAGCATCCCAGTGCCTAACAAACTTAAACCCTTCCTCCCTACACCATTGTCTCATCCATGCATTGAGACTTCTAATTTGTGCCTGTCTAGTTGGCCCAGTACATGGAACAGGCAGCAGTTCTGAGAAGGCTACCTTGGAGATTCTGGCCTTAAGTCTCCTGCCTAGCAGACTAAATTTTTCCTCCAGGACCACATTGTTAAGTCGTGCGCTTAACAAAGAGTCGGAGAGTGATTTCAGCAAGAATGCGGTTTATTCTTCAGCTCAGTTACTTCTTCGTTACGGTACAACAATCGCCAGCCAGAACCCATCAAAGTATTTACACTGGCTTGTCGATATTTAAACACTCCCGGCTAATGTAGCCACACACCCTGTACAGATAACAACCTATGAGGTTGAAGATACAATACCCAATCACAAGCGGTCCCGCTTTGCATCGTGATTGGTAGACACTCTCTGGGCTAGGACTCCTATTGGTTACATTAGGATCCTAGCCCAGGCTGAAGCTTAACATTAGTTTTCAATGAGGCGATTCGCATGTCAGTATTTACATTCAAGTCAATACATAACAAATCCCTCCCCCCTAAGCAAAAACATTATGAACAATCGTAATCGCTTAAGTAGGTGGGCACTCTGCGCACTCTCTGAGACCTGCGTGGCTGTACAGGCTCAGCAGATTTCCCAGCTTGGGGAACAGCATCAGGCTCGGGGACTACCGAGTCAGGAGCACTTCCAATACTTGTACTGGGTCTTTGAGTAGGGGTCTGCCCTGACTTGCCGACAGTACCGGGGCCCTCGGGCACATCGGTACTTACCTCCGGGAGAGGTTGAGGAATGTCCTCCGGAGAGCACTTCCAATACTTGTACTGGGTCTTTGAGTAGGGGTCTGCCCTGACTCGCCGACAGTACCGGGGCCCTCGGGCACATCGGTACTCACCTCCGGGAGAGGTTGAGGAATGTCCTCCGGTTCCTGGAACTCCATTGGCAGTGAGGTGGGGCGGCCAGTCGCCCACCGCTGTCGTAACTGGTCGATATGTCGCCTCCACTTGCGCCCGTTCGCAAGCTGGACAACGTACATACGGGAACCATTAGGTCGTTGAGGTCTGGATGCAGCCTATCCAGCAAGGACGCTAGGCGTCGCCCCATCAATAGCTTGGCTGGACTACGGCCTGTGGCAGAGCACGGCGTTACG
>NW_015175972.1:773241-793335 GCF_001447785.1 Gekko japonicus
TTTGTGCTGAGAATGGTGGCTTCCGATGACAGGCTTCCTGTCATCTGTCGGTTGTCTTCTTTCGGTGCGGCTCGGGGACGTTGGTGCCGTCGGGGCGATGATGCAGGAGACGACTTGTTCGCTGCTCTCCACACCCGGGCAACATGCCCCCGCTTCCCGCATGACCGGCAGTCGAGGTCTCTTGCCCAGCAACGCTCGCGCCGATGTTTCCCGCCACAGCCGACGCATGCTGAGCCCTCGGAAGGTTTCTGTTGGGTCCGCTTGGACGCTCCCGCCTTTACCGCGCAGACGTCGTCATCGGAGTCGCCGCTTGCGTCGCTAGCCCTCTGTTGGTGGACGCGTTGATCAGCTGTGGCGACCCGTTGTCTCACTTCCCTGGTTGATCTGTCAGCAGCTTCCGCGGCGACAGCCTCGGCATAGGCGGTGGCCCACGTTAACGTAGTTCTTGCGAACAGGCGTTGCTGCAGTCGCTCGTCTCTCAGACCACAGACGAGGCGATCTCGGAGGGCCTCCTCCACATTCGCGAAGTTGCAAGGCCGTGCTGCCTTGCGAAGAGCTGCAACGTACTCAGCTATGGACTCGTTCGCATTCTGACCCCGCTTGTAAAAAGCGTGCCTGCAGGCGATTTCCGACGGCTGTGGAGAAAAATGTGATTTCAGCTTGTCTGTCACATTTTTAAAGGATACGGTTTTGATGTCATCTGGTGCCACCAGTGACCGGGCGATGTCAAAAACGCTCTTTCCACACGAGCTGAGTAGAGTCGCCCTCTTCTTCTCCTCCGTCGTGATGTCATTCGCCTCCAGATGGAACTCAAACCTCGTAAGGTAAGAGTCCCAGTCTTCAGTAGTCGGGTCGAAGCATTCGAACTTCTGGCTGCTCGCGGCCATCGTTATGCGCACAGGCGGAGCCACCGGAGCGGGTGGAGCCTGCGGCTGGCCGGCCTCGGCGATCTCCTCGTTGTCCGACATGGGGTTCGTTCTAGCGGGGCTGCCTACCTGCACTAGTATCCCATCCTCGTCGCCAATTGTTAAGTCGTGCGCTTAACAAAGAGTCGGAGAGTGATTTCAGCAAGAATGCGGTTTATTCTTCAGCTCAGTTACTTCTTCGTTACGGTACAACAATCGCCAGCCAGAACCCATCAAAGTATTTACACTGGCTTGTCGATATTTAAACACTCCCGGCTAATGTAGCCACACACCCTGTACAGATAACAACCTATGAGGTTGAAGATACAATACCCAATCACAAGCGGTCCCGCTTTGCATCGTGATTGGTAGACACTCTCTGGGCTAGGACTCCTATTGGTTACATTAGGATCCTAGCCCAGGCTGAAGCTTAACATTAGTTTTCAATGAGGCGATTCGCATGTCAGTATTTACATTCAAGTCAATACATAACACACATGACTACATTTCCCCACATAGATGGTGCCAACATGTACCACGGCCACTGTCCTCCCCAGCAGTTCAGCTCAGCTGTGTCAATTTAGTGACTGAAAGTCAGTCAAAATGTTTAGAGGTCTTTGATCTCTAAGCACACGAAGTAAGAGTTGTAGGAGACTGGAGCAACCATGTGCTTCCAAGTCAGAGTGTACTGCTTCCCACAACTGACAGTCCCAAAAAGCTATCACACTTACTGTTAAAAAGTTTTGCCAAGAGGCAAATATCTTTAGCACACACATTCTATTTAGTTTTGAATGCCCCCCCCCCTCCCAAGTGTGAGGCTGGTTTGCATGTTTCTTATTCTGTAGCCCTTCCAAATCTACACCTTAACAAGTAACTCTGTTTTGGGACAGCAATGAAAACAAACAGAGATGTTCCAAAGATTTGGGAGAAAACACTTCCTTTTAGTACATTACACCCAGACAAAAAGTAATGGAACTGAAAGAAGGTCTTTACTCTCTCCTCTTTTTAATTTTGCTGAGTGACAGAGGATTTAAATGCAAAGTGGATCTAATACACGCCCTGAAGTCAGCTGGCAGTATGCAAATGACCTGTCAGATTAAAATCTGAATGAAAGAGATAACAAGCTTATCTTCATAACAAAAGAGTCTTACGGGCAAACTATTTGACGCTCTGTTGATGTTTGTTTTAACCCGTAGGCTTTGGACAGGGCCATATATCGCCAAGCGGCGGCTGCTGCTGCACCCTCTCCTTCCCCTCCTCCGATCTGCAGAGCGGGCATGCGTTTGTGTTTGCACTTCACAACAAAAGGCAAGTGCTACAGTACAATACATGAAAAAGCCAGCAGCGAGGGTTTACAACAGTTGGGGGAGGGGGGGGGGAGAGAAGGCTCGCACACTAGCCATGCCAGCCAAGACCGCCATAGGTCATCTTTCTCTCTCTAGCAACCCTACAGCTGCAGTAAGAATAGCAAACACAGCAGCAGGGAGAAGATTTAAAAGGGGGCTGTGGACAAGGCGCGCGATTTATTCTCTTGGCACGTGCGGAGGGGCCAGGGCAGGCTCAGCTGTATTTATTTAGTGAAACGGGCCATGGAACAGGAGGCAAGCGAGTTGTACTGGGGAGCGGGGGACGAAGGACTTTCAATGGCCCACCGCCCCGCGGTTGGGGGGGGGGAGAGAGAGAGAAAGCTGCAGGTGTTTCCAAAGCGGCATCGATAGTTCTTGGAGCCATGAGGCCGGGAATTAGCAAGGAAGGCAAGTTGCATAGAACTAAAGTTGGGACAGGCTTTGCATTTATTTATGTCGGGGTCGTTTGCAAAGGCTGACCGAGGATAAGGCCCTCAGAGCACGTGGCTGCTTCAAACGGGAAGTGGCGGGGGAGACCCGCACGGTTTTCAGGCCCTTCCCCCCACGGCTAGTTAAATCCGGGCAGAAGCACTCCTCCTGCCTCCACACACAATAAGGCGTGTGTGAGCATTCAGTCCTAAATTCCTCGCCTGCTGATCTGCCCCTTTCATACCCTTCAGATCCCTTCATGGAGGCAAGAAGCCTCCTTTCCTAAAAACTAAAATATGGTGAACCAAGGCCAAAATTATCTCTGATCGCTCCCCATCCCCTATACCTCTTGCTACTCTCACACTGGAATTTCTGAGGAAGTTTGGGTCAGGCTTTGTTAGAATGGAAGATAAGGCTGAGGGATAACAGTCTGTCCAAAGCCACACTATGAGTTGGTCTGCATCAGGGGTCGTTTCGTAGAAAAACAACTAGGGGAACTCATTAGCATAACTAATTAGCATATGCCACACCCCCTGGCATCACCGGAGGTGTGTCATAAGGCCACACACCCCGCCCCCAACGGTCCCAGCCGCCGGCCTTGCAGCTCCACTGCCGAGCCCCATGAGGGGCCCGGCGGTGGACCTGCAAGGCCGGCGGGAGTGCAAGGAAGCCCCGCGAAGGCCCTCCCTGGCCCCAGGCAGGCAAGGGTGGGGAGAGGCAGGGAGGAAGCAACTTACCCTCCCTCTTCTCCTGCCTCCTCCTGGCTGAATGAAGGCTGGAAGCGGGACGGCCGGAAGCAGGGGGCGGGGCTTCGTCATGTGCCCCGCCCCCCGTACCTCACCCGGGGGAACTGCAATCCCCCGCGATCCCCCCCGAAATGACCTCTGGTCTGCATGAACCACACCACACAACTCCACACACAACCACTAGCTGGTGTGAAGTGCAAACACAACCTCCTGTAGATCTGCCTTTTAAAAATTCTGCAGAGTGCAAGTTTCAGAAAGTGGACCCTGTGGTAGACCATAGATGGTGAATATTCTAGGAATTCTGCTTGTCCTGTGATATACCAAAGAGACCAGGAGAATTTGATTGATTGTAACTAGTAAAGACACTGAAGGCCAGAGGCTGATTGGAGACGGAAAGAGGGATGGGATTACTGTCGGCTGTATGGGTCTCTAGTGTGGATTTTTCTCCCTAACTGGGGAAAACCTGACAAGTATTTTGAGAGGTTTTTCGGTTGAATTGAACATAACTAGACAGACACACAGAACACATGTATACAAAGCCTACAAATGATGTAAACTGGTAGGAAAAGACAGGGGAAAGTGATATGAGGTAGAAAATTTAAATTTCTAATTTGAATTTTAGTGGGAGGAAATGACCTCACAGGAAGAGAGGAGGAGTTGTGGGATCACAGTTTCCTGGGTGTGCATCACATCACTGTTGAGCTCCTTCCCCTCGCTAAACTCTGTCCTCTCTCTGCCCCAAAATCTCTGGGAATTTCTCAAGTCAGAAACTCTGTCTGCCACTGTCACATCTAGTATAGCCTACTACATGATGAGTGCAAAATGTTGATCCTCAGTGAGTCCACAGCAGAGCTGGACAGAGTTGAAAAATGCCAACCCAAAATTTAGGACTTGGAAGTAGAGATGGGGTATGCAAGAATCACTCCTGCTCAAAGTCACATAATCTCTTTTAAGGATTAAGAACCAAGATTCTCAAACATCATTCCATGGGACCACATCAAATCACCTACTTCCTTCCCTTCTCCACAAAAGCAAAACAACAATACCATCCCAGGCAGGTCAGTCTATACCATGAGGTCTGGTTATCACAGGCAGATGGGGAGAGTCAGCATCTCCCATCCTGCCGACGTTCCTGGCCATTTTTGCACTGCTTTTGCCTCCTCTGCCTGTGATGGGAGTCACAGCACCTAATCCTCCTTGCCTACTCTTTCCCCAGCCCTCTTCAAAAACAGCAAAGGAAGCTACACATGCCCTATAGGATGTCTTCAATTACGAGATTTCTTTTGCTCATGAGAATACACCAGCATTTTTTTGGTTGCCTAAGTGATCCATATCACTCTTAGTTGAGGAAGAGGTAGAAGAACTAGAGATCAAATTACCAACATTCGCGGGATTATGGAGAAAGCAAGGGAGTACCAGAAAAACATCTGCTTCACTGACTACGCTAAAGCCTTTGATTGTGTGGATCACAACAAACTGTGGCAAGTCCTTAAAGAGATGGGAGTACCAGACCACCTCACATGTCTCTTGAGAAACCCGTATAAGGGTCAAGAAACGACACTTAGAACCGGATATGGAACAACTGATTGGTTTAGCATGGGAAAAGGAGTACGACAAGGATGTATATTGTCACTTGCTTATTTAATCTATATGCAGAGTACATCATACTGTAATGTATTGAAACGATTACATGAATCACCTCATAGGACTCCTATGTTAAGCTTCGAGCCAGACCAGGCTCCTCTGAGCGAACTTCCTATTGGTCGCTTCGTAACAGCGACCAATCAGAGCTGTGCCTTTTCCCTGCGAGGGAAAGACTTTCATTGGTCCTTAACTAAGCAATCTCATTGGTTGTTATTTGTAAATAGGCGTGGCTACATTAGCCCGGTTATGTTTAAAAGGAGCATAAGCTCCCACTGTTTTCTGTTCTGGTTTCTTACTGAGTTGAGCGCTTGTTCGTTACTTCCAATAAAGCTGAATCACTTGCTGAATCACTCTACGAGTCCTTTGTTAGTGCGATCTAACAATTGGCGACGAGGATGGGATGTTAGAGCAGGTAGGCAGCCCTGCGGACATCCACACTTCGGACTCGGAAGAAAGCGAGCAGAGCACAGCAGCCGATCCGGCGGAGGCGCCACCAGCTCCGGTGCCCAAGTCTCCCACGATGGCTGGAAGCCAGAAGTTCGAGTGCTTCGAACCCTCCTCAGAAGACTGGGACTCCTACCTATCCAGGTTCGAGTTCCATCTGGAGACACACGACATTACAGACGAGGCCAAGAAACGGGCGTGCCTCCTGAGTTCCTGCGGGAAGGGGACCTTCGACATAGCCAGGTCGTTGGTGGCCCCAACTGATATAAAGACTGTCACCTACGCTGACATCACGGAGAAGCTTAAGGCTCACTATTCTCCACAGCCGTCGGAGATTGCCTGCCGGCACGCATTTTACAAGCGGAACCAGGCCGGAGGCGAGACCATCGCAGATTTCGTGGCGGCCCTTCGCAAAGCCGCACGACCATGTAATTTCCACAACGTGGAGGAAGCCCTCAGAGACCGTCTCGTCTGCGGTCTCAAAGATGAAAGGCTGCAACAGAGGCTGTTCGCCCGCACCACCCTGACCTGGGCAGTGGCCTACGAAGAGGCCGTGGCCGCGGAAGCAGCGGAGAAGTCCACGAAGGAGGTCCGCCAGCGGGTGGCAGAGCCCAGTATACACGCTCAACGAGACAGCGAGGGCGAAGACGCGGATGATGACGTCAACGCGGTTCGAGGCAAGCGGACCCCAGCGAAGACTACCAACGTCAAGCCTTGCTCCGGTTGTGGCGGGAAACACCAGCGCGACTCCTGTTGGGCTCGTGATGTCGACTGCAGAGCGTGTGGGCGGCGTGGTCATCTGGCCAGAGTCTGCAGATCAGCAAAGAAGGATCCCTCAACTAACAACCGGTCAGCGCAGAGGGGCACTCCAGTCAGCACCCAAGGCAAGACCCGTTCCTCAGCATCGGAAGCAAGCTGCCAGTTGACGGCGACCTTGTCGAGCGCATCGGCCGTAAATCGCACCAGCAGCCAGGGCAAGATCACCGTGACTCCACTCCTCGACGGCCGACCCTGTACAATGGAGGTGGACTCAGGATCGTCCGTGACGGTGATTTCTGCCGCGTCCTGGCGCCAGTTGTTCCCGAACCGAAGCCGGCGGCGGCTCCAGCCTGCGGGAACCAGAGTGTCCGACTTCCAGGGCAACCGAATTCCCTTGGCCGGACGGGACTCTGTTACTGTTGAGTATAAGGGGAAATGTGTTAAACTGTCATTCCTGATTGCAGAGGGAGACCGGGTTAACCTGCTAGGGTTAGATTGGTTTGAGCCATTGGGCATTGGTATTTCTGGGATTAACAGGATGTCTGAAAATAAATGGGGCATGCTGTACGACCTGTTCCCTGATGTATTTGCCGAAGGGTTGGGGAGGTACAAGGGCCCCCCGGTTGCGTTTGACTTAGATCCGTCAGTCAAACCTATTAGGTTGAAGTATCGGAAAGTACCTGTGTCTCTCAAACATAAGGTGGAAAAAGAGATTGACAAACTAGTTGAGCAAGGGGTTTTAGAGCCAGTACCATACAGCAAATGGGAGACCCCGATCGTAACCCCTGTCAAATCAGATGGGTCCATACGACTATGCGCCGATTACAAATGTACGATTAACAAGGCGCTGCAGCAACATTCGTACCCGGTCCCGGTAATAAGCCACATTTTGGCTTCCCTGGGGGGTGGCAAGATTTTCGCCAAATTTGACCTGGCCCAGGCATACCAGCAGTTGCCTGTCACCCCGGAGGCTGCCGAGGCCCAAACAATTGTAACCCACCAAGGGGCTTTTAAAGTGAACAGGCTGCAATTCGGGGTCAACGTAGCACCTGGGATTTTTCAGGGCCTCATGGAACGTCTACTAAGGGGGGTACCTGGCACAGTGCCCTATTTTGACGACGTGCTGATTGCGGGCGGGTCTGAACAGGAACTACTGGACCGGGTTAAAGAGGTCCTCAGGCGTTTTCAAAATGCCGGTCTCAGAGTTAAGCGCTCAAAATGCACGCTCGGGGTGGAAAGTGTGGACTTCCTGGGGTTTCGCATTGACGCAGAGGGAGTCCACCCCACGGATGAGAAGGTATCTGCAATCCAAAACGCCCCCAGGCCGGTGAGTAAGAAGGAGCTCCAATCCTTTTTAGGACTCCTGAATTTTTATCATGCGTTTTTACCGCATAAGGCATCAGTGGCGGCCCCTTTGCACGCGCTTTTGCACAAGGAGGCAAAATGGAAGTGGGGGCAGGCCGAGGAAAAGGCTTTTGTGGGAGTCAAGGAGCTGCTGACATCTAATGCCGTACTCACGCATTATGATGAACACAAGCTCCTGGTGTTAGCTGCTGACGCTTCACCTTTTGGAGTAGGCGCAGTTTTAAGCCATCTGATGCCTGATGGGAGCGAAGCGCCTATCGCTTTTTATTCTAGATCACTATCTGCGGCAGAGCGGAACTATGCCCAGATAGACAAGGAGGGTCTGGCGTTGGTAGCGGCTGTCAAAAAGTTCCATGATTTTATTTTTGGCAGACGATTTTTGCTGGTCACTGACCACAAGCCGCTACTGGGGATTTTTGCGCCCGATAAGCAATTGCCAAACATCATGTCCCCACGCATGCTTAGATGGGCGATATTTTTGCAGGCTTATGATTTTGACTTAGAGCACCGGCCTGGGAAAGCGATTGGGCATGCGGATGCCCTCAGCCGGTGCCCGGTGCCGGACATTGGCGCAGACCCTGCCCCCGCCTGTGAGGTCTTGGCAATTGAGGAGCTTCCTCGACCCCCGGTATCATCCAGGGACATTGCAGCACACACGGCCAAGGATAGCGTGCTGTCCCGAGTATTAAACTGGGTTTGGAGGGGGTGGCCGGTTGGAAGCGTTGAACCGGAGTTCGGCCCTTACAAAAGCCGTCAAAATGAACTATCCATTTCTAAGGGCTGTGTATTATGGGGGAACAGGGTGGTGGTTCCTGACAAACTCAGGACGAGAGTGTTAGAGTCGCTGCACGAGGGTCACCCCGGTATGGTACACACCAAAGCGTTGGCCAGAGGGTATGTCTGGTGGCCGGGGCTGGACAAAGAGATCGAAGAATGGGTACGAGGGTGTCCCAAATGCCAGCAAGTCAGACCCGATCCCCCACAAGCTACACCCCAAGGCTGGGAGTCATCTGGTAAACCCTGGGCCAGATTGCATATAGATTTTGCTGGCCCTCTCCAAGGGCAAATGTTCCTAATTGTGGTGGACGCTATGTCCAAATGGCTGGAGGTCGTGCATATGAAATCGACCACATCACTTGCTGTGATCCATGCGCTCCGCCGACTTTTTGCCACCCACGGGTTGCCTGACGTCATCGTCAGTGACAACGGGCCTCAATTTGTGTCTGAGGAATTTAGGCTCTTCCTCACGAGTAATGGCATACGCCAAATGACTTCGGCCCCTTTCCATCCGGCATCTAATGGCCAAGCCGAACGGATGGTCAGGACGGCCAAAGAGGCCCTGGGTAAAATGGACGAAGGGGACTGGAGCCAGAGGCTGGGCTCCTTTCTTTTGCTGCAGCACACCACCCCCTGTAGTGCTACAGGCCGTAGTCCGGCCGAATTGTTAATGGGGCGGAGACTCACGACCCGTTTGAACCGAATGCACCCAGACCTCACTGAAGAGCAATCCGAGCGTACCACGGCGCAACCGAAGGTGCGCATGTTTGAAAAAGGGGACAAGGTTTTCGCACGAAATTATGCAAACGGGCACTTATGGCTTCCTGGGGTTATATCCGACTCTGTGGGTACTCGAATGTATGTGGTGCAGTTAGCTGACGGTCGAATATGGCGGCGCCACATAGATCAGTTAAGGAGACGTTGGGCTAGGGACAGCGCTGACTCTCCGACGGCTGAATCCCCTGATGTCGAGTGGACACCCCCAGAGCAGGCGGTGAGTACCGAAAGGCCCGGTACTGTCCCCGAGTCAGGGCAGAACCCTGTGTGCGGGGCTGAAATCCCAGTCGAGTCTGTGCCTGATCCAGGCTGTAGTGAACCCCACTCTGACCCACAACCTTGTCTGCCCATGGAGCCTGCACCGCTCCGCAGGTCCCAGCGTTCGCGGCAAATGCCGACTTATCTGAAGGACTATGAGTGTAAATACTGTTGGAATAACTGATGTACAAAGGTTGATTGCATGTTTGTAAATAATAAAACAATTGGGATGATGGCTTAACTTAGGGGGGAGGAATTGTAATGTATTGAAATGATTACATGAATCACCTCATAGGACTCCCATGTTAAGCTTCGAGCCAGACCAGGGCTCCTCTGAGCGAACTTCCTATTGGTCGCTTCGTAACAGCGACCAATCAGAACGATACCATTCCCTAGGAGGGAAAGACTCCCATTGGTCTTTATTCTAGCAATCTCATTGGTTGTTATTTGTAAATAGGCGTGGCTACATTAGCCCGGTTATGTTTAAAAGGAGCATAAGCTCCCACTGTTTTCTGTTCTGGTTTCTTACTGAGTTAGTGCTTGCTCGTTACTTCCAATAAAGCTGAATCACTTGCTGAATCACTCTACGAGTCCTTTGTTAGTGCGATCTAACACATACGAAATGCCAGCCTTGATGAATCACAAATTGGAATTAAGATTGCTGGGGAAAACATCAACAACCTCAGATATGCAGACGATACCACTCTAATGGCAGAAAGTGAAGAGGACCTAAAGAGCCTCTTGCCCAGAGTGAAAGAAGAGAGTGCAAAAGTTGGCTTGAAACTCAACATCAAAAAAACTAAGATCATGGCATCCGGCCCCATCACTCCTTGGCAAATAGAAGGGGAAGGCATGGAAGCAGTGACAGACTTCACATTCCTGGGATCCAAGATCACTGCAGACGGTGACTGCAGCCATGAAATTAAAAGACACCTGCTCCCTGGGAGGAAAGCGATGACAAACCTAGACAGCATAATAAAAAGTAGAGACATCACCCTGCCAACAAAAGTCTGTATGGTCAAAACAATGGCTTCTAGTATTTATTTATTTATTTATTATTAAATTTATAACCCGCCCTCCCCGCAAGCAGGCTCAGGGCGGCTCACAGATAGGGCATATATGCCAATGGTTAAAACAATTTAAAACAAGATAAAACAATCAATCAATTACAACAATACAAAGTGCTCAGGATGTTTCAGGAAATTCTTCAGTAACAAGATGGCTTCCTAGGTATAGCAGTCCCACGTCAGTGGTATTAGATCCGCGCAGCGCTGTATTTCATTTAACACAGGGCCATCTCACCCCCCGATGTTACCCTACGCACTTGGTGGTGGTGGTGGAGGTAATGGTGGAGGTAGTGGCGGCTCCTACTCAAAAGCCTGGCAGAAGAGCTCCGTCTTGCAGGCCCTGCGGAACTGTGCAAGGTCCTGCAGGGCCCGGATCTCCTCCAGGAGCTCATTCCACCAGGTAGGAGCCACCACCAAAAAAGCCCTGGCCCTGGTAGCAGCACACCTGGCATCTTTGGGGTCTGAAATCACCAGCAGATGTTGCGTACCCGACCGTAGTGCCCTTGGGGGAACATATGGCTAAAGGTGGTCCCTTAGGTATGTCAGACCCTGGCCATATAGTGCTTTAAAGGTAAGAACCAGCACTTTGAAGCGAATCCGGTATGCTATTGGCAGCCAGTGCAGCACTTTCAGCACAGGCTAGATGTGCTCCCGCCTAGGGAGATCCATCAAAAGCCTGGCTGCAGCATTCTGCACTAGCTGCAGCTTCCGGATTTGCGACAAAGGCAGCCACATGTAGAGAGTGTTACGGTAGTCTAACCTCAAGGTGACCGTCACATGGATCACTGTGGCCAGGTCATCACGGTCGAGGAAGGGAACCAACTGCCAAGCCAGCCGAAGATGGTAGAAGGCTGACTTGGCAGTGGCTACCACCTGAGCCTCCATAGTTAGCGAGGAGTCCAGGAGCACTCCCAAACTCCTAAACTCCAACGCTGGCACCAGAGGCGCCCCATCGAAGGTTGGGAGAGGGAGCCCCAGCCCCGAACCGTCCCGACTCAGGCCCAGGACCTCCGTCTTCGCCGGGTTTAGTTTCAGCTGACTCAGTCTTAGCCAACCAGCCACAGCTTGCAATGCCCGGTGAAGATCTTCTGGGCTGGAGTTCGACTGGCCACCAAGCATCAGATAGAGCTGGGTGTCATCGGCATACTGATGGCACCCAAGCCCATACCTCCAGGCAATCTGGGCAAGGGGGCGCATATAGATGTTAAACAACATCGGGGACAACACCGCCCCCCGAGGCACCCCACATTCTAGAGGATGTCTCCGGGACTGCTTTTCCCCTATCACCACCCTTTGTCCCTGACCTTGGAGAAAAGAGGCAAGCCATTGAAGGGCGAGCCCCTGAATCCCCACGTCGGTGAGGCAGCGGGTCAGCAACTGGTGGTCGACCGTGTCGAACGTGGCCAACAGATCTAACAACAACAGTGCCGCCACACCGCCTCGGTCGAGATGCCTTCTGAGGTCGTCAGCAAGAGCGGCCAGCACTGTCTCCATCCCATGTCCCGGGCGGAAACCAGACTGGAAAGGCTTTAGGATAGAAGCATCATCCAGAAAGCCCTGTAGGTGTAATGCCACCGCCCTCTCGATAAGTTTGCCCAAATAGGGCAAATTGGACACGAACAATCTGTCAACTTCCTCCAAGCTGAGTAGGCTGAAACACTCTAAACCCAGAACCGAGGACGTGCAAGGGGCCTCGAGTTCACTTACTGTTTCAACTGTGGTGGGAGGTCATGGTGGAATGCCAAGACTTTATCTGCGAAATAGCTTGCGAATGCCTCACAGCCAATATCCAATTCCCTAACGTTTTGCCTGCCCTGTGGCAGAGCTGTTAAAGACTGAATCATTCTAAACAGTTGGGCCGGGCGTGAGCTCGCAGATGCAATCGTGGTCGCATAGAATTCTCTCTTTGCAGCCTTGACTGCCATCTCATAAGCATCCTATAAGATGCTCTTGATGCCTCGTCACAAACACGGTGCCACTTTCTCTCTAGACGTCTCAGCTCTCACTTCAGCTGCCGCAGCTCCTGAGTATACCAGGGAGCCCGCCTAGAGCGAGTGCGGAGAGGATGCCTGGGAGCAATCTCGTCGATGGCTGCGGAGAGCCGGCCATGCCAGTCCTCCACAAGCTCATCCAATGAGACACCAGGGGGCCAAGGATCCCGCAGGGCCATCTGAAGCCCCATAGGGTCCATTTGGCTCCGCGGGCGAACTAAAATCTGCTCACTGCCTAAACAGGGTCGGGGTGGAACATTCAGACGGGCCTTCAGGGCATAGTGGTCCGACCATGGCACTGCTACTGCAATAATCCAGTTCACCATCACCCCAGCCACGAAGATCAGATCGAGCATGTGACTGGCCCGATGTGTGGGGGCTGATACAAATTGAGAGAGTCCCAGTGCCACCATGGACGACACTAGGTCCGTAGTCCGACTGGAAGCCGCATCATCGGCATGGATGTTGAAATCACCCAAGACTTATCAGTCTAGGGTGCTCCAATGCCCAGCCTGATACGGACTCTAGCAGGGACGGCAGGCTACTGGTTGGTGTGTTAGGCGGTCGGTACACCAGCCAAATGGCCAAACTCTCCTCAGCCTCCAGCATCAGGCCGACACACTCCAAGCCCGCAATCTCCACGGGAGGGAGCGGTCCTGAAGGAGTAAGCCTCCTGAATGAAGATAGCCACTCCTCCCCCCCCGCCCCCTAGTCCGAGATTGGTGGAGGACTGAGAAACCCAGTGGGGCAAGCTGGGAGAGAGCCACAGTCTCCCCAGCCACAGTCTCCCCATCCCACACCTAGGTCTCGGTCACGCACGCCAGGTCAGCCCGTTGTTCCAGCACAAAGTCCCAAAGGACTGTGATCTTGTTGTTAATAGACCTGGCATTGCACAGCACCAATGCTGGAGGGGGGGGTTCAATCCTGGCCCCACTGCTGACAACCCTTGGGATGGGCCGTAGGGTGGAAGGGTGCCGAGCCATTCTATTTCTTTGCGTCCTTCCCTTGATACTCTGCCTAGACCCACAGCTAAACTTTCCCTGCCCCAAGAGCACTGGAATTTTCTGTCCAGGCATTGCTGCCACAGTCGGTCTAGTAGTACTGTATGGCTGCGAGAGTTGGACTATAAGGAAGGCCGAGCGCCGAATAATAGATTCTTTTGAATTATGGTGTTGGAGAAGACTCTTGAGAGCTCCTTGGACTGCAAGGAGATCAAGTCAATCAATCCGAAAAGAAATCAACCCTGACTGTTCCCTGGAAGGCCAGATACTGAAGCTGAAGCTCAAATACTTTGGCCACCAAATGAGAAGGGAGCACTCACTGGAGAAGACCTTGATGCTGGGAAAGATTGAAGGTAAAAGAAGAAGGAGACGGCAAAGGATGAAATGATCAGACAGTGTTATCGATGCAACAAACATGAAATAAAGCAACCTCCGGAGCACGACGGAAGACAGGAGGGCCTGGCATGATGTGGTCCATGGGGTTACGAAGAGTTGGACTCGACTGTGCGACTGAACAACAACAACAACAAAATGATCCATAGGCAGAGGTCATTTCATAGAAAAAGAGGTGCAGGACCTCATTAGCATAACTTATTTGTATATGCCACACCCCCTGACATCACTGGAAGTGTGTCAGAAGGCAGCACCCACCACTCAGGCTCCACTGGACTGTTTTGGATTGCTAGCTATTGGGGGGGGACGCACAGATCTGCCCTCACAGAGGAGGGAGAGCTTGTACCTGAAGGGCAGGCTGGGGGGGTGGCTCTGCAATTTACCTGGCAGCTTCTTGCTCCCCGTGGCCCGACTGAGGGCTGCTGGGAGCAGGGGGCGGGGCTTGTTGCATGTGTCCGCCCCCTGGGCTCCTTACTGCCGGAGCTCCGCTCCTGTGTGCTCCCGCAGGAAATGACTCCTGTCCATAGGCAATCTGTAGTGCTACCAGTGCAGCCAAAGTGATATCCCAAGCTTGAGAGAGGAAGGAATCTTTTAAAGAAGGGTGGAAGAACAAGGAGGCAAAGAGGATTAGTTATTCTGGCTCCCAGTTGGAAGTTAGAGGCAAGTTGGCTGGGAGTCAGCAGTGAGAGGGGTTGAGCAGTGAATGCAGATGCCATAGGCAAAGTTTTCTCAGGTGACAAAGACTGCAATCCTACTAAGAACACTTTCCTGGAAGAGAATAAAATGGGACAGACTTCTTCATAGACCTAATTAAGATTGCTCCCAAAATGTATTCATCCAGCAGTACTCCTTCCACCAGTCTTGACTGTGATTGCCCTTGCTGCATTCTTTCACAGTAATTTCTGTTTCATTTCATTCTACAGATGGGAACTGAGGCTGAGAGCAGGTGACTTGCCCACCGCCAGATAACATGCCCATATCAAGCAACGTTAAGTGCCCATGATGAGACCACAACTAATATTTCTCAGGGGATACTGGAAGTTCACTCCAAATCAGCAAGGGCAATCTATGCACAGAAATATGCATCCACAAACGAATCACTCTTCTTGAGGTAAGTCAAGGGACAGTACCCAAGGGTCTCATCTGGTCTTACCAGGGGTCGTTTCGTAGAAAAAGAGCTAGGGGAACTCATTAGCATAACTAATTAGCATATGCCACACCCCCTGGCATCACCGGAGGTGTGTCATAAGGCCACACACCCCGCCCCCAACGGTCCCATGAGGGGCTCGGCGGTGGACCTGCAAGGCCAGCGGGAGTGCAAGGAAGCCCTGCAAAGGCCCTCCCTGGCCCCAGGCAGGCAGGGGTGGGGAGAGGCAGGGAGGAAGCAACTTACCCTCCCTCTTCTCCTGCCTCCTCCTGGCTAAATTAGGGCCGGAAGCGGGGCGGCCGGAAGCAGGGGGCGGGGCTTCATCATGTGCCCCGCCCCCCGTGCCTCACCCGGGGGAACTGCGATCCCCCGCGTTCCCCCCCGAAATGACCTCTGGGTCTTACTGAAAAATTTAACTGGTGCTATCCTCTTGATTGAAGTAATTTTTTCTTAAAATTAATGTCTATTCTTCTGTCTGTTATGAGTACTTGAATCACAGTGATCACAGGAATTCTTGAGGCCAACAGAGCGTGACATCTGTCGATCCTGATGCCTTGACACCCAAACTATTAGACATTCTTCCCTGCATATTTGTAAACAGAGGCTCCTGAAAAAGCTGACTAGGCGGCAGATACAGATTTAAGAACTGTCACAAGGAGGGATGCCCTGTAATAATGGTCGAATTGTTCCATTGGATGGCTGTCCTAAAACTGTTAGGATGAATAGGAAAGCAGATGGGATCCCAAGACTAAAACTCCAGTGCAGAAGAAATGAGAGGAACCTATCTGGAATGTATCCAACAGAATACAACAGGCATTATCTAAATAAGGGGCTCTGGCAGGAACTCAGAGGAACAGATTGGGAGCATTGGCATGTTGTGCTGCAGTAGGAGCCGAGTATCCATGCTGCCTTATTTACCGCTTGACTGGAACAAGAAAGAATTGAAATAAAGATACAAGGACTGAAAGCTTATTTAGATTTCAGCCTGAACGGAAAAAGGCAAGAGCAGCACAGCAACATTTTACTGCCGTTGAGAAGGGTTCACTCAGAACAGTCCTTGCAGGATTGGCAAAACAACTTAATATGCTTTGGGCTCTCCTCCCAAAGGTTTTATGATGCTCTGTTTTTTTGTTTTTGTTTTTCTGACAGCACTGTGTTTCTAAATGGCAGACCCCAGCAATTTCTGAACTAAGTGGAACATTAC
Organism: Gekko japonicus; assembly: GCF_001447785.1. NCBI lineage: Eukaryota > Metazoa > Chordata > Lepidosauria > Squamata > Gekkonidae > Gekko > Gekko japonicus. The sequence continues at coordinate 789,495 of NW_015175972.1, forward strand.
TCTGATGACAATAAAAAGGGACTTAAGTGCAAAGGATAACACAATTCAGGCATAACCTTAAATAAAGTTTATGAGGATAGCACGGCTTACTGGTACGGCATCTGCTTCGCATGTAGAAGTCCTGGTTCAATTACCAGCATCTCCAATTAGAAGATTCAGGTTACTAGGGAAGGTGAAAATTCCCTACCTTAGACCCTGGAGAGTTATTACCAGTCAGAGTAGACAAGACTGACCTTGACAGACCAGTGGTCAAGTATTGTTATCAGCGGGCCTGTAGCCAGAAATTTTTAATTCACGGGGCCTTTAATTAAGTTGGGGGGCACTGATGTCACAAAATTTAAAAATAAAACTAAAATAATTCATGCTGGCCATGGAGGCCTCCCGTGTGGTGTCTGGAGGGAATGGCGCACCAGGCTCCAGCAGCAACAGGGCAAGGGGGCAGGTGAGCGAGCCCTGGAAGCTGAGCGCTGGAGAGCTGGCCTCCGCTGGCGCTCCAGCTCTGGCCAGACCAAGTGCAGGAGGAGGAGGGAGCAGAAGAGGAGGAGGAAGAGGCGCCCTGTCCCAGATCATGCCGCGCACCTGCCCCAGCCCAGCTGGCCTCTTAGCGCCGCTGAACATTCCTGCACTGCCCCTCGTGCCGCTTCCTGTGGTGGCCACCCCACGCCTTTGCCACCAGCTCAGGATCCACAGCCCCTCCCCCCAGCCCCCAGCCTGGGATGGAGCTGGCAGGGCTGCTGGCAGGTGGGGAAGCAAGCCGTGCTGGGGAAGGGGCAGCGGTGCGGAGTCCTCCTGGCAGCCCAGAGAATTGGGGGGTCTGGGCTGGAGAGTTGGGTGGGGGCTTGGCAGGAAGTTGGTGGAGCGGGCCCTGAAATGTCCCAGCTGTAGCTACAGGCCTGGCTTATCAGGAATCCTGTTCCTAGAAGTGTGCTGTCAGCCCCAACTCCATCTTGACTCAGGTTGCATCTTGGCAGCCATTATAGGAGTTAGCAATGCCTTTCTTTGGAGAAAGTGAGGTCCCATCCAGTGTTCCCTCTAAGCTGAGTTGGTGTGAGCTAGCTCACCGTTTTTTAGCCTCCAGCTCACAGATTTTTGTCTTCGCTCAGGAAGGATGGCTCCAGAGCAAACTAATTTATGCAGTAGCTAAATTGCTCGCTCACAACTTTAATGCCAGTAGCTCACAAAGTAGAATTTTTGCTCACAAGACTCCGCAGCTTAGAGGGACCAGACTCACACCTCTCCTTAATCAGGCTATATAGTTCTCCTTCATTATACTAACAAGTGGCCAACAACTCGAGCAGGAGACTGACCCACTGATGGGGCATCTGCATGTCTACCTGTCACCAATGTTCCCTCTAAGCTGTGGAGTCTTGTGAGCAAAAATTCTACTTTGTGAGCTACTGACATTAAAGTTGTGAGCGAGCAATTTGGCTACTGCATAAAGTAGTTTACTCTGGAACCATCATTCCTGAGCGAAGACAGAAATCTGTGAGCTGGAGGCTAAAAAACTGTGAGCTAGCTCACACTAACTCAGCTTAGAGGGAACACTGCCTGTCACCATTGACAAAGTGGTTCATTGTCTTGTCATGGAGGAGTGTCCCTCCACTGCCTTCCCTTTCTTAATTTTCTTGGGACCTTTGTGAGCTCTGCCATTTTTTCTACCATGCCATTCTACCATTTCCCCCCCTGAGAGTACATGCTGCTCTCCAGATCATTCAAGCAGTCCACCTCCATGACAGTCTTTGTGGGAGCAGTTTAAGCTCTCTCAGGGTTAACCTGGATCATCACTCTTCAGCTAAACAGACCTAGCTCAGGAGACTGAGGACAGGTAAACTCCTCTTTCACTGGATGTGAGCTTTTCATTTCTTTTCTCTCAAAACTCTGTCCCTCCTTTCCCTGTTTTTTTAAATTTCTCTGCTCTCCCACTCCTCTTCATGGTTGTTTCCCAACCTAGATATCTTGCTCAGCTGGCAGCTCAGCTGTGTCTTTCTCTTCACCCTTTAACTCTTCAAAATGACATTCTGACAGAATTATTATTCCATTGACCTATGATGGGAGATCATCTCAAGTTAGCAACATCATCAGAAAACATTGGCACCTACTTGCCAACGTTCCCAGATGTAAGGCAGCTCCCCTCTTTGCCTATCGCAGATCTAAAAACCTGAGAGACATGCTTGTTAGAATCAATTTAAAATCATCCTCTGCAATACAGAATGGAGTGGATGGTAGGAGTATACCACCTGAGGATTTTCCATGTGGGGCGTATTCAGTTTGTGGCTTGATGCTTCGCACAGGTTTTTGCTATGACTCTCTTAAGCAAAGAAAGTATTCCATTAAAACATTTTTAACTGCAATTCAAGGAATGTCATATATGCAATTGTATGTAAATGTGATCTTATCTATGTGGGCTATACATAGGGTTGCCAAATAATTTTCACTCACCGGCGGGGGAGTCCGCGTCCCGTCCGGGAGCAGTCCGCATGTGCGCGCGCGCGCCGCCGCGACGTCACCAGAAGTGACGTCAGACGCTACCGACGTTGGGGGCGTGGCCGAGCTCGTCGGGGGGGAAACATATGGTTTTCCCCCCGACGAGCTCGGCCACGCCCCCAACGTCGGCAACGTGGCTGCGTCACCTCCAGTGATGCAGCTTCGGGGGCAGGGTTCCCCCCGAGCCCCAATTCCGGCGGGGCGGGAATCGGGGGCTCCAAAGCGGGGGGTTACCCGCCCCCCGGGCACATTTGGCAAGCCTAGCTATACATCTAGACCGATTAAGACCAGGATAGAGGAGCACAGAAGCTGCATCCCTCTGAAAAGGAAGAATGCTTCACTGATGAGTCATTTTACAACAGGCGGTCACAGGGACAGAGACCTTTGCTACTTGGCATTGGAACAAGTCACAGCTGGTAACTTCCAGCTTATTGAATGTCTGAAGGCCAGAGAGCTGTTTTAGATTCATGCTCTTAAATCTTTAACTCCCTTGGGCTTTAATGAACAGGTGGAATGGTGTGCAGTGTGAATTTATGACAGTTTGGTATTTGTTTTGCTGTTCCTGTGTTAAATTGATTTGATGTGTATATGTATTCAATGTCTGTGTCTGCTGCCACACTGCTGGAGGGTCTGTGTGTAGCCATGACTAAGCATTCCCTTGGGATTGCATCAGCCATGACTAAGCATTTCACTAGGATTGCATCATCCAGCATCAAACTATAAAGGTTAACCACACCTACTCAATAGCACTGCTATTTGCTTGAGGACACTCTAGCTCTGACTAAGATAGCCACACAGGTGCTTTGGGGACCAAAATTGGAAGGTAATTTGTATATTATTGATTTTTTTATTCCTGCTATTATATTGGCTTTTATTTACTTCATTAGCTTTTTAAATATATTTTATTTTTTAGATGTTCTAATTCAGCAGCTGTGCATTTGGCACCAGACACATGACTTCAGAGGCCTCACAAACATCTTTGTCTTGTGTTTATTGAACTTGCTGCTTAAGTAAGTAATATAACCATTTTTACTACACTGTAAGTTAAAAAATATTTGATTATGCATATTCAATTTTATTTTTCCCCTTTTTTCTACAGCCTTCCTTTTCTTGATCCAGTATTAACTTATTGGTTATCTTATTGTAATATGTACTACTAGGGAGCAAAGCCTATTGTGGATGAAGACAATGGGCCCTAGAAAGGTAGGGTGGGTGAGTGGTAGATAGATAGGTAGATGGATAGATAGAGGGGTAGGTAGGTAGGAAGGAAGGAAGGAAGGAAGGAAGGAAGGAAGGAAGGAAGGAAGGAAGGAAGGAAGGGGAGGGGAGGGGAGGGGAGAGAGACATAGAAAGACAG
>NW_015175972.1:793377-852799 GCF_001447785.1 Gekko japonicus
GGGGGGGGGATCGGGCGGCAGGGAGTGGCTTATCGGCAGCGCCGCCACTCTTAAAGTGCTCCCCGGTCCCACTCACCCACCAGGTGGTTGTCAGCAGTAGTCTGATGTCTGAGGGGACCGGGTGCAGAGGCAGGGTTACAGCCTTTGTGTTCTGAGGTGAGACTTAGACGACACAGCCAATGGAAGCTGGGGTAGCTTCTGACGGACAGTTCAACCCTCCAAACCCTGTTGGTGTGCATTTTCTCTCTGCTGCGTGACGCTGCATCTTACTCAATTATATATAAAGGAGAGATTGTTACGTGTACGTCAAACTGTTTAACCTCTGAAGAAGGCCTCCAATAGGGTGGAAATGCGTCAGGTCATGTGTATTGGCCCTTGTGTTCAGGCCACTTGAACCTTTTAACAAGGCTTTCATTGGGCCCTTATTTGTTTTTAACTGTCTTTCTAATAAATACATGTATTTTTGTATACTATAAGTTGCAACTAGGTTTTTAATCTTGACCCTTTATCAGACTTCTTTCTTACCCTTGTGGGAAGAGCTTTCCCCTGACACTGAGCTTAAATTTCCCCAAACTCATCGCAGTTCTGGGTGAGTGATCTAAACCTAAGTTAGAATCCACATATATCTAAGGGTATGTGTGAAAGGGAGTACATATGGTTACATGATAAGGTAGTTTCAGGTGTTTAGCTACTGAATATGGCTAAAGACCAGAGTGAAAGAACGCTGCCATGCATATGCACAGTGGCAACTGCTGCATCTTTTTTTTTTATTGACTCTCCTAAAAAGGAGAGAATTTATGCTTTTAATATCAGAAAGGGGGAGGGTATATAGTGGGATTAAGAAAAGGTTGGGTGATACTTTCATTAGTATGTTAATTTTTTGTTAGTATCAAACAGATCTTCTTTTGGCTTCTTCTGTGAGTTGTCAATCGTCTTTCATCTTAACCTGTAAAAAACAATACTTTTAATGTATTAGTAGTGTCCTTTTGGCTTATTGTTAGTAAAGTCTTTTCTTGCGCAATCCGAACCATTCTTCATTATTTGGGCTGCCTCCCTTTCACATCTCTCAGATTGTATGATGAGCCTTTTCCCGCTCCAATATCTTCCGGAGTCTTAACTTCTCCCTCCGAGCCGCTGCCTCTGTCACTGTCCAATTCTTCCCATTTGGCGAGTGCTACCTCCTCTGAACTGGCGTGTCTCTTCAAAAAGTCTTGAGCTTTGAAAATGGAGTCAATCTTCTCCCTTTTATCCTTGAACTTGAAAATAAGTCCTTCTGGAATCAACCAGCGATAGCTAATTTGATGGTTTTGCAAGAATAAGGTCAGTCCTTTGTATGCTTTCCTTTTCATTCGAATTTCAAATGGAACATCCTTCAAAATCCTGACTGTCTGCTCTCCAATCTTCATGGGCATTGAAAATGACACTCTCAGTATTTGATCCCGAACTCTCTGCTTTGTAATCTTTGAGATGTCTGTTGCTTCTGAGGAAATGTCTGATGATTTTGACATGCCATCTGTGGGCAAGTTTTGATTTAGCCATGCTCATGCTTTCTCCTGACATGCCCTGACCTGGACAGCCCAGGCTAACACAGTATTGTCAGATCTTGGAAGCTCAGCAGGTTTGGCCCTGGTTAATATTTGGATGAGAAACCACCAAGGAACTCCAGGGTCATGACGTTCCTCTGAACTTCTCTTGCCTTGAAAACTCCACAGGATTGCCATGAGTCAGCTGTGACTTGAAGGCAAAAAAAAAGTTTTCCTTGAATAGTATAATCCTTCTTTCATTAGAAGCACTAAAAGACATACTGAGCAAAACCTCTGCTTCCATTATGGGTGCTTGTTCAAATCCCCATGCAGCAATATAGCTCCAACAGGTAACTGAGTGGCCCATCAGTCGCTCTCTGTCAGCTTAGCCTACTTCACAGGTTTGTATATAATGGTGTAAACCATGGGCTGTGTCCTATCACCTTTTCCACTGGTGAAGGAGGGAGAAAGGAATCCCTTTTGACCACCAAACAGGCTATGTTGGTGATTGTGGAACTCATAGAGACAAGAGCTACATACAACAGTAGCTATGGTGAGGAAAGAGAAGAGATCAAGTGGCAATGCTGGTAGGATCCAGCACCATATTTATGCCACCTTGAACTCCTTGGAGGAATAGTGTACAAGAAATACAATTAATATTAGACTTTCAAGTGTTAAGAAGGTAAAAGGAAATAATTGTCCATTGCTTGCCAGTAGATTTCCTGTGCTAGCATTGCAAAGTAAGTGCCATCTGTTGCCTCTGAAAGGTACTTTCTGGCAGAACATTAGCAGTGTGTCCCCATAAGTTCCAGCACAGCTGTTGCAAGAGTACAGTCCTAATACCCAGAAACTACACGAGGACTATGCTGATCTGTTTGCTGATGATTACTTATTACCAAATCCTAGCAAGCTCAAAGGAGGTGGCATAGTCCATGAAAGGGACTGCAGCACAAATGCCCTAACCTGAGGAGCTATTAAGCACCCAGGCTGATGGCAGCAAGTACCTCAGCAGGAGGCCAGGCAGCTGAAAATATATTGCTGGCAAAACAGGCACCACACAGAGCGGAGCAAAGTTGGGGACTGGCTGGAGGGAAGCCAGGAGCCTGGCAGCACAGAAGGTGGCCCAGGTAACCTCTCCTAGCAACAAATTGAACAGACTGCAGGAAGTCAGGAGGCCTGCTAGTCTTCATAATCTCCATGGTATCTGATCAGCCTTTCAGCATAACCTCGCTTTCCAAACGGGGAGGATCATTATTTAGGAAGCTTATTAGGAAACTGTGTGGTGGAAATCTCCTGGCTGAAATATCCTGTAGTTTCTTCCTTTGAACAGCAGCTCCATTGGCACAGGGAGTAAGTGCTTGTTTAGATTTCTGTGGCACCTGGCAGGTACTATTTGGGTGCTGAAAACACCATGGAGGAAGTTGCTGTCTGAATATAGCTTGGCTTTAAGCCTCTATTAAAGGGACAGGATATTTCCCCAGGCTTGTTGGCAACTCCATCTCCTGATAATGCTGCTAGCTAGTTCTGTATTTCCTTGCTACATATGTTTTCTTGGTAGAAGATTGGAATGGAGCTACATGCTCTAGTTATATCCTTATTAGTGCAAAAATGTGCAACCATTATTTGTTTCTTTATGTACCACTAATGTTCATGGCAGTATATCGAATAAGCAAAGGCAGATATCTATCCTAAGGAGTTTAAAGAGGACTGAAAATAGAAGGAATGGAGTAAACTTTAGTAAGGGATGAATACAGTGACTATATTTTCTTGCCACAGTAGAAAAAGCCATTTGGTGACCCACCATCTCACCTCCAAAGGTGGAGGAACATAGAATAGAACTTCTGAAAATCTCGGTAGTTGGATAGGTTTGTAGAGATGCAGTGGTCCTCAACACCCTGTTTTGAAACATTTTGGACTTACAAGACAAAAACAGCGCTTTAAATTGTGCTCAGAGACAAACTAACAGCCAATAACTTTCCCCAAAAAACTAGCAGGATATTTCCATCAACAACCTTTACCAGTCAGCAGTCTTGCAGTTGTGTTCTGAACCAGCTCAAGTTTCCAGAATGACTTCAGAAGCAGCCACACGTAGATTACTGTGCAGGTTTGTTCAGAATCCTACTCTAGTATATTCATCCATATTCTGGTCTACTTCCAGGAAAGTATTTGTAGGATTGCACTGCCAGTTGTCTAACCTGGGTGCAGGGTCGCTGTCAGAACTGGACTTTGGGGTGGCAGTCTGGGACTCTAGCTGACAGACCTATCTGGGGCCTCCAAAAAGAAGCTGTGGCTTTGCATTTGAAGTATATGTTACCATTTATAGAGAAGAAATAAAACCCTTGCCTAGAGTTTACAATTACCTAACTGCACCAGTGCCTAGAGCAGAACATGGTGCCCACTAGGGGTGTGCATTGGGTGAAGTCGAACAACCCCCCCCCCCCCGAAAAAACCTTTCCAGCATTTTTCGGGTATTCGGCATACGGAATTACACCATTACATATGGAATCACACCATTGTTAAATAGGCTTTTAATAAAGGTTTCAGGAATTTTTAACTAATCTTTTTAAATAAATCTTTAGTCTTCTCAGGAGGACTAAAAGAGGTCAGGTTTGCCTTCAGCTCATAAAACAGAGGTATAAGTAGTGTATATTAACTTTTCAAAAAGTAGTGTGCTGTTTGTGCTCAGACTGAACTTTGGTGAAGCCAGGCACTTTTTTAAAGAGAAGTTTTTCCTTTTTAGCTTGTGTGTTTCAATTAGGGAGCACCTGCATTTCTCCACAGGAAATCAGGCTGGTGCCAGTAGAATCTAGGTAGCAGTAGCATGATTAAAGACCCTAAAACTTTTTAAAAGGTTTCCAAGCCACATATCAAGTATAGTCTTTAAACCATAGTCAGGGTCAGTGTAGGAATTCACCACTAGTTCTAAAAAACAAACCAAGAAAAAAAGAAAACCCAAACTGAAGCAAGGCTAGGTTAGGCTCTATTGAAAGAAACAAAAACCTAGTTTTTGAGTGGGAGGGTTTATAAAAAGGTATGAGGCTGTTTTAGGGTCAGGTGATAGTGTATGTAAGTTAGGTGCCTAATACCCTCCCCACATTAGGTTGAGTTTGGCCCGGGGCAATATGAGTGTCATGAAGGGAACACAGAGGGGCCCTGGGGGCAAGGTTAAGGAGAAGACTAGAAGGGGAGAGGGGGAAGGCCGCAGTTCCCCCCACCTCTGAGCAGGACTGCTCCAGAGCCATCTGGCACCTCTCCAACCTCTGGCCGGAGTGGTGCAATGAAGAGGCCACGCATGGTCTTCTTCCCAGCTAAGAAGGATGCTTCTGGTGTGGCCCCAGCAGAGGTGTCTGCAGGTGCTGGCACTGCACTGCTCAGGCAGCCCCTCCTCAAGCTGTTGCTGTTGAGGCTCAGCAGCAGAAGGAGGGGCAGCAACAGCTGTCTTTGGAGTCGAGCTTTGGGGACAGTTCTCTGTCTCCAGAGGTCACACCATAGACTAAGAGGGCTATAGAGGCACTGGAGAAGGAGCTGGCTGGCCAGCCCACTGCTTCGGTTTCTCTAGGCTCCAGCAGGCCTTCTGAGGCACAGGAGAAGAGGCTGGGAGAGGTGGAAGAGATGGAGGTGCACCCCAAGGACCTGACATCTCAACCCTTTCCCCTGCTCAGCCATCTCTTCCTGCCCCCCAAAGACCTGAGCTCCTCACAGGAGGCAGCTCCAGGGTTGCCCATGGCTGCTGGTCAGCGTGGGTATCCCTTCACCTCTGAAGTCTGGAAGCACTTCAAGGTGACAGAGGATCCCCGCTTTGCACAGTGTCAGCTGTGTAGGGCCCGGGTCAGTCGAGGGAAGGACATCAACCATCTCTTGACTTCCGGGCTGCAGAACCATCTGAAGAAGCACCACCAGGCGGTGCTTCTTCGGGAGGAGAGAGAGGCTGCTGCTTGGATGTCCAGGTGGCCAGCGCCAGCCAACCAGGAGGTGAGTTGCCCTGTGACCACCTCCAGCGCTGTCCCTGAGCATTCCATGGTAGGGATGGGGCAGGGATGCCAAATATCTCTGATGGAGATGCTTGGTGAAGTCGGCACTAGAGTGCCGGGGGGGGGGGGTAGCATGAGGGTCGCTCGTCTCATTGCTGAAATGCTTGCTTTAGATGGACTCCCCTTCTCTGCAGTTGAAGACGTTTGTTTCCACAGGCTGCTCCAGGATGCCTGTCCCTGGTACACACACCCTGCTCACACCACGCTGAGCAGGACCGTGATGCCCTCATTGTACAAGGCTGCCAGGGACCACATGAAGGCAGAATTGTCCCGTGCTCGTAGGAGAACTGTGCACTTCATGTCTGACATCTGGACCTCCTGTCAGGCGCATGATTCATATCTCTTGTTGATTGCACACTGGTGGCAACCAAGCAACATTTTGGGTGGGGGTGGGGGAGCTAGTGTCAGGCAGGGTCAGGGCTGCCGGTCTGGCTATTGCCAGGCTCTGCTCCACGTCAAGAAACCCGATGGGCCACACACGGCGGACAACATCTCAGCCACCATCGAGAGACAGTTAGTGGCGTGGGTAGGGCTACATGGTGACCGATCGTGGCACAAACATGAGGGCAGCGGCAAAGCGACTGGGCCTGACATACATTTACTATGCAGCCCGCCTTCTCCACCTCGTTGTCAAGGATGCTTTGGGGAGCATCATAAATAAAACTGAAAAATGATTTTTATTTGCAGGGGGTGAGGTGGTGTGGTAACGTGAGAGCCTATGAAGAAGGGCAGCTGCTGCACCTAGGCTAAGCTTCCTCCACTGAGGCAGTGATGGCTGGTGTACTGCCGCTGAGAGAGGTGGGTCAGTGGACAGACACTATCCTCTCCCTCTCACTTTCTGAGGCATTACTGGGCAGGGCTTATTGTTGTGATGATTACATTGCACTGGTTCTGCTGCTGGCCTGGCAAATGTGCCCCCAGAGATCCTCAGTTTTGACCTGAGTCCTGTTGGGTTTGGGCACTGACTGCCACAGTGGCACTGGTTCTGGTGGACACACTGCACTGGCTCTGCTGCTGGCCCTGCAAACATGCCCTTGGAGATTCTCTTATTTGACCTGAGTCCTGTTGGGTTTGGGCACTGACTGTCACAGTGGCACTGGTTCTGGTGGGCACACTGCACTGGTTCTGCTGCTGGCCCTCAGTTTATACTGCAGAGAGATCCTCAGTTTTGAGTCCTGTTGGGTTTGGGCACTGACTGTCACAGTGGCACTGGTTCTGGTGGGCACACTGCACTGGCTCTGCTGCTGGCCTTGCAAACATGCCCCTCACACCAGCACACCTCACTCACTTTCTAGTGCAGAGATTCTCGGAGAGACACTGCTGCCTGCCTTTTCCCCCTTCCATAGGAAACAATGGAGGATTGGGGTCACCCTCTTTGGATGCCCCTAGAATTGGACCCCCTGATCCAATCTTTTCCAAATTTGGGGGTTCTTTTGGGGAGAGGCTCCAGCAACTACAGAACAAATCTGATATCTCTACCTCAACCCCCAGCCCCCTGAATATTTGTTAGAAGATTTTTGCTGTTGACTACAATGGCCCCATAGGATATAATGGAGCTGGAAATTTTCAGGAATACTGAATATTTTCGGGTACCAATACAATACCAGTATTGGTTTTCAAGTATATTCAGGAATACTGAAAAAATTGGCTTTATTATACCTGAATCTGAAAAAAAGATGATTTCCCCCCCCCCTGCACACCCCTAGGGCCCACGAAGCGTTTTAAGAAAGTGGATGTGGCCATGTGGGGCCCTTGCTTAGGAGAGCTTCTGATTGGCCACTGGAGATCTGATGGGCTGTGCAGATTACAATAATGTTTCAGTGGCAGCTGCTATCACAATGTTGCTTTTATTTTCTCGCACCCCTCTTTCCCAGTGTATTTTTAAAAATTAAACCCCTTTTCCCCTGCACTTGGAATTCTGCTGCGTGCATGGCCCTATCTCTTGTGTAAGGTTGCCAGGTCCCTCCGGGCTACCAGAGGGGGGGGGGGAGGGTTGCCGGATCCAGGTTGGGAAACTCTTGGGGATTTGGGGATGGAGCCTAGGGAAAACAGGGACCTTAGTGGCGTACAATGCCATAGAATCCACACTCCAAAGTATCTATTTTCTCCAGGGGAACTGATCTCTTTAGACTGGTGATGAGCTGTAATTCTAGGGGATCCCCAGGCCCCACCTGGAGGCTGGCATCCCTACTCCTGTGGGAGCTATTTTGAAGTTGTGCCCACCATTATGTGGGAGAATTCCGAAGGTGCCCACAGGGTCAAAAAAGTTGAGGACCCCTTGCCTAGGGGGTCATCAGAGCATGGATAACTGTGGCCAGGATTTACTTTCCTAGTGCATCAAACAAAGTTGGTTAGGAGAGCTACATTCCATGTATGATGATTACATGTTGATGGGCAGCACCCCTTAGGACTCAAACCCGTTCCTCTAATTGGAATATAACACCCTCTAAAAGAGACTAATTCTTTACTTAGCTGTATTATCAGTTAACTTTACCTCAACCTTGCCTACACTGAGTTTTAGTTTGTTGGCCTTCATCCAGCTCATCACCAGCTTCAGACACCTGTTCGGGGCATGTGATTATGAACATAATAAAAGCATCCTTTTCCATTGCAGCAGTTCTTCCATCATATTTCATATAGATTTCCCATTTTCTTAAAAGGCAGTCATGTCCCCAGTGTAAATCTTCCTCATGGTCTAAAACTGTTGTTTTCACTTTCTTACTACTTTCACTTTCTTACTACTGTAATGCTCTCTACATGGGGCTGCCTTTGTCACAGATCCGGAAGCTGCAGCTGGTGCAGAATGCAGCCGCCTGGCTGTTGATGGGCCTCCCCAAGTGGGAGCACATCCAACCTGGGCTGAAAGCACTGCACTGGCTGCCAATAGCATACCAGATCCGTTTCAAATTGCTGGTGCTTACCTTTAAACCCCTATGTGGCCAGGGTTCAACATAACTGAGGGACCACCTTTCCCCATATGTACCCTCAAGCAGGGGTCATTTCCTGCAGGAGCGCACAGGAGCGGAGCTCCGGCAGTAAAGAGCCCAGGGGGCGGGCACATGCAACAAGCCCCACCCCCTGCTCCCAGCAGCCCTCAGTCAGAGCAAGAAGCAGCCAGATAAGTTGCAGAGCCCCCCTCCAGGCCCCCTGGTCCAAAACAGTCCAGTGGCACCTTTAAGACCAAGTGTTATTCAGGTACAAGCTCGCCCTCCTCAGCGAGGACAGATCTGCACGTTCCCCCCTGCCCCCAATAGCTAGCAATCCAAAACAGTCCAGTGGAGCCTGAGCAGTGGGTGTTGCCTACTGACACACGTCCGGTGATGTCAGGGGGTGTGGCATATGCAAATGAGTTATGCTAATGAGCTCCTGCACCTCTTTTTCTACGAAATGACCCCTGCCTTCAAGAGCACTTCGGTCGGGGACTCAACATCGCCTGGTGATTCCAGGCCCCCGAGAGGCAAGGCTTGCCACAACTAGGGCCAGATCCTTTTCAGTGGCGGCTCCTACCTGGTGGAATGAGCTCCTGGAGGAGATCAGGGCCCTGCAAGACCTCATACAGTTCCGCAGGGCCTGCAAGACGGAGCTCTTAGGCCAGGCATTTACGTAGGAACTGCCACTACCACCACCACCAATGGCGTGGGTAACAACTGGGTAAGAGCCCTTGAAGATCTGCCATGAGACCAAGCTGGGTTGGTACCACTGGATTGGCCACATATCAGCTATAGGACACTATCTACCTCCAATGAAAGATCTGGCACCTACGGTTGGAAGACCATCTTGTTCTTTATAGAGCATTTTACTTTGTGATTCGAGGATGTTATTTTTGTTTTAAGTTGTTTTAATCTTGTTTTATATGTGGGCATTGTTGCCCTCTTGTAAGCCGCCCTGAGCCCACTTGCGGGGAGGGCGGGGTAAAAATACTAATAAATAAATAAATTACTCACGGCAGTACAAGACTGTAATTTCCATGCATGCTCTTTTCCACGCAGACTAGAAAAACTGCCGAGAGAGCTAATGGGGAAATCCCTTCAAAGAGGGGAAAAAGTGATTGAGTGGTGACTTGAAAAACTGGCTGGATAAGATCTTGGCAACAATAAGGAAGACTTTCTGAAGTTCAAGCTGGTTCCCCACCACCACCACCACCTCCCACAAGTCCCTTCTGAGCGTGAGCAGAGCTTCCACAGGAATATTCAGTGCCTGTAAATAGGGAGAATCAAGCTTAAAAAAAGCTAGCCATTAGACTTGGATAGAGTACAGTGGCTCCTGCATATGTGGCCTGTCTTAATAAATCAACAGCATCTCAGTTAGTCCGGTTTGGCCTGAGCTTGTCAGGGCTTGGGAGCTAAGCAGGGTCAGTCTTGGTCAGTACTTGGATGGGGAGACCTCCAAGGAAGATGGAGATTGCTATGCAGAGAAATGTAATAGTAAACCACCTCTGATCGCATGCTTGGAATGCCCCATGAAAAGGCTTGCAATGAGTAGGTTGTTACTTGATGGCACTTTCTTCTTCTTAATCAAGGTCATACAAGAAAGTAAAGTCTTAGAATGCACAAATTGCATTCTATTTCCATGTTCTAAAATCAAACTGCTTTGAAATAATTCTACCAGTTTGGAGTTGGTGGTAGAATTTCCGGACTTCTGGTTATGCAGGACAGAAGAGAGTAGGAATTTAGAAATTAGTTAATGTACTAAATAAGGAGATAAAGGGCTTTGAGAAGCAAAAACAATGCAGGAAATCCCCTGGCATTCCCAAACAGTTGGGAATTGGCTGACTTAAATTTGGGGGCCATTTTAATATCAAATAAATAAGGGAAATGTTGTTCATTTTGTGTGAGTGCCTAATCCCACATTCTGAATACAAATGGATTTAACCTTGTCCCTTCAAAAGAGCTGTGGACAATCAGAACCATCTTTACAGAAGACTGCGCCTGCTTTTAAATTAGCTTTTTAAAAAGCAGCAGCCATTCTTTCCTTCCCCCTTTTTCCAATTCCCATTCACAGCCAGCACAGATAAACACAGTCAGGCTAGGGCTAAAAGCTGGCCTAACATTCAAAAGGAAAGGGGTAAGGACAGGGGTTTGCTTCCAACATGTGTAGATAGTTGTTGCTGGTCTGAAGCCAATGGAAGCTTTATTTTTAGATCTACCTGGGCTGTAAATAACTAACCAGAAACAATGCAAAGTATATTTTTAAAAACATCAAAGGGTACTGAGTCTAGTAGGGCAACAGATTACCAAGGTTATCACTCGTGGATGAGACTCACTTCACATGCCACTGGAGAGACTGTGTTGTCTTATGTGTTTTTGCCACTGGGGCTTGAACACCTTATGCTGACAACAACTAAAGGAGGCAAGCTAACCTTTCCAAAAGCTAAGCTTCTAGATCAAAATACGCATGAATAAACTTAAGCAAGTATTGGCCCCTGAAATCTAGCATATTCATAGTTCATGTGTGATGCCACCTACTAATGCATGGGTGACTTGCTCTGTAGGCACAGAAGTGTCTTAATCTTTCCAATGGGCATTCCTTAGCTTCTCTGTTGTCACAGAAGAGGACAGAGAGGTTTTGAGTTTGGTAGCTGAGTAACAGGATACTGTCTTTTTTTTCAATTGAAAAGGCTAGTTAGCAACTTTTTAAAAAGTAAACTGTGCAAATGTTAAACATCGTGCACCACCACGGACTGCTGCTCCCAAAAACTGGCTTTGGTCTGAGCACCAATATACCAAACCATCACCACAAAGGGTGACGTGTCATAATTGCCCTTGCAGCCACCAGACCTTGCTCTGACAGCCAGATCTCTTTCCTTTCAACAACATCTTCTGATTATTGCCATGCAGAAGGAGACTGCATTCAGATTAGTTACTCGCAATTATGTTCTCTTAATTCTTAGTGGACTTTAGTTCCGTTCTCATGGAACATCTTGGCAGAACTGAAGGAGATTTATAACATTATAGGAAAGCCCATTTGCACGTTTGTAAAAATGCTCTGAGGAACAAAAGTGCTTTACAAAGCACGGACATAAACATTTTCTCCAGGAGAAGTGGAATAACTCTTTTAAATCAGTAAATAAATAAATGATCTGGAGATGAGTTATAATTCCAGGAGATCTCCAACCCCTACTTGGAGGTTGGCAACCCATCTGGGCACGATATTTATTTTGTGACCCCCAGCTTGTACGATTCATATTGCAGTGCTGGGGTGAAGCAGATCAATAGGTTTGGCTAGTCTTTGGAATTTACTGACCTTGACTACAAACAGCAGCTGCCTTCTGCAGCGCCTGGAACTTTGCAAGCCTTACCACCACCAATTAAGTGCTTTTATATGAGAAGAGTTTCAGATGACCATAGATAATGGGGACTCCACATTACAAAATTACATTGTGCGGGAATTCTAAACCAAGAGGAGTTCTCAGGAGCCTTGCTCCCTCTTTCCAAACCTGTTTCCTGTACACTGCTCTTCCCAGTATACAGTGAATTCAATAGCGTTGTTCACTCTAATGGAGGAATAATTACCATAATCAGCTGAGGATATGTTGTCCAGGGTCTAGAACTCCAGATGGACAACAGTCTAGTGCCATACTGGAAATTCATCATGAACTGCAAAAGTTCATTTGCTTTATTTCTTTGTCCATATTTAACATAATATGGATGAATGTTAGATTGCAAAGTACTCACCAGTCACAAGGACCAAGGAAGCCCTGGCATTTGTTCTTTGTAAATCAGGGTTCAGCTCCTGCAAATGAGTGATGTCATGAACCTGAACATGAAGATTTTGCAAGTTGATAATTAATATGACACTTGATATTTGCCATCTGATTGAGCAAATAACATCCAAGAAAGACAGAAAGAGTTTGTGGTACTTTGGAGTGTGCTTATTTGCAAAATAATTACTACTCTTTAGCACCAGTTTGGTATGTAAAACACGATTTAAGGCTGGGGGGGAAACAGTAAACGCTAGCTCTACTAGAACTAATTCTACAAAACCATGGAGTATTTTGCCGAGAAATATTATGTGTGAATAATCTGCAGATACCAAAGAAGGTCAAAGCTGAAGTCTCAAAGTCCATTTTGTCCCAGTCATATGTTTTCAGAGTAACAATTTTATTATTGAATGAAGCATTGCAGCTTTAAACAATAGAGTTGGTTTGCAATGGTTATTAAGCCAGTTTTGCTGTGGGATGGAAAATTTTCTCTCTGTACTCTCAAAACACATGCTTCCCTTCTCTCTAGCACGTGCCCTCAGTGACCACAAATGGTCACTTTTCAACAGGAATGCTTAGAAATGATGTCAGCAATCAAAACCATTCCCCATTAATAGGCTTCATAGTTTCTTCATGAGGAAGAGTTCTGCTTTCTCACGTCATGTTCATCAGCCAAGCTGTGGCTGTTTCTTTGCTTGGGCCAACAAATCATACCAGCCCTGTCCACGGATCATGGGAATGTCTTCCATTTTAGGCTGTGTGAACCTAGGGAAACAAAGTGAAATTAGCTGTCTCTTTCTAGAACTGTAATGTATTCAATACCTGCCATTGAATGCATAACTGTATGTGAACAACATAATTGACTTGCCATGTTAAGCTTCGTCCTGGGCTAGGATTCAAATCCATCCTATCACATTGCTAGCCCAGGAAGAACCAACCAATCACTTGTCAGCAAGCTCCCTGAGCGGGAACGTCCGTGATTGGTCATTATGTATACAACCTTATTGGTTGGTATTTGTACGGTAGGCGTGGCTACATTAGCCAGGAGAGTTTAAAAGCAGAACAGCTGCAATGTAAAAGCTGTTCTGGCTATCAGATGTTGATCTGTGTTGGAGTTGTGTTTGAGTTGCTGAATAAAGCTGAATCTTTGCTAAATCACTCTCCAACTACTTTGTTAAGTGAGCGACTTAACAAGAACATTGAAGTAGATTATTCCAATGAAGGGAAGTCTTTAAATGAAGCACACTTTAAACGAAGCATTGTCCCTGAGTGTCCTAATTGGAAATAGGAAAGGTATATCCATAGGACTGTAGTTTGTATGAGGGAAAAAGAAATTACAGAAAATCTACCATGGGGCTGATGCCTTCCCCCTCACCATAGATCGAAGCCTGGATGCTTTAAATTCTGAAGACTACACTACAACTATGCAATGGGCATATAAAAACCCATATACCAGAAAGGTATACCTTTAAAAAATCCTACAATACGGCTACATACTTACAGCCACAGCCCAGTAAAAGCTTATGCCACCATGAATCTGGTAATCTAGTGAGAGCCAGATTTATTTCAGGTTTTGAAATATTTTTACAAAAGACGGTTACTTGCTTGCTTTCACATACATACTCATGTTATGTGTGATGCTTTAAATGTTTGAAAAAGAATCACAGACCATATTCTGATGTCACGATAAACCACAGTTTGTTACACAAGCCTGGGTTAGTACAGATGGCATACCTCTCTTCCAGTTTACAAAGCACCCCTTCACTGAAGACAACTCTTATAATAGGCAGCCAGGTGAATTTACATTCCTAGTTCAATCTGCACTTTGCTTTCTGGTTCTTTCTGCTTCTGACATCTTGTGAACATTTCAAAGACGATATTTAAGACTAATGGACCTGAAGATCAGCTGCGATCCCAAGTCCTCTGAAAGTCTGAGGTACTCTTTCAAGCATTTTGTCATGAATGAGAGGAGCTCACACACACACACACACACGAGAGTCACCATTTTCCTTTCTGTCCTCCGGAAGAGCTTAGCAACATGGGCTGCACCTCTGATTTGATCCTGTCACACATGTTGAACAACAGTGTTCACATTTTCCTTTGTGTTCTGCTCTTGGAAAAACTGAGCACAGCAGGACAAAAACTGAGTACATGCTCTCCACTACACTGACAGGACCCCCTCCCCTCCTTCCTCCCCCACAACTAAGCCCTGATGTAGAGGTGATCTAAATGACTGAAGAGGCAATGCTGAATCTGGGTGCCTTCCTTCTCCTCTGTGCCTAACTAACAGGAAGGAGGAGGATGCATGACAACCAGCTATGGGTTATATGGTCCCCGCCCCCCATACAGAGCTGGCACAAGCACTTGACAGGGCTGCCAAGTCTGGGTTAGAAAATGCCTGGAGATTTTGGGGGTTGGAGCCTGGAGAGGGTGGAGTTTTGGTAGGGGAGGCAGCTTGGCAGTTATAATGCCATAGAGACCACCTGCCAAAGCTGCCATTTTCTCCAGAGGAAGCGATCTCTGTCGTCTGGAGATCAGTTGTGATACTAAGAGATCTCCAGAGTCCACCTGGAGACTGGCAATCCCAGCTCTTGAGATGAAGCAGATCTGCATGGCCAAACCCAGGGCTATTTTTGGGCAGGAACGCACAGGAACGGAGGGCTGGCTCCCGAGTTGGCCACGCCCAGCAGGAACTCATTAGCATAATAGGCCACACCCAACAGCAGAAACTCATTAGGATTGGCTACATTAGGGGTGTGTGGCCTAACATGCAAAGGAGTTCCTGCTACAAAAAAAAAGGCCCTGGGTTTTGACAACAAACAAGGTAAACAGAATAATAAGCAAAAGGTGGGTGTGGCTGGATTACCACACTTCTGGTAACATGGGGGTGCGGCCTAATGTGCTAATGAGCTGTGCTGTCAGGGGTGTGGCCCAATGTGCTAATGAGTTCCTGCTGTTGGGTGTGGCCTATTATGCTAATGAGTTCCTGCTGGGCTTTTTCTACAAAAAGAGCCCTGGCAAACCTATTTTTTTCATATAGGTTTATGGGATAGGACACTGTGTTTTCCTTTTGGTTTGTGACCTCAATTGTTGATTCCAGTTCCAGAAACATTTAGTTTTTTAAAAGGAAATAATAACTGAAAGGGGTTTTGTTTTGTGTTTAATCTGACATGTGAAAATAGTTTTCCTCCTGCATAGAACTGGATTCTGACTTTTATTTTATTTTTTTTTGCTCCCTTATAATTGGAGCACCGGTCAGTTTCATGAGTACTGTATATCTCAGACTCTGTGAGCTAGAATCAGAGCCATGCAGATAAGGCTGTCATCAGAGATAACAGCAGTCAACAACCCACAGTGTCATTATCTCAGCAAAGGGAAAAAAAACAGGCAGCTCCCCTCAATATACAAAGTGCTGCAGTTATATATGTCTCCTTTACAATGATAGATGGGAAGGGATAAAGGGGGGAATCTAACAGAAAACCTTCAAAGCCTGTCTGATTACATCCTCTCTGTTCCAAATGGTTGAATATATTTTTTCCTTATGCACAGCAAACAATGTGTTTCAGAGAGAGAGAATGCCCACAGTTGTTACAACAAGAAAACAGGAACCTTGATTCAAATGGAATTTCTTCAGATGAAATAATGAAGCCGTGATTGTCAAATATGCCCAAGTGGAAGGCAAACAAATCCAACAGATCACAGCTTTTTTAATTGGGAAAAAATAACTAGAAAAAACATGACCATATTTGCCACAGCTTGATTCTTCTCAGAAAACTCTTAAGTTCCCTCTTTTATCTTAAATTTAAACTTCAACTGCATAACTTTCTTTGGAGCACAACTAGATGTAACTAGGATGTAACAGTTTACAATATTCCATGGGGTCTGTGTGTGTATGCAGGCACACATACACACACACAGAGCCAACTTTATTGCCACAGGCTGCTGCTCCCAAACACTGACTTTTGTCTGAGCACCAATATGCTGAAACTTCACCACAAAGGTAACGTGTCGTAATTGCCCTTTGCGCATGCAGGCAAATTGCAAAGCACCAATCCAGTTGATTCCAATTAAATGCTTTAATCAAAGGAGATTGAATTCCGGAAGCAAAAATATACCATCATTATTAGTAATAATAACGACAATATCAAGATATGTGAAAAGTAAAACAAAAGTCAAAATCATAAATAAAATGTTTCTGGACCTGTTTTCTTTATGCTCTTTCTGAAGTGACAAGAAAGACACAAAGGGGCATTTAATTAAATCAAAGGGTAAAGGAGAGAGAAAACGGCTGTGGTGCCTGCTATTATGTTACAGTTCACTAAAATGAAAACTTATTTTTAAACCTCTGGTATTAATTTGAGATTATTCAGATACTTAATTAAAAGTGCAGCATGTGTTAAATATTATTTCAACAAAGATTATCATCAAAACTCTATGTAATAAGATCCTTCAGTGCTTAGAGCAATATTTTATGCAAATTTTCTGTGCTGCCAAATGAAGGTCCCTTTCAGCATTGTAATTTGCTGCAGCAAAACGCTCCAGTCAGGAGAAAAGTTTCTATAATAGCAAAAATACTTATAGATAACATAATGCAGGATATATCATCTTGATGGTAAACATGCCTTCAAGATCAGCTTCTTTGCTGATAATGCCTTCATCTAAATGAATAGAGCACAAATCCCACAGACCTGGAGTCTACAATTCCGGCTGCAATTAATTGGGATAACTTTTCACTTGCAAAGGTTGCAGTGGTCAAGGAAAAACCTGGCTTGATGTTACTAGTTATTATTTATTCGACTTATATCCTGCGCCTTTCTCCGCAGGTAGGGCTCAGTTGACAAGAGACTGCAAAAATCTGGCCCCTTTATAAATTAGGGATTGGCCAAATATTCACCTTAGAACAAACACTGTAAAGTCTGTAAAATTGGATACCTGTTCTTGGAGTCTTTCCTTAGGTAAATGAGTAACCCTACATGATCATGATAGGCCTAATAGCATGAGTAGTTTTAATTAAAAAAAAATGAGCTGGTATTCCTATAAAGGGATCATATCGATAGTATAATGGATCAGCTCAGGAATTTGCTTCTATTAGAGTATTATAGCATGTTGCAATATTTATTGTACATGTCAACACCCTGTACTGCAATCCAATGTCTTCTACCTGTATAACCCTCTCCACTGTATGCTATGTTTAACTTTAGACAGTTTTGTTGCCTTAGACTGTTCTTTCCATGCACTGACTGTAGTGTTGCCATAGAAAGTTTCCTTTTCTCCTTTGCTTGCATTGTTTTCCAGTTCTTCACTTCTAGCCCACTGCATTGTTTGTTCATCAGAGATCTTTTCTGTTTGATTGAATTGTTTGTATCATATTTTGTAATCCACCTTGAGTCTCAGTCTGAAAGACAAGCTATAAATGAAGTTGTTGTTGTTGTTAAGTATTCTGAACATTTTGTTTTGTACAATGAACCCAATAGGAATACCATTTGAACTAAATTCACATGTGCCATTTTAAAGTGTTCTTCAGCCCTTCTCCCAATGTTTTGTGTGCACATGTGACAAACAGAAAGGCATTCTAAATGCCAGGGTATCAGATTTCTGAATCGATTGGTGGCCACACAGAACGGCTGATTTACAGTCGTATTTCAGCCTCCCGGCTTTCTACAGTGCACGTGTGATTTAGACTTATCGTACAAGATGGTCTCCTTGGTCTTGAACTAAATTTATCTGTGTACAAATAACAAAGTTTTCCAGCAAAGATTTCCTTGCTCAAAGGGCACATGCAGAGGTGGTGGGTAATAGGTATTTTATGTTAAAACACAGGATATTTAATTCTTTCAAGGTGATCTGCATATGGAATAAGCAACAGTCATGGTTGTTATTCAATAAATAGTTGTTAGCCCGAGTATGCATGTTAAAGAAGTAAAGTCATCTAAATTGTAGGCAAAACAATTACCATCAGTTTGTTGTTTGCTTTAGCTATGACCTTTGAGAAGATTAAAAATCTGCAAGACCTTTGATGATATGAAATGGTTATTTTTGTTGCATTATAATATGGACATCTATATAACCAGGCCAATAAACCCCACAATAACAATAACGTCTTTAATTCTGTTCCGATTGTTGTCACATATTCTGAAGTCTCTAGCAAATTGGCCAAGAGGCATATAAAATATTTACTTGAATCACAAACCATGAAGATACAGTGACTCAGAATCCCAAAACATTGAATGGGAACACAATCTGTGAATGTGGCATTGCAAAATGTCCCAGGTATGGAAGCAATGGGCATATCTAATAGCATTAAAACAATTATATAATAATGACCCAAAGGAATAAAGGGCCAGACTTGATAGACAGACAGACAGATAACTGAATATGAGATTATATTGACTTTGTTTCTTTTCTTCATTTTTGTTTATGAAATAAGAAACATGGTATCATCCCTAGATTTGCTTTCACAGTGTTATTTGCAGATTTGTAATAATTTGTAATAAAATAAAATTTTAAAAAGTAATTATAAAAAGTAATTTACAAGGAATTAATCAGACTATCCTAAAGTGGGTGGTAAAAAGTAACTTTACAGATACAGATGCCTGTAACGTTACAGAGATAAACAGAAAACAAACACGGACATAAGCATTTCTGTGTTCCTTCTGTTTATTTATCCAATCTCCTATTTCTAGGAGAACCATTTTGTTATAATATTGTACTGATTTTATTAAAGATTCGTGTGGCAGTTGAGCAGAATCTCAACCAGCAAGAAAATGCCACCAGGCATCTTCATTTTCCTCAATGACAGCAGCCTCTTCCCTTACAACTGGTAGGAATTTAACCCTGAGAACTGGGTGTGAATCCAACACTGTAAACACAAAGAAATTACTTCAGTGTGGAAATATATGATCATTCCCTTGTAGGGTCTAGCTAACAGGCCAATGTAGTAAAAACAGAGTTTTATTTGTGGCTTGATTGTTTGATGCAATCAAAAAGCCTAGCATCAAAAGAAACAGGACAGCACTGCCCTCTATTGGCCTATGAAAAAAACCAGGCTCCTGGAGAAAAGTTTAGTAAGAACAAGGGGGTCTGACATCCTTAATCTCCACTGTCTGCTAATTAAAGACTCCTTGGACCTATCAGTTGTCATGAAGGAACTGGTGGTACTTTTTATTATGTCATTTTCATCCCCATGACAACCGAGTCCAAGGGACAATGAAAATATACAGCCTGATGAAGCTGTTAAACAAGTATGAAAATGCCTGTGTTTTTTGCCCAGCAGTCTAAACAATGTGATAATGGCAATAATAGCTCTATTCACAGCACAGATCTCTCCCAGAACTACTCTTGTAAACTTTCACTATCTTAACTGTTAAACAAAACTTAGACTTTATCAAGAACCCTTTGTGCTTTATCTCACCACTTTATTTATGTGCTATGAAATGATCCAGATAAGTGATAGAGCCTATCCAGGAAACTAAGAAGCGGAGAAGGAGATTCATGCAAAAGAAGCTCAAAGGATGCAGGGCCCACTGAAAGCAAGGGAGAGGAAGAGAGCGCGGGGGGGGGGGATATGTGATGGAAAGAATTATGGCTCAGAATTGCAACTGTAAAATGTCTGTCAGAATGGCCTTGGCACAGATAAATTTTTCTGCTCTGGATACAAGCAGGTGCTCTACAATCGTAATGGAAGGTGAATGCACTCCTCTGCAGCATTTATATCGTCCTTTTCAGGGTTCAAAGTGCTGCACTCACGCATTACCTTAAAACAAAAGCCGTGTAACAGTTTCTGTTAGGACCAAATGGAAATCACAAAACAGCGTGCAAGCTTTCAAGTGCTCCAGAACTCTTCAGCAGGCAGTATGCGTAAAAGCAGGGGTGAGGGTGCGGTGGGAGGGAGTTGTTGCAGGCCCTTATCTTAAAGCCTGTTCTCTGCATCCTGTATAGAATACCAGGCAGAACTGAACAGATAAAAGTTATGCTGGGTGGAGTTGGTATCACATTGTACCTTTGGTCTTCTGCTTTATCTGTTAAAATCTGCCTGATATTCTATACAGGATGCAGAGAACAGGCCTTAAGATCAAAGCTGTCAAGATCTCCTCCCTTGTTAATCCCTTAGTTTTTAACAGCCTGCCTTATGAAGAGCTCTGGGGATCTTGTAAGCTTGCACACTGGGTTGTTTTTTTTCTTGTTATTTTGGTTGTTCGTAATAACATGTGTTACATGGCTTTACAGTTTTTGCTTTCACCCAACAGGGTTACCTGCACTGCAACCTCTATATGTGATTTTGTAACCCTTCAAATACCTTTGTATGGCAAGCCAATATTCCTGTCTCTGTATCGGAGGAGAGGGGACTGAGAGGGAGGGACTGGCATAAGGCCAGCTAGTGGATTTATGACTGAGCCAAGATTAGAATAGGGGGCCTCTGAATGACAACTGATTCTCTTAGCCACTGTCCCACTGCAGAAAGCATTCATTCTGTCCACATAACTGCAGAGCGTGGTAGCTCTTTTTTTAAAAGACTCATTGAACGAGGACTGCAATTTGTTCATGTGAGCAAGTTATATATGAAGGGTCCACTCCACACCATGTCTGGGTGCATCATCACCCCCACCCCCACCCCCACCTGTTTTCAGAAGGTTTGCGCTGTTGCGCCCAGATATGAACTAGACTGATGGCAGAGTCCTTACAAGGTTTGTTCAACATGGAAAAACAAATTTGAGCTGGGGAAAGAAATTAGCAGAATAATGTCTGTATGGGAAGTATTTCATGGATCAACTGAGGCTTCAATGGGTTCTGCAATCCCCTGGTCAAACAGTCTGACAGAGTTGTGGGTGGCTTGTACTAAGTGAGGCAGCCAGGCCAAGGTGACTGGTAAGGCAGGGGTGTAGTCAGAAAACCAAGCCTAAACTGAATACATGAAGCTGCCCTGTATTGACTCAGACCACTGAGTCCGTATTGTGTACTCTGAGTGGTCATGGCTCTCCAGGGTCTTTTACATCACCTACTACCTGTTCCTTTTAATTGGTGCTGCCGGACTGAATCTGCTTTGAGACTGAGCCATGGAACCTTTGCCTGAGGTTAGTTGCAACAAGGAGGTCTGGGCAGGCAGGGAGGATGTCGAGTAGTAGGTTGCTGGCCTGTCAAGGCAAGGAGCAGGAAAGGGACTAACAAGGCAGAAATATGGTCTGAGCTGCACACAGGGGGCACTTTATGTCGCAGGAGCAGGAAAATCTGCTAGCAGGAAAGGGAAGTTTATATCACAGCTGGGAAGGGCAGCGGTGTGGACCATGACAAAAGGTTGGTGAAACTGCTTGAGGCTAAGGAGTTCTGTGGTTTTCAAGGAAGTGGTAACGACTCAGGGAACAAGGATCCCATTCAGCTTTCATGTACCCTTGTAGCTGGTGGTCCTAACAGATTAAGCCTCCAGATAGTGGTGTTTTTTAAAGAATTCATTTTCCATAATACGCAGTCTGCAGTGTTCACATACCCCTCAACAGATTAGGTCAGGAGTACACTCTGTCTCACACACCACATAGAAACACACACATTTCCTGCATGTCTCTATAAAGACATGTCCAGACAAATCCGCTGGAAGCTTTTAAAGTAGAAAAGAAGGTGTTGAGAAGTTCAGAAGTAAAACATAGTGAAATTAAGCAACACAAACATATTTAAAAAGACATAGGATGTTTATTGTGGTCCTCTGAGGTGACTGGAAGTTTTTACAGTTAAAAGGATAGCATTTATATCATGTGTTTGAGCTCTCAAAGGACTTTACACTCCAACAATGAATAATTTTCCTAATAACCTTAATATTACATTATAGATGGAGGGCTCAGACTGAGACAATATAGTCTAAGGCCCCTGAGTTCATGGCTGAGGTAAAATTTGAACTGGGAACTTCTGCTCACATTCCTAGACACTGCCCTGCACCAGCTGTCATCAACCCAACAAAATGAATTATGTTGCATATTAATTATAAATGTACTTCAGCTTTTAAAAACAAAGCAAAAACGTAATAGTTCATTTCAGGTCAATTCCAAAGCTAATTCATTTTGAATAATCAAATGTCCTAGGAATGCTTGTATACCTGTTGTTTGGTTATTTGTTGGTTCAGCTCAGAACTGCTTGATGGTCACAATCAGGGACCTGGTCATTCAGTGGACGGTTCATCTGCAACATACCTGCTGCCATCAGCACTTCCAATTATTAACAGTTAGAAAAGAAAAATCACATTTCAGATTTTTGAGATGAGACTGACTACTTTGGTGTCTCTGTGTGCCTTCTGACAGCATGAGCCTATGGACCCATGTGGCTACTTTGTTTTTGTGATTGGAGCAGATGCTACTGACTGAAGGTTATTTAAAGGATACATGAACTGCAACTGATTTGTAGTTGACAAGTAGGTCAGTTTAATGACCCAAGTATGATTCCAGGAGATATGTACCTGCTCCCCAGTAATCAAGAAAGTTTAGTTTGCAGACTGTGCCAGCACAAAAGAAGCCGCCAGCTGAAACACAAATTTAACACCTATCTCCAAGTGCCTACTAGCCATCACTGCATAGCAGCGGCAGCTACTGCACAGGCACAGAGGTGCTTGATGCAGTGCTCAAGGTGAATTTTTGGTACAAAACATTGAGGCAATCTGATCACGAGCTTGCTTTGCTCGTAACTGAGGGAATTTGATCAAAATAAGTTTCTCTCTCTGATTTGCCCCAGCACTGCTGTTGTCCCAAAACTGTACCTGAAAAGAAACAATTGAAACTCATGGCATCATCCTAAATTGTCCTTTGTCTTACTGGGCCAATCCTAAAATGTTTTGGATTAAAAGCTTCCCAAAGATACTGGGTTGAATTCTACAGATGGGTATTGTCGAAATAAAGCTAATATATAGACGTTCTGCTGATGAAACGGGGCAACCTTACCCAATTCTCCTCCTTTTTCACACACCCCCACCCAGCCTTTTGTCTGCCAGGGTCCCTTGACCCTCAGCTATGCCTTTTTAGGGTTGAGAGCAGAAGGGGAAGGCAGGGGGGAAATTGCCTTTTGCCAACAGAATATCCCACTATGGTTTTGGGAAAACATACTTTAAAAGGTAGATTCAGGTGAATAGCCATGTTGGTATGAAGCAATAGAACGAAGTTTTAGCCCAGTGGCACCATTAAGACCAACAAAGCATTGTTCTGTGTATAAGCTTTCATGTTCATGCACACTCTTCAGAAAATTCCCAAATTCCCCTTGGCTGTCACTTGCCAACCACCTATGATACCTCAGAAACTAAGTCATCAGTCTCAACAGTTGCTGTGACAGTCATGCCTATACAGGTTCTATTTATTTATTTGTTATACCTTGTACTATCTTTCACCCAAAAAAAAAAACACCACCTGTAAAGCCTATTGCAAACAGCCTCCGCCATGCACTAAACATAGTAATATAAACCATGAAAGTGTATATGCCCAGAATTAAATTTTGTTGGTCTTAGAGGTGCCACTGGACTCACACTTTATACTTAAAAAGGGGAACGGTTGTTTTATTTCATAAGTAAAGTCTGGGAGGGGCTAAATTTAATAACGAAACACAGCGGCTTAGATCCTATGAAAGAGTTCCGAACATGATAGTAGATTGGATCTAGACTAAATTTCCTGCTAATGGAAGGAAGGCCTTTTTGTCAGCAGAACACAACTTTCTTGATTCCCCTCTTCCTGCTGCAGCCCATTGATCTCCCCAAAATGCTGCTCTGGGGGTACAGGGGATGTCGGGAATGCCATGAAGGGCAAACTGGGTATTGGCAACAGGAAGGGGATATTGGCAGAAATTCCCCCTTCCATTAGCAGAAAAAATTGGCTAGATCCAGCTCAGTCTTTGCCCCAAAGTGCATTTCCTCTTCCACTAAATATCCCATTTGTACAAGATTGATGGTTAGTGGAAGAAGAAGAAAGATGCTCTGCAGCAGAGACTGTCTCTAGCATGCAGGGGACTCATCCATTGGATAGAAGCCAGTTACTTCAGACTCAGTGCTTCAGTCTGTCTTATCATTACCTCTAGAAAATAAAGTGAATGAGACACAGTTCTCAACTCTTTTGCCCTTATGACCCTATTGTAAGTCAGGGTAGCTTGTCAGAAGCACACACAGGAGTCAAAGTCATGGACATCTGCATCTCTTTCACACATTCTAACAGTTCTGTTTGAAATTATAATATGCTGGCTGCAAAAGCTAGAAACGTGGATGGGGACCCTCTACGGCAAAGAGAAATGTGTTTTCAGTTTGGTCATGCTATTTGAGATAGCTGCTTAAATTCACAACAAATAAATAAAATGGTAGAGTGTAATGGATCTAGCTTAATTAGATTTATCCCTGTAAATTAAAACTGTTTTGGACAGCCTAAGAAGATCTTATATTTGTTTGCTTGTACAATTCAAAGCATGGTGCTCATTAACACCTAGAAACATTCTGATCACATGCTAAAGCCAAAAAATCTCCCACACAATATAAAGCAACTGTCTGCTTGCTCTTCCTCCAGGGAGAACAAGGCAGCGTACAGGGTTCACTTCCTCATTTTTTATCCTTACAACAATCCTGTGAGATAGGTTTTATTTAAGTTATGCATATTTGTTGCTATAAAGCATCACACAGTCCTGCCAAGCCCTATGAATGTAAGGTCTCATTGATTTCTGTAGGGGAATTAAACTCGGTGGGGTGGGAGAAAAGATCTTTGATGGGCTTAGTTTTAGCTGAGATAATGTTCCATATTAGAAAATCCAAAAATAAAAACGTTGCAGATTGACCTGAGAAATTATCTCCCAAATTCCCCTTGACTCTCACTTGCCAACCACCTATGATAACTCAGAAACTAAGTCA
This sequence comes from Gekko japonicus, assembly GCF_001447785.1. Lineage (NCBI taxonomy): Eukaryota > Metazoa > Chordata > Lepidosauria > Squamata > Gekkonidae > Gekko > Gekko japonicus. The sequence continues at coordinate 818,482 of NW_015175972.1, forward strand.
CAAGAGTTTCTGTGATATTCATGCCTATACAGCTTCTGTTTATTTATTTATTATACTTTATGCTATCTCTCACTAAAAAAACCCATAAAGTCTATTACAAACAGCCTCTACCATGCACTAAGCATCCTCCCTATATTATAAAGCATTAAGACGCAAACTGCACGCAATGCGCCCCTACAGTGTTTGGACGGCTCGCCTGCCCGTCAACAGCTTGGCCACGTCCCATTGGCCACGTTGTTTGAGTCCCGCCGTGCACGCAGCTTCCCGTGGCCTGCGGAGGATTCGGAGGAGAGCCGAGACGCGCCAGTGCCTGGGGACGACGAGCCGCAGGCTCACACCCGCAGCCGCCTGGGTCGGTGAGGAGGGGGCGAGAGCTGAGCAGAGGAGAGGCGCGAGTCGAACCGCAGCCACCTGAGTCGAGCCCGAGAGGGGAAGGGGGCGAGAGCCGCCCGAAGGAGAGGCGCGAGTCAACCGGCAGCTGCCAGGGTCGGGCCAGACAGGGGAAGGGGCCGAGAGCCAGCCGGAGGTCCGAGTGGCTGGGGACGACGGGCAGCATGCTAAGGCCGCCAGCCGCCTGGGTCGGCGCGTAGAGAGGGAGGGGGCTGCAGCCGAGCGGAGGAGAGCCGCGAGTGGCTTGGCACGACGGACAGCAGCTTAAGCCCGGCAGCCAACTGGGTCAGGACAGAGAAGGGGGGGCAGCGCCGTGCGAAGGCTAACAGCGGCTGCCACCTCGGTCACGGCCGAGAGGGGCAGGGCGCGAGGAGGGGGGCTAGCCGCCCATTGTATAGCCCTTCGCAACGGGCCTTGCTCCCTAGTAGTAATATAAACCAATAGTTCTGTAGTCAGGTTAAATCCTATCACCACTCCTGGTGGAGGAGAAAAGTTTGCACCTGCCTCTGAAATGTGCCAAATAAAGTGGAAAGGTGAATATTTATGGGAAGGAAATTTGAGAAGGGTGGTGTAACTACTGAAAAGGCCTTGCTCTTAATAGAGGCCCGCCTTGAGTCCATCAGCAATGATACTCTAAATAGAGTCTCACTGGCAGATCTTAAAATGCAGGAGAGATTATATGGAAGCAGATACTCCCTAAGGTACTCTGGTACCAAACGCCTTAGGGCTGCAAAGGTCAAAACCAGCACGGTGAATTCAACCAGGAAACATCTTAGGATGTATAAAGATGGGATTTCACCCCATTTTCATATTCATTTTTGTTTCAAAAACGTTGTTTATTTTTGTTATTGGTGGAAAGTGCCGTCGAGTCACAGCCGACTTATGGTGACCCTGTAAGGTTTTAAAGGCAAGAGATAAACAGAAGTTGTTTGCCATTGCCTGCCTCTCTGTAGCAACACTGGACATCCTTGCTGGTGTCCCATCCAAGTACTAGCCTGAGTTGACCCTGTTTAGCTTCCAACAGCTGACAAGATTGGGCTAGTCTGGGCCATCCAGGTTAGGGCTGTAGACTCTTGCCAAATGGTTCACTGGGTCACCCACCATCATAACCTGTGATCATTTTCGTATTATATCCATTTGCATTTCTGTGGGTTTCAATGAGAAGTATACTTATCAAATTACCATAGCATATGGTGAAACACTGGTACCCTTAAAGGCATTACTCTGCAGCGGGATGGGCCAGCAGACATTTGGCATCCCTGTACCAAGTAGGCAGGTGGTAACAAAACGTGAAGGAAAACAAAGTAGTCGTCAACACAATGGAGCAGGCAGGCAAAGTCTGGCCCTTGGAAATCCCAGGAAAACAATGCAGGGTTGCGGGGGGGGGGGGGGCTTAGAAGCAGGCGATGGGATACTTGTGAACTCAGGATACCTGGGCAGTGTTGCAGAACCGGCTCAGGCACGCACTTCAGAGTCCGCAGAAGGCAAATGACAGGTTAAAGGAGGCACAGAGACAGACATAACTCTTCATTTCTTGTTCTGCAAAAATAAGAAACACTAAATGAAATCTCTTCAATGAGTGTGTTTTGTGGAAATCCCTTATCCTGTGAGTAAGCACAGGAGCACTACAAACAACAGAGAGACAGAAAACTAACCATTAATGTCTGGGTACTCCAACCAATATTAGTAGAGCACAATATTAGTATAACACTCCCAATCTGTGTGCACTGCAGTACATAATACAGACAGGCAAACGACCCACAAAGGAAAATGCAATGGAGGAAAAGGTAACTCACTATGTAAATTGCAAATCACCAGAGATAACACGTGGACACTATGATAGACCATAAGTTTATCAAGCTCAGTGTTGCCTTGTCTGACTGACAGTGGCTCTCTAGGGTCTTATGTGGAGATCTTTTACCTAGGTATCAATAACAGTGGTTCTGTTCCACTGCCTCTGTATTCCAATAGCAGGTATACCTGGTGAATCAATTGAAGTGGACAAAAGATATCCCTTGTCACAGACTTTACCTGCAATTCCAGGAGCAAGGCTCTTTTACTACGGCTACCAGCCAGATTCTTCAGAGATAGTTCTGTCTCATCTAGAATAGAAAAGACTCTTGCCAAATGGTTCACTGGGTCACCCACCATCATAAGCACTGCCTTATCTAAGCTGAACTTTCATTTATTCACTCTCATCCAATCTACTAGTGACTCTAAACGTCTCTACAATTATACTAGACTCAAATTGAAAACACAAATGGAGCGAGATGCCATTGGCATAGTATTGTACCCCCTATCTCTGTATGACCTTCGTAAACAATATGGGACACAAAAACTAGCTCTGAGAAATGCCATAGGATAAATCCCACAAGGAGGAAAAATCATTTATCAGAACCACTTTGTGAGATTGGTACTCTAGAACCAATGCATAGTCAGTTCTAACTCTAGGAGACAACTCAGAACCTATAGTACTGAATACCTCCAAGAAGCCTCAGAGAATCAACATGGTCACAAGTCCCCAATCTTTGAAAAAGGTTGACAACCAAAGCAACCCAAGGAGCCCCCAAATCAGGTCTGAAATGGATCCTAAAAAGAACACCAGACCAAGTCAGTCATTCACACAACACTCACAACCTATCCAGGGGCAGTCTTAGCCAATAGGCAACCAGGACATCTGCCCTGGGCCCCATACTGGATGGAGACTCCCAACCAGCCCCCTCCAATGATGAGTAGGCTCCTACTGGCCAGTTTGGCCAGGAATCCTGGAGGTTTTTTGTCATCTTCTGGTCATGGAACTGTGGTCACTGTGGGAGTGGAGGGGGAGGTATTTGTGAATGTCCTGCATTGTGCAGGGGGTTGGACTAAATGACCCCAGAGGTCCCTTCCAACTCTATGATTCTACAGCTGCCACCACTCACGCCTGCCTGTCTGGGGCTCAGATAGACAGCTTCTAGTAGTTGTGGTATCTCCCACTAGCCTGGTACAAAGTAAGGACCACCCCTTGTTGCGTCAAGTGAAGAAAAAGTGGCTGTGAACAGTGATTCTGTGGCCCTGTCCTGGTTTTGTGCCCAGGGCCCCAGAATTGCTAAGACCATCCCTGAACCTCTCAGCTTCAACCTTGCTACTAACTGACCTGTAAAGAAAGGGTTCACATAGGTTAGACCTCACGTGGTTGATATAAAGCCATTCAGAGCCACTAGAACAAAAATGACTTAGTGCAGTGTGCAGATAGACAGAAAACTTTGGAAAGGAGGAAGAAAGTGTCTGCTGTTGGTGCAGGCCAGTATCAAAGACAGACCTTGAAAAGTACTGAGACTGATGAGTGATTACAGCTCTCACACTTTTATTAGTGAAGAACAAGACAACTTTAGCCGACTCGCAGGCCGGCTTATATTTCCTGAAAACACCATACCCCACTCCCGTGATTGGCTATATACAGTGGCCGAGAGTTCCATGGGCTCTCAGCCCGGAGCCTAGCTCACAAATTGGTGCGGCTAGGATCCTCTTAGTCCATTGTTTTCTAGAGCGAAGCTCGGACCGTTCGCTTGACCGCGTGGAGCCCTTGCCTCGCACATGGTCTGAGATAGATACATTACACCCCTCCCCCCTTGGTCCAAGAGGCACCCACAAATTTATTTATTTATTTATTGCATTTTTACCCTGCCCTACCCGCGAACGGGCTCAGGGCGGCTTACACGGGGACACAAGCCCAGACATAAAAACAGTATAAAACATTACAAGCTATTAAGATACAACAAAAACAAATAAAGTGCTCCATACAACAAGATGGTCTCTGAAGATGGTATCGATCATTCCATTAGGGTGAAATTGTCCTGTTGATGGTCCAAGCCAGTCCAGCAGCATCAGTGCCATGCAGAATTAGTCCTTTAGATAGCCAGATGCTTTGCATTCGCGGGAAGAGCGGCGTAGCTCCGGTGTTGGAGCGGAAGCCGATGCTGATGCCCTCGGCTGTGTGCTGACTGGCGTTGGTGGTGGAGGGTCTCCCCTTGGAGTCTCGGTTAGTGTGGCTGCACTATTGAGAGGCTGGTTGATTGCTGGCCGGCTGGGTACACGATCTGATGCTTGCAGAAGTGGGGGTCATGGCGGAGACTCAACAGGCTCCGAGGTGTCCGTGTCTTCTAAGTCCTCGAGATCCAACGGTAGTACTCGCTGGCGTAGCTGATCAATATGCTGGTGGAGTATCTGCCCATCCTCACCCAAGACCTCGTATGTTCGTGGACCCTTGATTCTTACGACCTGGGCTGGAATCCAGGGTGGCCCCCTTGCATAGTTCTGCGCATAGATGGGGTCTTCCGGGAAGAAGCCCCTTGCAGCCTCCTGTGATTCTGTGGTCGGTGCCTCTTCCGGAGCTCGATTGGGGTGGAGGAGATCCAGCCTGGTTGTTAGGAGTCACCCCAGGAGCAGCTCCACGGGACTGTGGCCGGTAGTGGTGTGGGGAGTGGTTTGCTGACTGGAAAGGAAAGCAGCCAGCTTGCACTCCGAGTCCTTACTTTCCAAGAGGCAGAGCGCCTCTTTGGTTGTCCGAACCATGCGTTTGGCTTGTCTATTGGTTGTGGGGTGGAAAGGAGCCGCTCGGATGTGGCGGATTCCATAGTATGTGGTGAAGTCCCTAAATTCAGCAGAGGAAAAAGCTGAGCTGTTATCAGTGACCAGGGTGTTGGGAATGACCTGGGCTGCGAAAACCCTCCACATCGCTCGAATGGTTGACATCAAGGAGGTAGAAGGCACCGGTACCACCTCCAGCCATTTACTGTAGGCATTGACAAGTATGAAAAACAGTTGGCCTTGAAAGGGCCCCGCAAAATCGTGGTGTAAGTGGGACCATGGGAGGTGGAATGATTCCCATGTGCGATCTGGCGCCCTGGGAGATTCTGGCCATGTTGGCTGACAGGCGTTGCATTGTTTCACAGTGTCCTTGATGTCCCTGTCTAGCCCTGGCCACCAAACATAACTGCGAGCGAGCGCTTTCATCCTGACCACCCCAGGATGAGCTTCATGCAGCGCTGCCAATACCCTTGGTTGCAAGGGTGTAGGAATCACCACCCGACCACCCCACATCAAGCAACCCTTGTATGTGGAGAGCTCCGCAGTCCGTGAAACAAAAGGTGTGAATTGGGGGCCCTCTTTGGCCATAGGCCACCCCTTTCCCACCCAGTCCAAGACACGGCAGAGAATCGTGTCCTGGCCCATGTGGCACACCAGCTCCCTAACGTGCACCGGGCAGTCCGGGAGGGCCTCCAGGAGAGCGATATGATGTGCCGGGATCCATGGCAGGCAGTGGCAGGCAGCTCAAGGCATCTGCATGACCCATCGCTTTCCCGGGCCGGTGGACGAGTGAGTAGGAGTATCCTGCCAAGAAAACAGACCACCGGATCACCCGGGGAGACGTCATTTGTGGGGTCTGATGGTCCGGGGCCAGGAGCCCAAGAAGTGGCTTGTGGTCGGTCAGGACTGTAAAAGGCCAACCGTAAAGGTAGTGGTGAAATTGTTTTCACCCTGGCCACAATTACGAGTGCCTCTTTATCAATCTGTGAATAGTTGTGCTCTGAAGACGACAGAGTCCTAGAATAATAGGCGACCGGAACCTCCCGGACGGCCGGACGGCAGCCAATAGCCCAGGACAGCTATGACCCCATACGGTGACGCGTTGCGTGCCAGGATTACCGGAAGAGCCTCGTTGAAATGGGAAAGGACCGAGTTGGAAACCAAGAAGTCCTTAACGGCTTGGAAAGCAGTGGCATGCTACAGCCCCCAGACCCACGGGGCATTTTTATCGAGAAGCCGGTGAAGGGGTTCTGCCACTGCGGCTTTAAGTGGGAGAAAAGAATGATAAAAGTTCAAAAGTCTGAGAAAAGCCTGCAGCTCAGACTTTGATTGGGTGGCAGCACCTGCGTGATGGCCTTGGTCTTGTCATCTGTGGGGTGGATACCAGAGTCGTTGACTGCAAACCCCAGAAACTCCACCCAGGGCACCCCCAGCAAGCATTTCTCGTGTTTCACTTTCAGGCCCGCTGAGTCAAACCGGTAAAGCACCGCTCGTAGCCGTTCCGCAAAGGTTGATGCATCCAGAGCCATGATGAGGACGTCATCTAGAAATGGCTGAATTCCGGGAATCCCTTCAAGGAGTGAATCCATAAAAGACTGAAAAATGCCCGGCGCAACCGACACCCCAAACTGCAGGCGATGCACTTTAAAAGCCCCTTTGAGAGTTACGATCATCTGGGCTTCGGCAGTAGCAGCATCCATGGGCAATTGCTGATAAGCCTGTGCCAGATCTAACTTGCTGAAGACCCGAGCCCTCGCCAGAGCAGCGAGCACGTGGCTGACCACTTGTACCGGGTATGTGTGGTCCTGAAGGGCTTTATTCAATGTGCACTCATAGTCGGCTTGACCGGGGTAACTATGGGTGTCTCCCAATGGGCTGAAGCAACCGGCTCCAACACCCCCTGTTCCACCAGTCGATCCAGCTCTGCCTCTATCCTAGGCCTCATAGCTATAGGGGGTGGTCTGGCCTTTACCCTGATGGGGCGAACAGCTGGGTCAAGGTCGAGGGAGATGGGGGGCCCCATGAAACGGCTAAGAGTGCCATCAAAAACTTTGGGAAACTCATCACACATTGCCCCAAACTCTGCCATACGTATCTGATTGATCCCCGTGATCGTTAACCCCAGGGGCCCGAACCAAGAGAGTCCCAACAGACTGGAGAGTTTACCCTCCACCACCAGCAAGTCTAAATGTCCACAGAAGTTCTTGAACTGCACCTTAAACTTGCCCCAGCCCCAGATCGCCACAGGGTTCTTGTTAAAGTCTTGCATTTTGAGACCCTGTGGCTTTTGCATTAGGGGTCCCCCCCGTGGGCAAAGAGAGTGTAGCGTCTCCACCGAAATGATGGAGAAGGAGGACCCAGAGTCTATTTCCATGCTACAGGGGGACCCCTCTATTAACACCATTACGTGCACTTTAGGGCTATTAGGGGGCAAGTTACTGACCTGGTGCTGCTGCTGGTGGTTCGTGATCATATTGAGGTCAGAGGGAAGGTCAGTCTGGTGAGTTGAAGCCTTCTGATGCTTCCCCCGAGAGCAGCAGACTCGGGCTATGTGGCCTGACTTGTTGCACGATCTGCAGACCACAGCCCTGAATCAGCACAACCACCGCTCATGAGCTTCCCCGCAGCTGGCACAAGCAGATGAGGGAGCTGATGAAGTTTTGCCCGAGGAGGATCCAGATGATTGGTTAGAGCGCTGGGACGACCGGTGGTGGACCTGCAGGACCTCTTCCTCGTCCGAGACTTCGGAACCAACGGTCGCTCATGTGTGGTGGACCACCTTGCCGTGGTGGTCTTGATGGGCCTTCTCATAAGCGGTGGCCTCCTGGATCGCGAGATCCAGGTCATCTTGGCTGACCAGCTTCCTCCGGAGCTTGGGCTCCCGTAGGTCCAAGAGGAACTGATTTAAGAGAGCGTCAGCCAAATCCGGGAACAAACACCTTGTGGTCGCCACAGAGCCATGAGAAAGTCGGAGGCGGTCTCATCGGGGCCCTGAACTTTTGCAAAAAAGTCCATCCGCTCCACAAATTTTATTGGTTTGGCTGCCAGGTGGTCCAAAAGCACCTTGACCAAAGTGGTGCTATGGTCTTCATCTTTGGTCAGCCGGGGTGCTATCAGGTCCTTCAGTAGAAGATGGGCCTCCATACCACAGTGTCGGAGGAGGTACGCCTTCTTCTTACCCGGATCGGTGACATCATGGATGGTGAAGTGGCTCTCAAGGGTCTCAAGCCAGGTCTCCCATTGTGTGGGGTGGGAGATGTCAAAAGCAGGGAGGCTTTCGGATGCGGCAGCCATCTTACTGATTCCAGGTGGAGGTGGCAGCTCAGGAGCAGTGTCGCGATCGGTGGGGCGAGGAGTGGTGCGGTGCTGCTCTTGGGGTCAGTGGTGTGATGCTCGGCGCTAGGAGCGGTGCGGTGAGTGACAACCGAAGATGCTGGCGTGCGGTGATCTCAGAGCGGGGCTCAATGCGATCCTCGGTGCTTGGTCTCTGTTCATGGGTGGTAGAATCCCATCCTCATCGCCAGTGAAAAGTACTGAGACTGACGAGTGATTACTTTTATTAGTAGTGAAGAACAAGACAACTTTAGCCGGCTCGCAGGCTGGCTTATATTCCCTGAAAACACAACACCCCACTCCCGTGATTGGCTATATACAGTGGCTGAGAGTTCCATGGGCTCTCAGCCCGGAGCCTAGCCCACCGATTGGTGCGGCTAGGATCCGCTTAGTCCACTGTGTTCTAGAGTGAAGCTCAGACTGTTCGCTTGACCGCGTGGAGCCCTTGCCTCACACGCGGTCTGAGATGGATACATTACAGACCTCAAAGGAGATCAGCTGTTTTTATTCTGTAAGGCAGAGTACCTAGTGTGTTTTTGTTGTGATAAATTTATCAACATTTTTCCCTAAACAGCAATTTATTAATTAAATTTATTATTAATGTAATTTAATGACAACCTTCTAAGCAATAATTTATTAATTACTGTTTAGAAGGTTGTTAATAGAGGCCAGGTAAAGAGCATTCAGCTGGTCATTTAGCAGAAGCTGACTTCTTTTTTAAAATCTCCCCCAAAGATTAGTAGTTGTCTTGAAAACTCCCCTTCATTTTTTAAAACGTTGATTACTTAAAAATCTCCTGTGCTACCCAATTATGGCTAGATAATTGAGGTTGTACAGTGCACACTTACAGACAGAACAGCAACAATTATCTCTCCACTGATATGATATAGCCATCAACAGTGTGGGCATAGCATCCCCAACAAAGGCTCTATTGTGTATATGCAGGGAGATACTTGGTTACCGTTCCAGCAGTCACTGTATCTAGCTAGGGCTGAGTGTCAGGAGACCAAAAATCTACTGGTCACCCTGTTACTACCCTTGAGTTTGACCTTGAGCCAAGTACATATCTCAACTTACACAGGCAACTCATGGGGCATGAATTGCACTGTCTCTGTTTTCTATAGCATTCCTTGGGTATGTTATGTATTTTTAAAATAAAATATCTGACATCTGAACCATGGAACCGTTGTGAAATCACTGCCCCGCATTTACCGTAGTAAAAGGTCCTTGGTGAAAAGTTGTTTCAGTGATCGTTTTGGCCCTTTAAAAGGTGTTCTCAATTCAAAATAGTGTAATGATGATAACAATTTGCATTTATATGGTGCTTTATATTATTCCAAGCATTTCATGTATCTCAGTAAATCAGAATTATCAGCAGAGACAAACTGAGGTTGAGAGTTTGTCTTACCTACTAAGTTTATTACAAAGACAAAAGTCAAACCAAAAGTCTAATTCACAGTTCTTAACCATTGCACTAGTGGTCTTCATCCTTCAGTACAAAGAAATCAGCACTATTTCTATGTAACCGTTATCTCTGTATCTCTATATTACCTTTAAAAAAACTACATCTAGGGTTCCTGAAGTATCGCCTCCATCTTCCTGCACTCCGATGACAGCCAAGGAAGTTCTGGTATGGAAACCCACAATGGCAGAAATTTGTCTGGGGGAACCATAGGATGAACTTCTTGGCAGCTGTTCCAGCTCTCTTTTAACTTCCTCCTCCTGTCTTTACATGTAACCCCCACCCACCCAGACAGATCTTCTGGCACTAATTAAGGATTTCTTTAAAAAATCTGGAAGATATTTTTAACTGATTTCCCACACTGTGGGTCTATTTAAATATATGATCTGTGATGGATAGATACAGGAGAGAGAGACTGTTACTCCTCTGTTTCAAGTTTTAAATGTTCTATGCCACCTTAAGCAGTTTTAAATGGGAAGCCGGCATATAGCTATTCTGATTAAAGAGTGGTGAATATGTAAGGTTCCAGGCCAGGGATGGAGTTTTTAAAAACCCAAGACTGGTTTTGATAAATTATAGAACACATGTCATTCTAAAGCATGGTAATCAACTCAGCTATAGTATCTGTTGTATTGATACAAAGCTTCCTCATAACATAATCACTTGCATGGGACCACTGCTCAGTAACTGACTTCAGCATATGGCTTCAGTTATTCTGTAGGTCAACCCCGTTCCCTTCATATGCTGCTCAAAGTCTATCATTTGTCTTGCTGCTCATGGTGGCCACTTGCAGCCCATTCCTTTGTGGTGCTGCTGTGGAATAAATGTTTACAGGGCAATCATATTGGGAATGGGGAGGGAAAGAAACATAGAATTTGACAAGGCGGATTAAAGCTGCTGAGAAGGCCTGATGGGGTCTATAGACTACTGGTGGTAGAGTTGTCAACCTCCAGGTGGGGCCTGGAGATCTCCCAGAATTACAATTGATCTCCAGACCACAGAGGTCAGTTCTCATTAAGAAAATAGCTGCCTTGGAGGGTTGGTTGCCTGTATGGCATTGTAACCTGCCGAGGCCCCTTCACTCCCCAAATCCCATGCTCTCCAGGTTGCACCCCTGAACCTCTAGGGACTTCCCAACCTGGAGCTGGCAACCTTAACTACTGGTTAAAGGTTGCCAATTCCAAAGACAATTAATCTTCCTTATCCCTCATCCCCTTATCCCTTTCTTCTTCATTATAACCAAATCAATATTTGTAACATTCTAAGGACAGCATTTGCATGTGTGCAATATATGGGTAAAAACAGATAACCACTTACTAAATTGCTAACATATCTAAAAAAATGCACACTGTCACTCTGTATATGTGTGGGTGTGGGTGGGGGTGGAGAATCCTGTTAGATCTGACCATGTAAGGACCTATTCCTTAGGAGATTTTCCTCTTCTCTAAATGAATGCGGTAAGACTTAGAGCCAACTATCTCTCCTTATAATAAAAGAGTTTTGGTGTCCCTCCTGGACATGCTTCCACAGCCTTTCGCCCACTCAGCTGCCACTCTTACAGTCTCCCAGTCCCGTGGCTGCATTGGCTTGGCCCTGCCTACCGAGCCAGCGGGCAGCATTTTGCCCTCAGTCTGGAGGGAGCCGGCGAAGGGGATGGACGCTCTGCCAAGAGAGCAGCAACCCCTCCACAGGGGAGAAGGAGGCAGAACTAGCGAGCGGCGGCAAGCAGGGGAAGCACTCACCTTCACTGCCCCTCGTGGCCCCTCTCCCTTGGCCACAAGGCCTGCACTTTGTCAGGGTGATAGCTCAGCAGCCTGCCCCGCAGAGAAGGCTGCCCAGTGCCTTTCAAAGGCTCCCGTGCCTTTCAAAGGCTCCCCCGCCTTCCTTCAGCAACGGTGGCAGTGCCAGGGAGGGTCTGGCCTAGAGGAAACGAGCTGTGGCTTCTGGAAAGCCGGACTCTCTCCTGAGGAAGACACTTCTCTTGGTTCCTGTGTGGGACTAAGTGTGACTAACTGTCTCCTCAGTGGCTGTTGGTAGGCAACCAACTTCTGTCAGTACAAAAACACTTTCCTGTCAGAATTAACTTAAAACGGCTCTCTCCTTTTTACCTCCACCATGGCTGGCTGGCTCATGAGGTGGGCCAGTGACCATCAAACCATTCTCTTCAACCCCCTGCTGTGTGGCTGACTTCCCCTAGGGTTGCCAGTCTCCAAGTGAGATAGGGTTGCCAAGTCTGAGTTGGGACATCCTTGGAGATTTGTGGGTTGGAAGCTGGAGAGGCCAGAGTTTGGGGAAGACCTCAGTGAGATATACAGTTGCCAGGTCTGGGTTGGAAAATACCTGGAGACATTGGGGGTAAATCGAGGAGAGAGCGGGATTGGGGAGGGGAGGGGCCTCAGCATGGTACAGAGTCCACCCTTCAAAGCAGCCATTTTCTCCACTGGAGCTGATTTATGTCAGCTGGAGATCAGTTGTAAAAGCGGGAGATCCCCAGACCCCACCTGGAGGCTGTTACAATTGATCTCCGGATGACAGAGATAAGTTCCCTTGGAGAAAATGGCTGCTTTGGAGAGTAGACCCTATGGCATTATCCCCTGCTGAGTCCTTCCATGCCCCCCCCCCCAGTGCTGCCCTCCATAGGCTCCCCCCCCCCAAATTTCCTGGTCTTTCCCTAATCAGAGGTGGCAGCTGTGCTTTCTCCTGAGTGCCTGTTGCTAGGCAACCATGTTCTGTCACTAAAAGACCCTTTTCACACCTGATTTGGCCTTTGGGAGAAAACTCATTGGGACCAGTCCTGATAGGGTTGCCAACTCCAACTGGGAAATTCCTGGAGATTTGAGTGATGGAGCATGGAGAGGGTGAGGTTTGATGAGGGGTGGGACCTCAGACAGGTACAGTTCCATAGACTCCACCCTCCAACCCAGCCATTCCCTCATGGGGAACCATTGTTGCCAATCTCCAGGTGGGGGCTGGAGATCACTCAGTATTACAACTGCTCTCTAGGAGGGAGTGGGAGGAAATGGTAAGCTGAAGCCAGGGGACAGATAACGGTAGGTTGACAGTTGGTTGGGAGGGAGATCAGGTTGCCAACTCCAGGTTGGGAAATTTATGGAGATTTGAGGGGTTGAGCCTGGAGAGGGTGAGGTTTGAGGAGGGGTGAGACCTCAGACAGGTACAATGCCATAGACTCCACCCTCCAAACCAGCCATTCCCTCATGGGGAACCATTGTTGCCAGTTTCCAGAGGAGGGATGGAGATCACGCAGAATCACAACTGCTCTTCAGATGGCAGAAATCACTTCCCCTGGAGAAAATGGTGGATTCTGTGTCATTATACCCTATTGCGGTCACCACAGCAAACTGGCACTGAGTGCCCAAGGCCGGGGCACTCTCCCAGAGCCTCTTTCTAGAGCTCGTTGTATTTATTTCTACAACGAGCCTTATTCCTAGTATATTATATTTCTTCACTTGCTCAGGCTGGTTTTCCCATGCTCCAAACAGGCTTGGAATGGCATCACAGGGAGAGGCAGGGCTCCTGTGCCTCCCCCAGCAGTTTTCTCTCATGGGGGGTAGTTATTTCACCAGTTTTGCTGTACCACATGGAATAGCAAAAGTGACAAAATAGCTCCCACACGGCATGGTTTTCACACAAGATAACTGCTTGAAGGGGAGGCAGGAGCCTTTCCTCCCCCAGCAATGCCATTCCAAGCCCACGTGGGCTAGGGTTGCCAGCTCTTGGTTGGGAAATACCTGGAGATTTTTTTTGGGGGTGGAGCCTGGGGTGGCCAGGGTTTGGAGAGAGGACGGACCTCAGCAGGGTACAATGCCATAGAGGCCACCCTCCGAAGCAGCCATTTTCTCCAGAGGAACTGATCTCTATTGGCTGGAGATCAGTTATAATAGCAGGAGATCTCAAGGCCCCACCCGGAGGCTGGCAACCCTTGTTTGGGCTCTCCTTTTTTTTAAGGAGCCAGTTGCCCACAGTTGTTGTGGGGCTGTGGAGAATGTGGGGAAGTCACCATAAACAAATGATAAAATGTAACGTATAGTTTGGCTTATAGTTGATCCCCAGCAGCGGTCCACAGTCTGAGGTGCCATGTGGATTGTTTTTAAATGACAACTGCTCAATAAATGGGTTTCTGGTTTTAGCTTAAATTCACCTTTTTATTTCCTTATGCCTTTTCTTGTATATCATGAACTATCAGAACCAGATCCCTTTGTGTCCTTTGTGTCACAGTGTCATTCTTGTGTGCCCTGAACCTTTCCTGCAGGATTGACTACAGAACAAAATTGAAATGAACAAATCTTATAATCCCATAGACTATGAATTATATAAAAATGTACCTCCCTTATTAGCTGACCCAATAAAAATGAGCATATATGTGTGGGCTTTTTGTCACACCTTATGCTCCAAGAATGACCGGTGGTAGGCACAAGCCAGACAATCACTCCGGTACCTCATTGAGCCTGGACCGTACACACTGGGGCCATGTGGCAACCTGTGCACAATAGGAAAGTGTTCTTTGAATGAAATTCTTCAAAGCAGTCAGCCGCTTCCTTCTCCCCCCCCCCATTTTGTCTTATAAGCGCCTGAAATTCCATTTTTTAAAGCCTTGCCATGTGGTGATTTCTTTCTAAATCATCCTCTCTGCTGGAGTGCTGAGGTGAGGGGAAAATATCATGCTCACTTAAAACCTTTTATTTCTCTTGTAACATGGACATCTTGGAGAGGAGATTAACCAAAAGAGAGCAAGCAAGAGAGAAGCAAATGTATTCCTGATGACCTAATCTTCCCTCTCACAGAAAAAAGAGGAAATAAAGCCTCTTGTGATCTCAGAGGAGGAACTTGCCTTGTAAACTCTTCGCTGGTTTGAAACAGAAACAAGAATGCATGTGGCTGATACAGAGACACTACTGAAAGCAGGGAAGAGCTTAGCAAACCTGTGATTTTTTTCCTTTCCTTTTAGAGCAGCAAAGGGTATTACAGCTGCATTCTATGTACAATACGAAAATATAACCCTGGTGAGAAAAGCAATGAGCTTGGCAATCTATCCTTTAGCCATAATCATGTTTGGTTTGTATTCTCCCTGCACACAACTTAAGTGCATGTAAAGGTTTAGAAATGGCTTGTTAGAGAATGAAGGCAGTTTCCCCCCTCAAGAATTGAAAGCGGTATCAAAGAGGCACTGTTACTTGTAGTGTGTGTATTCATCCCACTGTTGCCTCTGTTTCTGCATATTAACCTAGTACATGATAAACCTGAAAAACCAGTTCCACCAAACATGGAGACAAAAGCAATGTATATGTATACCACAGTTAAATGCTACCTCTGTTGTATCACTTTCAGCTCCTTTAAAAACTGTTTTCTGTCCCATCCTGTTCACCCATCCCATTGACCTCTATGCACCAAGTTAGCATAAAATGGCCTTCTTGGTGGTTGCCCCCCAGTTGTGAAAAGCAACTTTCACCTAGAGACTTGCCAGAGCCCACGTAATAGCTACCACATGGAAGTTACTTTAAACCTGTCCATGTGTCACCATATAGTAACTTTTTATTACGAAGGTATTGTTGTATTTATCCCATCCCAGAAGAAACACTTGAAAAGAGAAAATCACTGCACCTCCATCTGGGGCAATGATGTTCTGTATTCTTGGTGCTTGGGGGGAAACAGTGGGAGGGCTTCTGGAATTCTGGCTCCACTGGTGGACCTCCTGATGGCACCTGGTTTTTGGCCACTGTGTGACACAGAGTGTTGGACTGGATGGGCCATTGGCCTGATCCAACATGACTTCTCTTATGTTCCATGGTGACAGCCATCACGATAGCTTATTGTGTGCTGGCACCACCATGTTGAAGTGGTTTAAAATGGTTTCCTTATGGAGGCTGTAGAAAATATACCTGCCCTGACAGTCTTCTGAGTTGGCTGTAGTTCCATGTTGAGTATAAAATTTGTAAGATGGCCATGTTTGCTGCCACATAATGTGTACAATGGAACAAAAATATGATGGTAGAGGCCATTGTTGTAGGTACCCCAACACTGTTTCCTGAAAAGGTTATTAGAGTATACTTTGAAACATGATTTTTAGTAGCCCATCTTTTTCTTTCACTGAGAGTATTTGAGACCTGGTGATCTGAACTTGTCATACGGAACTGTGGTAAACCTCTTAAAGACCCCTCAAAGATGTTCCTTGGAAGGAAGATTTACAGTTCTGATTCAGTCTGTTGGGCCTCAGGCACATGAGAAGAAAGGAAAGAGAGCATGACCACACTGCACGCAACAGAGCAGATTCATCAAGGGACATAAAAGAAAAACAGACTGTGAAAAATGGGGGACAAACATAACAAAAATCGAGAATAGAAGATGACTGAGAAGTCCTATGAAGATCGAGAGAGGCAAAGGAGACATTTAGGGTTTCTCTGTCAAATTGATGATGCCTTCCAGACTGAGAATCACATCATGGCATGCATTTTATGATTCAGAATTTGAAGCAATGTCATCAAAAGCATTGTTATGCATTTGCTTTGCACAAGGCCAGCTCACACAAGACATCACCCCCCCCAACACACACAATCAAGAGCAGATGAAGCCACCACCAAGAGCATGAACAGGCTCATGTGGAGGTGTCATTTCTGTGAATCAGCATCTACACACAAGTAGTAATAGTACACAGCCAGCCCTATTGCTGATGCTGCCATTACTTTCTCAAACCATCACGGAAATTATGATGGAAATACTGTCTCACACAGCAGCACCAGTTCACACAAATGGGACCACCAAGGTTGCCAGCTCCCTGCTGGAAACAGGGTATTCCCCACCTGCAGATCTTGTTTCCTCCTGCTGCTTTGAGCTGTGGGAGGAGATATATATATATATATATATATATAAAAAAATAAAAATAAAAATTGGGCATTACCATAGAGTTTCCAGCAATTGATAGAGTCATGGCATCAGTTCTGAGTTTTCCTGGAAATGACATCATGCTATCACCAATGGCCAACCCATGTCCTTCCTCCCATCTCCTGTTGGTTTTCAGGCCATGCCTGGAAACCCTAGGTGCCACAAGGTAAAGGTAAAGGTTCCCTTGCTCGAAAGCCAGTCGAATCCGACTCTAGGGTTGCAGTGCTCATCTCTGTTTCAAAGCCAAAGAGCCGGCGCTGTCCGAAGACATTTCCGTGGTCATGTGGCCGGCATGACTAAATACCAAGGCGCACGGAACGCTGTTACCTTCCCACTGAAGTGGTCCCTATTTATCTACTTGCAATTTCTTGCTTTCGAACTGCTAGGTTGGCAGGAGAGGTGCCACAAACTTGGCCATAAATGCAAGAATTCCCATAACGGTAACAGTGGGGTGGCACCTCATGTGTCCTATAACAATAAAGTATAATAAAGAGGCACATTAGAATTGTGGGTGCTATTCTTTATGTTGACACTTTACTTTTAAAGCATAGGAAACATTCATTAAGGAACCTCCATGCCAGTTGGTTTAAAGGGACACTGTCTTTTACATACAGACCTCCTGGCAGCATGGAAAGGAAACGTATACATCTGAGTCTGAAACTTGAAGTGTTTCTGTGAAGGGAAAATGAGTATGTTTTAGCCTTAAAGGGATCACAGACTGCAATTATATAATTCTTGTCAACTGATGTTAAAGATAGGCTGGAAAGAATGTATGGTGAGGCCCTGTAATAAAATGAGCTCCTTTACTCCTTTCAAATGTTTGTAAGCCTTGGAGGTTATCCAAAGGTCAAATACAGGAAAAGTCTTGGTGAACAGAAAACATAATCAAGAGTGCTTTTTTTTTTAATACTGGCCCTTTCTGTAATAAAATAAAATCATTTGTAAGGGAGGGGGTGGACTGGGTCTGTCTCCTCAGATCTAAGGCCAGAGGGGCTGAGCTTTAATCAAATGCTGCTGTTTCGCCTTCCTCCCTTGCCCCCCAACCGTGCCTGTCTCTTAAAATAGACAGAACCCACTTTAAATGCATCAGGGTGTGGTATACAAGCATGGGGGGGGGGGGTGATTTAAGTCATAGTTGAGAAAATGTTTCCATAAAGATGAGTGCGGAAATGTTGTCCTTGGGCTGACTGAAACAATTGACCAGGTGTTCTAATAAAGATATAAATAAATAGATTTTGACCGCTGGCTTATGCAGCTAACAATCATAATGGAGCCAGAAACAATGCTTTCTGTCTATGGACTTGTTAATATGGTAAGTGGATCTTCAGCTTTTGAGTGAGACTTCTTATCCCGCATCAGTGACTTTTGGTATTAGGGGTCAGGGATACTTCAGTGTTAGCTATACCTCCTTCCACACTGTCCTGTATTGCTCACAGGCAAGTGTGTGTTTTCAGTGCCTTCTGAACTCTATTGCTTTTGCACACTCAGAATAATAACCACACTAAAGGGTCCTTCTCTCAAGAGGAAACAGAAATGCCAAAGACCTCCTAATGGCTCGATTTTTCTGTACCTGGTAGCAGGATTGGCGCTTGGGGGGTGGCAACAGTGGGAGGGCTTCTAGTGTCCTGGCCCCACTGCTGGACCTCCTGATGGCACCTGGTATTTTTGGCCACTGTGTGTGACAGAGTGTTGGACTAGATGGGCTATTGGCCTGATCCAGCATTGGCTTCTCTTATATTCTTATAATTAACACCTGAGGGTTGCCAGTTCCTGCTTGGGGAATTTCTTGAGATTGGGGGAGGTGCCCGGGGAAGGCAGAGTTTGGGGGAGGGGAGGGGAACTGACCATGGATTCTGTCTGAAAGCTGCCATTTCCTTCAGGGGAACGACCTATGGAGCTCTGGGAGAACTCTAGGCCCCACCTTGCAGTTGGTAACCCTATAAATTGACACCTGGGACCTGGAAAGTAAAGCAAGTGAATGGATGGATGATGGCTTTTGGAAAGCTGATCTTTTATTCACATCTAATGCTGTGCTTGTTGTTTGTTTTTTAAAAAAACCACACTACTTTAAAAAGTGACTATATCCATGTTAATATCTGCCAGTGAAAAGTAGACACGTCTCTGATCGAATACAGCAACTGCTTTGGTGTAGTGGTTAAGAGCGGTGGACTCTTATCTGGAGAACCGGGTTTGATTCCCCACTCCTCCACATGAAGCCAGCTGGGTGACCTTGGGCCAGTCATAGTTTTCTCAGAGCTCTCTCAGCCCCCCCCCCCCACCTCATAGGGTGTCTGTTATGGGGAGAGGAAGGGAAGGATATTGTAAACCACTCTGAGACTCCTTCGGGTAGTAAAGAGCAGGGTATAAAAACCAACCTTCTTCTTAACTCTCCCAAAATAGAAATCTTCGGACAATCCTGCCCTTGCCATTTAAATTCCATTCCTGTAGTGTTTACACATTAATGGATACCCAATGGGTATTTATACTGCAAAACATAACATGTTCATAAATTCATTCCTGCATCAGCATTATCTAACACCAGGCAGGGGTGTTAATCCAGTACTGAACCAAAGGGAAGTACAGTACAGCCGACACGGGGCTCCGGGGGCTTGCCTTGCAATGGCTTGTCTCCTTTCTCCAGGGTCAGGGACAAAGGTGGCACTTGGGGAGAAGCTGTCCAAGAGGCATCCACTAGTCTGTGGAGTGCCACATGGGGCAGTGCTCTCCCCAATGCTATTTAACATCTATATGTGCCCCCTTGCCCAGATTGCCCGGAGGCATGGGCTAGGGTGTCATCAATATGAAGATAACACCCAGCTCTATCTGTTGTTGGGTGGTCAGTCTGGCTCTACCCCAGAAGATCTGGACCAGGTGCTGTAGGACGTGGCAGGATGGCTTAGGCTGAGCCGACTGAAATTGAATCTGACAAAGACGGAGGTCCTATGCCTGAATCAGAGCGGTTTGGGGTTAGGGCTCCCACTTCCAGCCTTCGGTGGGGCACCGTTGGTGCCAGCGCCGAGGGTCAGGAGTTTGGGAGTGCTCCTGGAGACCTCCCTGACAATGGAGGCCCAGGTAGCAGCCACTGCCAAGACAGCCTTTTTCCATCTTTGGCTGATTAGGCAGTTGGTCCCCTTCCTCGAATGCAATGACTTGGCTGCAGTGATCCATGCTATGGTCACCTCGAGGTTGGACTACTGCAATGCTCTCTACGTGGGGCTGCCCTTGGGGCAACTCTGGAAGCTGCAGATAGTGCAAAACACTGCGGCCAGGCTGCTGATGGGCCTCCCTATGCGGGAGCACATCCAGCCTGTGCTAAAGTCATTGCACTGGCTTCCAATAGCATTCTGGATTTGCTTCAAGGTGCTGGTTTTGACCTTTAGAGCCCTATATGGTCAGGGGCCTGCCTACCTGAGGCCTTTCCCCGTATGTCCCCCAGAGAGCACTGAGATCCGGAACTCAAAACCACCTGGCCCCCCCTGGGCCTAGGGACACCAGGTTGGTGGCAACTAGGACCAGGGCGTTCTCCCTGGTGGCACCAGTGCTTTGGAACAAGCTCCCTACTGAGATCAGAGCTCTGTGGGACCTCCAGCAATTCCGCAGAGCCGTGAAAATGGAGCTGTTTGCCAGGCGTTCCAGTAATAAATTGTGTAGCACTTGTACTTTATGATATGACTACGAATAAGGCCCATTGTGGACATAAATACTCTCTAGAGAGCTCTAGAAAGAGGCTCTGGGTGGGTGCCCCAGCCTTGGGCACAGTGTCAATTTGCTGTGGCGATCTCAGCAGGGCACTGTGTGTGACAGAGTGTTGGACTAGATGGGCTATTGGCCTGATCCAGCATTGGCTTCTCTTATATTCTTATAATTAACACCTGAGGGTTGCCAGTTCCTGCTTGGGGAATTTCTTGAGATTGGGGGAGGTGCCCGGGGAAGGCAGAGTTTGGGGGAGGGGAGGGGAACTGACCATGGATTCTGTCTGAAAGCTGCCATTTCCTTCAGGGGAACGACCTATGGAGCTCTGGGAGAACTCTAGGCCCCACCTTGCAGTTGGTAACCCTATAAATTGACACCTGGGACCTGGAAAGTAAAGCAAGTGAATGGATGGATGATGGCTTTTGGAAAGCTGATCTTTTATTCACATCTAATGCTGTGCTTGTTGTTTGTTTTTTAAAAAAACCACACTACTTTAAAAAGTGACTATATCCATGTTAATATCTGCCAGTGAAAAGTAGACACGTCTCTGATCGAATACAGCAACTGCTTTGGTGTAGTGGTTAAGAGCGGTGGACTCTTATCTGGAGAACCGGGTTTGATTCCCCACTCCTCCACATGAAGCCAGCTGGGTGACCTTGGGCCAGTCATAGTTTTCTCAGAGCTCTCTCAGCCCCCCCCCCCCACCTCATAGGGTGTCTGTTATGGGGAGAGGAAGGGAAGGATATTGTAAACCACTCTGAGACTCCTTCGGGTAGTAAAGAGCAGGGTATAAAAACCAACCTTCTTCTTAACTCTCCCAAAATAGAAATCTTCGGACAATCCTGCCCTTGCCATTTAAATTCCATTCCTGTAGTGTTTACACATTAATGGATACCCAATGGGTATTTATACTGCAAAACATAACATGTTCATAAATTCATTCCTGCATCAGCATTATCTAACACCAGGCAGGGGTGTTAATCCAGTACTGAACCAAAGGGAAGTACAGTACAGCCGACACGGGGCTCCGGGGGCTTGCCTTGCAATGGCTTGTCTCCTTTCTCCAGGGTCAGGGACAAAGGTGGCACTTGGGGAGAAGCTGTCCAAGAGGCATCCACTAGTCTGTGGAGTGCCACATGGGGCAGTGCTCTCCCCAATGCTATTTAACATCTATATGTGCCCCCTTGCCCAGATTGCCCGGAGGCATGGGCTAGGGTGTCATCAATATGAAGATAACACCCAGCTCTATCTGTTGTTGGGTGGTCAGTCTGGCTCTACCCCAGAAGATCTGGACCAGGTGCTGTAGGACGTGGCAGGATGGCTTAGGCTGAGCCGACTGAAATTGAATCTGACAAAGACGGAGGTCCTATGCCTGAATCAGAGCGGTTTGGGGTTAGGGCTCCCACTTCCAGCCTTCGGTGGGGCACCGTTGGTGCCAGCGCCGAGGGTCAGGAGTTTGGGAGTGCTCCTGGAGACCTCCCTGACAATGGAGGCCCAGGTAGCAGCCACTGCCAAGACAGCCTTTTTCCATCTTTGGCTGATTAGGCAGTTGGTCCCCTTCCTCGAATGCAATGACTTGGCTGCAGTGATCCATGCTATGGTCACCTCGAGGTTGGACTACTGCAATGCTCTCTACGTGGGGCTGCCCTTGGGGCAACTCTGGAAGCTGCAGATAGTGCAAAACACTGCGGCCAGGCTGCTGATGGGCCTCCCTATGCGGGAGCACATCCAGCCTGTGCTAAAGTCATTGCACTGGCTTCCAATAGCATTCTGGATTTGCTTCAAGGTGCTGGTTTTGACCTTTAGAGCCCTATATGGTCAGGGGCCTGCCTACCTGAGGCCTTTCCCCGTATGTCCCCCAGAGAGCACTGAGATCCGGAACTCAAAACCACCTGGCCCCCCCTGGGCCTAGGGACACCAGGTTGGTGGCAACTAGGACCAGGGCGTTCTCCCTGGTGGCACCAGTGCTTTGGAACAAGCTCCCTACTGAGATCAGAGCTCTGTGGGACCTCCAGCAATTCCGCAGAGCCGTGAAAATGGAGCTGTTTGCCAGGCGTTCCAGTAATAAATTGTGTAGCACTTGTACTTTATGATATGACTACGAATAAGGCCCATTGTGGACATAAATACTCTCTAGAGAGCTCTAGAAAGAGGCTCTGGGTGGGTGCCCCAGCCTTGGGCACAGTGTCAATTTGCTGTGGCGATCTCAGCAGGGTATAATGATACTAAGTCCACCATTTTCTCCACAGGAACTGATCTCTGCTATCTAAAGAACAGTTGTAATTTTGAGTGGTCGCCAGAGACAATGGTTCCCCAGGAAGGAATGGCTGATTTGGAGGGTGGAGTCTATGGCATTGTACCTGTCTGAGGTCCCACCCTTCCTCAAACCCCACCCTCTCCAGGCTCCATCCCTCAAATCTGCAGGAATCTACCACCTGGAGTTGGCAACCCTATCTCCTTCCCAGCCAATCATCAACCTACCTTTATTTCCCCCTCACTCTTCAGCTTTCCGCCCCCCCACATCTCCAACCTCAACCGTTCTCTGAAGCTCTGACTGCTACGTCACATTGGCTGTCACACAGGGGCCATCTCAGCAGGATATAAGGACACAGTCCACCATTTTCTCCAGGGGAACTGATCTCTGCCATCTGAAAAGCAGTTGTAATTCTGAGTGATCTTCAGCCCTCACCTGGAGATTGTTTTCCCCCAACAGGCATCAAGGGGAATGTATTTTACCTCAGAACACATTTTACCTCAGAACAGCAACAGCAAACTGTTTAGAATGTTAGAGGCAAAGGCCAATGAGGCCGCATACGCAAATGACCTCAGTGTTCCGAGGCAAAGGCCAGTCAGGCCACATATACAAATGACCTCTGTGTTCTGACTGGCTATGGGGGCGGGGGGAGAGGAACAGGAAACTGTTTAGAATGTTGGAGGCAGGACTCAGGCAACGCAGCCAGTAGATAGGGAGACCCTCTGAGTGACAGATCAGTGAGCCAACTGATTTGGGAGCGTGTTGGAATGTTCAGGGAGAGATGCCATCGTATTTAAATAGTTTAACTGTATTTATTGGAATTTTTATGGAATTATATTTTATGTTGTTTTGCTGGTTTTAAATTGTATGTTGGTTTTAAGACTTTATGTAAGCTGCCCTGAGCCGCTTCGGCGGGGGGGCGGGTTAGAAGTTTAATAAATTAATTAAAAATAAATAAATAAATTATCATCACTTAAGTAAAAAACTAGGTTTCCCATTGATGTTTTCCATTGAACTTAACGGAAGAGGTAGCTCGAAGGACTAAATTTGGTAAGAATCCATGAAAGAAACATCAACTATAGGTGTTAGTCACATTGGAACTTTAAGTACTCTGTTTTTTCATGATCAAAGAAGCAGGAAAGGAGGGGGAAATTGAAAGATATGCCAAACCTACCCCTTTTAATTCAACCAAACTTGTAACATGGCCATTTTCATGTGGGCTGAAAATTGGGATCAAATGGGCATTTGCTTGCTTGTGGTCTTAGCTAAGGTGATACTCCACTAGATAGATGCTCACATTCCTTCTCTTACAAGAGAAAGCCAATGGTGGCACAGTAATCAACCTGAAAATGTACAAGTTGCATATCATTTTAAATGAATAGTCACAGTTCAGTTGTTTTTCTGCAAAATCGCCTTTTGAGACACATTCTTTTATCTACATTTGTAGGGCTCCATCAGCTATCAAAAAGTTCCCGTCCACAGATCTCTTTTTAGCATGTTAAAATATGTTGATCTGAGCCACATTTTGGGTGGGTTTTTTTGCAGGTGAAGTAATCGTTCCGATGCACAACCAAAGAGTACTTGTGGGTGAATGTGTCTACAATCTGACCAGGATTACAAGCAAGAACAGTGTATCTTGTTCCGCTCAGGGATGCTATATTAATTATCTGTTCCTCAAAACATTGAGGAAAATGCATGATAGGTTGGCGGAGAGAAGGTGGCATGGTGTAGCCCAATCTCGGCAGATCACAGAATCTAAACAGGGTCAGTATTTGGAAGGGAGACCACCAAGGAAGACTCTGCAAAGGAAGGCAACTGCAAATCACCTCTGCTTCTCACTTGCCTTGAAAGCCCCTTTGCTGGGGCTGCCATAACTCAGCTGTGATTTGACAGTACTTTATACACACATGCTAGGTTGGAGACACATCACATTGGCCTACATCTAACCATTTATGCACAGAGAGTTTTCCTGCATTCCTGTCTGTTCCTGCAGCCCCTTCTGATCCCCAGAAAGATTATTCCTGTGGCTGCAGGATCCGTATGGAGGAATATCCGTGTGAGTCAGTGTGCTGGAATGAGGACGGAGAAGCAGGCCTGTAGCCAGAATTTTTCTGTTGGAGGGGCAACAAGGGGGCAGTTTAGTACAGTGGAGCTGACTCCTGAGGAAGCCAACTTGGACCCCCTTCCTTGCTCACCTCTCCTCCATCTGTGTTCAGAGGCTCCTGGAACAGGAGGGGCCTGAGCTGTCTCCTGCTCAGCAGCTCCTGTGGAGGGGGCAGGCACTGCAGTGTGCCCTTGGTCTACTCTCTCAGTGGCCACTCTGAGCCAGGCGAGGCCCTGAGGCACCACCGGCACATGCTCCGCCACCCTCTGCCCGGTCCTTCTCCTCTGGCACCGGCAGTGGTGCACCACACAGCCCAGACCTGCCACAGGGAGGATGCCTGCTGTAGGCAAGGAGGCCTGCCTGTCGGCCTCCTCAGGTGGTGGGGCCACAGGTTGGAGACCCAGCCGGGGAGGCCTCAGCTGCCTCTGGTGGCGGAGGGAAGGGCAAACGCCACCCATCATCCATGCTCTCTGGGGCCACAGCTGGCTGGCAGCAAGTGGAACACAGGATGTGTCATGATTTCCTTCCCCGGGCAAGCCAGGCGGGTGCTTTATCAAGCACCTCCCACTCACACAGGCGATCCAGGCCAAGCCAGCTTTGTCCCTCCCTCCATGGTGGCTGTGACTGTGCCAGCACATGGCTGCTGGCACCCTCCTCCAGCCTGCCTCCTCTGCTTCTCCCCCACACTCACAAGGCCCGGCTCTGCTGATGCCTCATTGGGAAGCTGGTTAGTGAGGAGGCAGGGCACATGCGTGAGGGGAGTGTCAGTCACCCACGTCAGCCCCCTATGGCTATGGGCCTGGGGAGAAGAGTATTAAATCGATCCCTTTGCTCAGCAAAACCATGGTTGCAGAAAGAAAGGAGCAATTCTACTGCTTTTCCCTCCCTCTCATAGGATTTTTCCTTCATGCAGGTCCTTTTACCCTGGGAATTATCCTTCTGTGTCAGAAGAGGCTGCAGGAACAGAGAGGACTGTGGAAGAACTCACATACAGGCCAATAACTTTACAAAGCTGAAAGAGGGACCACTTCTCCTGCTGTGAATATCCATCCTAATTTTGCATATGGTAAACAAATTTCCCAAGGGTTTGTATTACTTCAAGAAATCTGCAAAATCTACTTAAACAGAAGTGGCAGTGGGCAGAAGAAATGCGCCTGTAATGTACCCTATAGGGAATTAAGCTTCTCTCACAATGTTGTCTCATAGGGATGTTGAAGATTTCTCTGTGAACACATTCAGTGATCGAACTGAATGTGTTTGGAAGTAGCAATCAGATGGGAGCAGATCACTTATTCTGTTCAGTTTATGTCAAGCAGCCACAAATGCCTGTTGAACTGGTTGCCCACTGTGTGAGACAGGATGCTGGACTACATGGACTGTTGTTCTGATCCAGCAGGACTCTTCTTATGTTCTTAAGATGGCATAATCAGCCTCTCTTTATCAGTCCATTCATAACTAACCAGTGCTTAAGTGGTTCAGAGGTGGTATGTCTTCATACTTAAAAACATAAGATCCACCTATTTCAGCCTGGTTGTCAAGGATCCTCAAAACTAGCAGGTCCATTACAATCACCGATGCTTATTTCATCACCACCATTACCATTACTGCTGTCTGTGGCAGTGCTGGAGGAATGTGCCTTCTAAACCTCATACTGTAAAATGCAAGATGCAGTGCATTTCTATTGACTGAATGTATCCCATAAAAGATGCAAACACTTTAACCAAGTGTGATTTGCAATCACCCTGGCAAGCACATTTATTGCCATCAGTGCCTGGTGCTGGTTACATTCTTCTTTCATTTCTTTTCAGCTTCATCCTTTCCCTTTTTCTCCAAGGCACATGGGTCGAGATTCTTTTGCTTCAAGTTTGCAGTTCTTCTGTGCTTCAGCTGGAAAACCAGTGACATACTTTATCAGAGTTGTCAACAAAAACACCAGAACATGTTTAGCAACACACTGAAAGACATGCATGACTTTAGATTTGGGGCTGATATATCATAGTGACATCACAGCCAAGGCCAACCATCCATATTTTGCTTTCTCTCGGTATCTTCACCACAATCAATCCAAACGTCCACTCCAAATACATACATACGTATCATGTATGTATCATGTATATTGACAGCACTCTACTGATAGTAGTACACAAATGTGCATCTCCTACCTCTACTTTTGCTGCCTTCAGAACCATTGAGATCTGTGCTGTTGCCACCTTCTCTGCTGCTCTGGCTGTTCTTTCAGACTGTTTGTCTGCTGTGGCTTTCATTTCTGATGTGCTAGCACATTTAGGTGCTTTACATTTGGCTCCAGCTGTGTTTTCTCGTCCTCTAACTTCTTTTGTCTCTAGTAGTGCTATTTCTGTGGGTGTTTCTGCTTCTTCTTTTCCAACCGACAGTTCTTGGGATTTCACCTCAGGTGCTGTCACTGCTGCTTCCATCTCTGCTCTTTATGTCTTTTATGTGTATCTACAGAAGAAGAAAAAATTAAAACCCCGAACGATTACTTTTTAGAGTTTATGGATCTGGATTGGTATTTGTCACTCTGAACTTTTGGCAAAATATCCCCCCTAAATCCCTAATTTAAAAAATATTTTAGGAATAGAGCTCCAAGAGGACTTCTTAATGTCACAGAATATGCTCGAGGCCTAGTCTACACAGGCAGCAGAATGAGGTGGCAGTGAGGCAGCAGTGTGCTGAAGTGGTAGAATGGACTGTACAGCTTCATGCTTCAGATTAAAGTTTTTGATGTTCTCATACTTGCTTCCGTCCCTGATCTCACATAATCAATGCTGTCTTTCCTCATGGACCTCTCATTTCATGCTACAGGTTCACACTTCCACTCTCATTAGGTTCATACACCTGAACTGTTTAAAGTACAGATTGTCTTTAACCACTTATGAGGCACCAATGGCAATCCAATATGTCATAAGAAGAAAATATTCAAAGATGTTGAATGAAATTAGGTGACAGTGTGTCCACAGCAGCATCTTTTCCAGGATATATCCTGGTTACAGCTGGTGCTGCTCACAGCAAATCCCACATCCTGGCCAAATGGCCCTGAAGAGTGTCATGGCAGAAAGTCAATGAAAGGTCCAGGAGAACCAAGAGGAATGCAATCCCCCTCTTGGCTGACTGGTATAGGTCATCAGGCAAGGTAGTGAAAGTGGTTTCTATTCCATATCCAGGTTTGAAACCATAGTAAAAAAGGTCTATCATCTAAGAACACCTGGAGCTGAGAGGTGATCAGCATTTCAAATGCCTTGTCCAGCTAAAGTGGACCCAAGGCCTTCAGTTAAGGAGCCAATAATTATTTCTACCTTCTACTGGACAAACCACCAATGGCAGATATAACAAGCCAGGACTGGCAAAGGCTAGGTGTACAGGTGGTGGACCCCACCTCTCTAAGACTCAATACATCTTTTTGCTTCCCCCACAAGGCAGAGATGTTGAAGGACAGTGTACTTCCCACTTTAGACGGGGTTCAACGGACCCTCACTAACTCTGCTAAGAGTCTATGGGATATATTGGACCCAGCATAACTGCTGGAGAAGCAAGTTAATGCAACTGCAAAATATGCTTTGTTATAACTGTGTCAAGCATGGGAAATGGCCCCCTACCTTAACTCAGATGATCTAGCCATCTGGATCCATGCCACAAGAACATTGAGACTAGACTACTGTAATACACTCTACATTGGTATGCCCTTGAAGACACTTGGAAACTCTAGCTGGTGGAGTTTATCATGAACTAAGCAGAGTAGGAATATTACATGAACTTGCCAAGCGCCTGCTTCAAGTGGCCAGTCTCCCAGGGAAGGGCCCTCCCATCTGCCCTTGCTTCTCAGGCCGGCAAGAAAACAGTGGGGGACCAGAGATGACTTTGGGCTGCATGCTGATGTCGCATATGGGCGAAAGTCCAGATGTGATGTCAGATGTCAGCTGATGTTCTAGAAAATCTATGTTAATACCATATGGTATACCATATAATACCATCGAGTTTCTACAGCATCAGCTGATATGTTGTGTTTGTGGTTTTGCCCAGTAAATAAATAAGTAAATACATGAGTAAATAAATGAAGTAAATAAATAAGATGTGATTTTGGCATGTAGCCCAAATAGGAGTTGAGGGGGCAGAGACATCAGGGGCAACACCAGCAACCAGGTAACAACACGTCCAGCGATTCCTAGGAGGCCTGAAGTCACCTCTAGGTTTTCCCTGGAAGTGACATCATGCCATTGGCCCAAAGGCATTTTTGTTGTTGTTTATTTTTCCCCTACCTCTGCTGCAAGTGGTGGCAGGAAGAGAGAATTTCCAGTGGGCTGTCTCCTGCCATGGTCGGAGACCTGGTGGCAACCCTAAGTCCAATATCATTCCTTCCCCTTGCCCCACCCCCAAATCTCCTGGGGGCGCCAAGCTGCTGCCCATTCCATTGGCTGACCATCAGTTATTGGGGTCAGTTCAAGGTACTTGCTATCACAAAACCCTGTCCGGCTTTGGACTCTTATATCTGCAAGACTGCCTCTCCTCCCATGTTCTGCCATGACAACTTCATTCATCTGTTCAGGTCATTCTGTGGGAATGATGGTAAAAAAAGGCAAGTTCTCTGTTGTGGCCCCCACCTTATGAAATGGCCTGCCTGAGGAGGTCACGAAAGCTCTGACACTCCTGTCATTCCACAAACAATGAAAAACAGCTGTTCAGTGGGGCCTTCCTATAAATATAATACTATACTGTATACTAGTAGGGCTATACTATAACAGAATAGTTCATGAAGGCACTTTATAAAGGCAAACCATAGACTTACTATACCATTGTGCATACGACAATTTATCTATATGCTGCATGTATTATCCTGTTTTCAGTACATTATTTTCCACTGATGTAATTTCATCTTTCTTCATTGTATCTGCACTCTGTATCATGTCTAATATGCTATGCTTGTTCAGATTTCTGTAATCCTAGTTCTAGTACAATGCTTGTTAGATTTCTTATCACATTGATCGTATCAGTTTATGCTGTGTAATCTGCTTTGAGTCTCCGTGAGAAAGGCAAATGATGAATATAGTAAATAAACAAATATTTCTCCCCTTGCCAGTCCTATTTTCCATCTCCAACAATTCCAGATTCAGTTCTCAAAAGAGTTGGATTCCTTCTGAATCCTTACAATCACAATTGCATGAAACTCTAAGATCAGGTTCAGAATCAAAGATTCTTGAAGATATTAGTGCTAATGCAGACATTTTATTGATGAGAACAATTTATTTAGAGCACTGTCATTCCCAATGCAGAATCATTTTGTTTCTGGAATTTGACATAAGAACAGCCCTGGGTGTTGAGAATCAGACTAGATGTGATTTGTGAGATTTGTAATTAGGACTGTCCACGATTACTGTGGGGTTTTGTTTGTTTGTTTCGCTTTGAAGATTATAACAGTGGCACTGGGTTAGGTATGGTTGCCAACCTCCAGGTGGTTGTATATCAAAAATGAGAGCTCTCGGGAGGAGATTATATAAATATAAAGACACTCTGTGAATGAATTACGAACATAAGCAGAAAATTTATATTGTATGAAACAATTCAAACATTTTGAAATCTTTGTTAAAGAACAAATATTATATTACACAGCTAGGAACAAAAAGTACTTGATACAAAGGGAGAATATCTCTTTTCCCTTTTCACAATTGTTAATAATAAAGAGAAATTCAACCAGGGAAAGTGATTATTTACAGGACTCTGAACAACTTCTCTGTGCCTTTAGGAATAGGGGCTACCCCTCAATGTACTATTTAGAGCTAAGGAAAGGGTTGAACTAAATGAAAGAAAATCCTTATTTGAGAAACCAGGGGCGATTTCACACCCGAAGCTGCGGGGCTGCATTTTGACTCGCAGCTTCGCCCGATTTCCTCCGCAGTTTCGTGATCCTGGTTTTTGAGGATCACGAAACTGCGGAGGAAATCGGGCGAAGCCGCGGGTCAAATGCAGCCCCGCAGCCTCGGGTGTGAAATGTACATGTTTGTGTCGAGGCAAACGGCGGCTGCGCTGCGAGGCAGCTCTAGTGAGAAATTGACCCAGTTGTTTCCCCGCCATCATCAGGTGTTACATGGGCAATGGATTATACTCCTCTTTCCTTCTCTATCAAAAGGATTATTACCAAATACTGGCCACTCCTTGGAGATATTGAAGGGTGCCAACTTATACCCAGGATAGGTTATAGGAGGACTAAATCTCTTAAAGACATCATAGTTAGATCAGATATAAGGGAGGATATGGAGGTTAGGACTCAATCTGTAGGACATAGACGTTGTTTGAAATGTAAAGCTTGCAAGGTAATGTGGGAAAGTGACAATTTCATCTTAAATGGCATAGCTGTGTCTAGTAATGCAAGTTCTACTTGTGAAAGTGCCTTTGTTGTGTATTTTATCCAGTGTGATTGTTTAAAGTTATACATTGGGAGTATCACCAGACCATTGAAATTACGAATTATGGAACACATTACAAGAAATAAACGTCAAACAAGGGAAGCACCACTTACAGAGCATTTTGCCTCTCAAAACCACAA
The DNA here is from genome assembly GCF_001447785.1 of Gekko japonicus. Lineage (NCBI taxonomy): Eukaryota > Metazoa > Chordata > Lepidosauria > Squamata > Gekkonidae > Gekko > Gekko japonicus. The sequence continues at coordinate 849,740 of NW_015175972.1, forward strand.
AGAAGATCAGTTTAGATGTGGTGTGCTCTTTGTTGCAGACTCAAAATGCCCATTGGCTATGAAGGAATTACTTCGCCAGAAACACAGGTGGATCTTTAAATTAAACACCTTGATCCCTAATGGTTTAAATACTGATTTTGATTTAAGTTGTTCTTTATAAAATTCTGTAAACAAGTAGGTTATTTCAGGTCAGTTTTCTTTCCTTTGGTTTACCCACCAGTTTATTAGAAACTTCATTCTTAGAAATAAGAATATAAAATAGGATATTATGTACTGATGTAAGTTGTGTCAGAATATTGTGACTCCAGATTGTCAGTACATATTTAATAGTATATGTTGTGTGTTAATCACCACCACTATTGCAGAAGCCTAATCAGCAGAAAGAGAACCTATCAGTGGAGCGAATGGAAAACTAGTGAAGGAGAATTGTTGAAACTCTATTTTAGTGAGTATGTATGTACGGACAACTGGGGATAACAGGTAATATGTTGTAATATAGTAAATATGACATGGAAATATAATTTTCAGTTCACAGCTAAAGAGTACCAGCTATCTGAAGAAGCGTAACATGGGGACTTCCGGTACGGTGCGTTAGCGGGCAGGCAGGAGCGTGAGGGGCTCCGTCCCTGCCCGAGCCACTTTTACCTTGTTTGGACCCCCCTGCTTGTCAGGGGGGCGAGACCAGCACCCGGGTGGAGGGAGCTGGCCGCAGGGTGCACTTTTTTCTGCCCCCCCGCTTTCGGCAAGGCGGGGGGTGTCCACTTACAGCCCCGACGCCGAGGTAATTGAACGGAGAAACATGGCTACCAACCATGTTTCCACTAAATGCAACCATCCGCTTTGTTTTTAATTTCAAGTTCGAATAAAATTAGGAGCTACAACACGGAGAAAAGAAAAGCTGGAGAAGGACCGGGACGTGGAAGAAGAGGAAAGTTTGAAGAAATGATGAAAGACCCCAATTTTAAAAAAAACGATGTCCAAACAGGTAAAGTAAAGCGGCCGGAACTGAAATGGGACTAAACGGTAGACGAAGAAATATACGGGGGAAGAGAAAAGGTGTGCCGACGTTTATGGACGGGCTTAGCTATGCGACCCACGAGCAAGAGATGAACATTTTGGATTTAGTACTTAAAAGTGTTGGCTTTGCTGTTTTGAAATGGAGAATATAATTGGCAATGGAGAGGAACGTGACAAAGAGGCGGAAGATGTTGAGATGGATTGGAAACAGTTCCTTAAAGCTATAGAAGAGGCAGTGATAAGAGGCTGCGAAGAAGGCTGCGAAGAAGCATGTGCTCAAATAAGAAAGAAATGTAAGACACAGACAGAAACACACGAACAATGTGCAGGGGAGAAAGAACTAAAAGAATCAGAGGAGGTGCAATTAAAGAACAGTGACTGCAGTAAAGAAGAGAAATTGAGTGAAGGTGTAGACTCTAAAACCCTGCCAAGGGAAATAATAAGTACTGTGGAATATTCCTGTGACTTTAAACCTGGATTATTAAAAGAGCATGGACAAGATTTCAACCCCGCACAGGAGAAGAGAAAAAGAAGACCTAGAAGAAGAAAACGGAGGGCATGGAAATTTAAAAAGGAAAGTAGATTCTGGAATGTAGAGGGATCAGTGATTGAAGGGGGAAAAGATGGAAGGCAAAGATTAATTAAAGGGCGCAGGCATAGAGACATGTTGAGGCAGAAAAGTAGATTACAAATGTTTAAAAGAAACAATAAGTTATATGAGGGAGAGAGCTCGGCTATGGCTATAAGATCAAATGGGAATTGACTAAAATCTACTGACTAATGAATTATTGTACCTGTAATTGTATTTTTTTCCTTTTCCTTTTTTTTCTTCTCTTTCTCTTTTCTCTTTGATATGCAATGGACATAGGTGGTGATTGGGAGAGATATAGATAATGGATGTAAGTAGTGGATGATAAATGATAGAGTAATGGAGTAAATACATTGGGATATGGTAAAAATTAATTAATTGATTGATTATTAGAATGATTGTGAGTAGTATAGACGTTAATTGATCATGGTAGACCATAAATGGAAAAATTAAAATGATTAGAAGATTTTAAGATTAATGTTATAAAACAGAAATATTTAAAATTTAAGATTAATTAAATTAAATTTAAATGAAATGTATTTAAGAATATGATAAATTATGATAAATTATTGGGGAAAGGATTGAGTTTGAATGAAGTGCTGTGTTAATCATGTGATAATTATGAGGAAAAAAATGATTTAATGTATTTAATTATGAACATAAAAGTATTGGTGTTAGTGGATATAGGGGAATCATGTGAAAGGATGTCTTGAATGGATGGAGTGATGGTATTTGTTGGTTGAGGGTAATAATGTCTGATTTGTTGATGTTTGGTTTACAAAATTTAATTGTGTTAAAAGAGTCTGGTACTTTAGATGTAGAGTGAGCTAAGCTAGAGAAGCCTTGATTGTGTGTAATGGAAAAGATATTCTATAAGGAACCAGAATAATGTATATCCTAGTAGAAAATTAAGGAAATAATATAGTGTTGAAAAGGTGGGGAAAATAGGAAATTATATATAAAAATTAAAAAAGAGAGGGCAAATTATCCATAAAATTATAAATTAAAGCCCATATATGGATTGCAGAAAATTGTTTATGAGGTATGAGGTGGTATTTGTACAATTATGAAAGATATACAACGCAGTTAAGAGGGAATGTAATAATTCCTAGAAAGATATATTGGTCCAAAATGGAAATAATGAAGGGGAAAAAGGGAAGATGTTAAAATGAAATGAAATCTTAAGAATTTGTCACTCTGTGTTGTTAAGAAAAGTACATGTTGTACAAGAAGTTTGTATATATGAAATCTGTGTAAATCTATATGCTATTGGCTTTCTAAATGAAATAAATAAATTATAAACACCTAGAAAGATATATTGGTCCAAAATGGAAATAATGAAGGGGGAAAAGGGAAGATGTTAAAATGAAATGAAATCTTAAGAATTTGTCACTCTGTGTTGTTAAGAAAAGTACATGTTGTACAAGAAGTTTGTATATATGAAATCTGTGTAA
>NW_015175972.1:854694-854799 GCF_001447785.1 Gekko japonicus
CATCCATTTTCTCCAGGGGAACTGATCTCTGTCATCTGGAGATCAATTGTAACAGTGGGAGATCTCCAGGTCCCACCTGGAGATTGGCAACCCTAGGGGAAAGTC
>NW_015175972.1:855268-857487 GCF_001447785.1 Gekko japonicus
CAACTACCCTATGAGGTATGTTATGGTTGAAAGTGTGTGAATGGGCCATAGTCCCCCAGGCAGCTTTTAAAACATGAACCTGGGACCTGCACACCATCTGTGGCAGTAATGGGGTGACTGCTGGCACCTTTTCCTATCATTTTTTGCCTTGTGGTATTCTGCTTGTGGTATGATCTGTCTTCTTTGTGGTGTGGCGTGATTGTGTTATTGGGTTTGTTTCTTTTAAAGGGGAAGTGATGTGTTGTGAGTGAAGACATATGTTACCTCAGAATACAGTAGTTCCCATATGCAACTGAAAATTCCAACTGCCTTGCGGGGGGGGGGGAGTTTGAGGTGTGGAATGGAGTGACGTCCAATCAGCTTCCATATGCAAAAGACCTTGAAACGCTGGGCGGGACTGCACAAAGCAGCCAGTCAACCCAGCCAGTGTCTTCTGGCTAAACACTAAAGGCGGGCATTTTAGAACGTTGGTCCCCACTACTGCTTTATTATAAGGGATATATATATCGAACATAAGCAGAAAAATTATATTGTATGAAACAATTCAAACATTTTGAAATCTTATATATATATACATATGTATGTATACATATGTATGTATATATGTATATATGTATATATGTATAAAAGATTTCAAAATGTTTGAATTGTTTCATACAATATAATTTTTCTGCTTATGTTCGTAATTCATTCACGGAGTGTCTTTATATTTATACAACCCCCAGGTGGTGGTTGGACATATCCTGGGATTACAACTGATCTCCAGGCAACCGAGATCAGTTCACCTGGAGAAAATAACTGCTTGGGAAGTAGACTCTATGATGTTATGCCCTATTAAAGTCCCTTCGCTGCCCAAACCCCACCCACTACAGGCTCCACCCCCCAAATCTCCAGGTATATCCTAACCTGGAGCTGGCAACCCTCGGGTTAGGGGGTGTTTTGACCCTTTCGTGTTGTTTCCCTGATCTGAATCCCCATTTCATAAAGCTGAAGATAGTTCTACAGCCGGGGGACAGACAGAACATCTTTGATCTTCAAAAGCTGGCTCTCTCTTCTACACAGCAAATCATAGTTTTAAACTCTGTTGGACTGGAGAAATTACACAGGATGAATGGGTTAAATAAGCCCCTCTCTCTGCTGCTGTCCAGATCTTTAAGGCAGCTGTGGGGCTGCTAATTAGTTAGGTTTCTTTTTAAGTGGGAGACCCTAATCATGGATCTCCGGTATCAAGTCTACCCCAAAAAGGGCAAATGGGATGAAAAACATTGTGAATTATAAAATTTACTAGCAGTAAAGCCCGTTGTGAAAGCAATACAACGGGATCTAGAAAGAGGCTCTGGGGCAGTGCTCTGGCTTTGGACAAACAGTGTCAATTTGCTGTGGTGATCTCAGCAGGGTATAATGACAGAGTCCACTGTTTTCTCCAGAGGAACTGATCTCTGCTACCTGAAGAGCAGTTGTAATTGTGAGTAATCTGTAGCCCTCACCTGGAGATTGGCAACAATTGTTACCCAGGACAAAATGGCTGGTTTGGAGGGTGGAGTCTATGGCATTCTACCTGTCTGAGGTCCCACCCCTCTGCAAACCCCACCCTCTCCAGGCTCCACCCCTCAAATCCCCAGGAATTTGTCAGCATGTAGTTGGCAACCCCATCTCCTTCCCAGCTAGCCACCAACCTACCATTATCTGCCCCTTTGACTTCAGCTGACTTCTGCCCTCCCTTCTGCAGAGCAGTTGTAATACTGAGTGCTCTCCAGCCCTCACCTGGAGATTGGCAACAATGGTTCCCTATGTGAGACTGACTGGTTTGGAGGGTGGAGTCTATGGCAGTGTACCTGTCTGAGGTCCCACCCCTCCTCAAACCTCACCCTCTTCAGGCTCCATCCCTCAAGTCTCCAGGAATTTCCCATCTGGAGTTGGCAACCCTATCAGGACTGGCCCCAATGTGTTTTCTCCCAAAGGCCAAAGTAGGTGACAGGACCAAGCTTAGTTGCCTACCAACAGGCACTGAGGGGAATGTAGGGTTGCCAGCTCTAAGGAGGGAAATACCTGGAGGTTTGGGGGGTGGATTCTGTAGAGGGCCGGGCGACGGAGGCATCGGCCTTCTGTCGCCCGCCTTGCCCCCCCAATCTCGGCCCGGGCACCCGCGGCTCCCACCAGCGGCCGCCCGACTCCAGACTCCCCCGCGGCCACTCCAGCCAGGCGACGGAGGCATCGGC
>NW_015175972.1:858070-906348 GCF_001447785.1 Gekko japonicus
CCACCCCCACCCACTCCAGGGCCGACATCCGGCCGCAGGGTCCGTTTCCCCCCACTCAACCCCACTCACTCCAGGGCCGGCGACTGGAGGTGCAAGCCTCCGGCTGCCGGGTCCGTTTCCACCCCCCCCACTCCAGGACCGGAGACAGGAGGCAGAAGCCTCCGGTCGCCCACTCCCTTCCCCTCCCCCACCACCCACTCCCAACAGGCACTGAGGGGAATGTAGGGTTGCCAGCTCTAAGGAGGGAAATACCTGGAGGTTTGGGGGGTGGATTCTGTAGAGGGCAGCATTGGGCGGGGGGGGGGCGGAAGGACTCAGCAGGTATAATGTCATAGGGTCTACCCTCCTAAAGCAGTCATTTTCTCTAGGGGAACTGATCTCTGTCATCTGGAGATCAATTGTAGCAGTGGGAGATCTCCAGGTCCCACCTGGAGATTGGCAACCCTAGGGGAAAGTCAGCTGCACAGCAGGGGGTTGAAGAGAATGGTTTGATGGCTGCTGGGCCAAGATTGGCAACAATAGTTCCCCAGGAGCCCCATCGTAAATGCACCAAACAATTCCTCAAGATTTTCCAAAACACTACTCTGTTTTGGGCTCCTGGGGAACTTTGAAGTAGCACCAAAGCTTTAAGATCTCTCCAGCTGTCACCTGGAGACTGGCAACAGCTTGTCTGGAGTGTGGGCAGCATGGCATTGTATCTGTCTGAGGTCCCCCTCTTCCTCCTCCTCCTCAGATCCCACCCTCAGCAGGCTTCATCCCTAAAATATCCTGGAAGTTTCCAACCTGGAGTTGGCAACCCTATGTCCTGGAGTTCGAACCTGGAGTTGGCAACCATCAGCCAACGTTTATCTGCCTGTCTGTCTTTACAACCCCCCCCCCCCCCACACACACACAGCCTCTGCCTAGGGAGCAGCTGACATCATTCTCCTCTCCCAACTGAAAATTCCAACTGCCTTACGGGGGGTGGGGGGTGGGTTTGAGGTGTGGAATGGAGTGTAGTCCAATCAGCTTCCATATGTAAATGACCTTGGAACGCTGGCCGGGACTGCACAAAGCAGCCAATGAACCCAGCCAGTGTCTTCCGAGTGGCAGTTTTTTCGGCCTAACACTAAAGGGGCCAATTTTAGAATTCTGGCACCCACTACTCTTTTATGATAAGGGAGAGATTCTGCTTCAAGACAGTACTGTATAGGTGAAAGGGAATGTTGCTGTTGGTAAAAAGGCAGATCCTGTTATTTATACTAATGAAGACAGCTTGCTGTATGCAAGCATATGTATGTTCCTCACTGCAAGGTCTCCTCCTAATCTGAGTTTCAGAGGGGGGGCCTGTTGGTCTGTAGCAGGAGCACCTTAGGGACCAACAATATTTTCAGGGCATGAGCTTTTGACTCAGAAGCTCCCTTCATCAGATAGGGTCTCAAAATCTGATCTAATTGTCCTAATATGAGGAATGTTAAAATTAGTGAAAGGGAACATCCTACGGCATATTGAGATTGTTGGCCTTATTTCCCCCCCACTGCCATTGCAAATGGCTCTATCCCAGTTCCTTGACTGATTGAAGAACTCCCTCATGTTTTTATACCACAGCATATATGCCCTTGTTTCCTCGTGATATATACAATCATGTGTGTCCCATGCTGATATTTTTTCATGTAAACTGCTATATAAGAACTGTAACAATCCCAATCAGTGACATCAAGCATCTTAACCCCATACTCATAGTCCTGAGGAAATAAAGGACCAGTCACTCACTTGTGATGTAACTGCTGTAACAATCTACCTGCCTATCTGCTTCATTAAATAGTAACCCCGTAGTTCTGCTGACAAGAATGTGTTCTCTCGCTCTGCCATCCTGACCCCCCAGTGAGTTACCCTGAAGGCTGGTCATGCTCAGTGACCAAGGAAAAACAAGCTGCCTTTCATGTTACAAAACCTCAGTCCTTCTCTGCTCACAAGAAACCTGGTGAGTGAGGACAACCCTTCCGCCTGTGGACATACTTCTCCCTCCCCCACACTGAGCAAGACGTCTCTCAACAAGGAGAATATGAATGTGTTATAAGAAAAGGCTTGTTGCTCCCTCACAAACACATACTCAGTTGTGCTGGTGGTGGCAATTCACTTCATGTCAAGATAACCCAGCTGTGAAATACAGGAAGGAAGACAAGTTTATACAGACCTCACACCATGAGGAAGAAAAGCATTGTGCATTTGTGGTAAAGTCACTGAACTGGGAAGCGCCATCTATTTCCCGAGTATCCTTGAATGGGACATTTTCTTATTGCCTCAGTTTCTCTGTGAAGTACACAGAAACTTGCCTTTAAACGTAAGACAAACATTTACACAGGAAGGGCTGGATCTGAGGACCTTTCTTCAAGATCAAAAAATGTATCCCAAGCATGCTTTTATAATTAGAACAACTGTCCTGCAAGCACTGATTCAGCACCAGTATCAAGCTGTGCCATATGTGAAGAAAAATGGGAATGGTTGAGCGCTCCAGTACTCCAGTGAGAGAAATGCACTTACAGCAAGCAAATCAATGATAAAATAAATCATTTTAAAAATGATAGGTGATTACTTCATTGCTGGAGGTTCATAGCCAAGAAGGGCAAAACCTCTGAGGAAGCACCATGGGGGAAGCAAGATAGTGTGCTCTCAAAGCCTTTAAAATAAGCCTGGGACGTCTTGGATGTTGCTGCTGCACCTGAAATTCGTGAGCTTAAGTATTACTTGTGCAGTGCTTTATTTTCATTTAAATCAGTGGGATTTAACATTGCTTAACTTTGACTGGATCATACCCAGCATCACTGAGCTTGGGTCATTAAGCAACACCCTTGACTATTCCTTAGAGAAAGGCCTGTCCACCTCCTGAAATATCACTCAATTGCTTCTCTGGACCTCTCTCTGATTATTATCACTTCAAAATAGCCTTAAGACATTCTCATGCTTTTCAAAACGCTTGAAAAGCTGAGGTAATAATTGACAGGGGGAAATGCACTTAATTCACACGGGAATCATAGTAATAAATTATCATTTCTATGCCATAACTTTGCTTTATCTTCCAGGTACCAGTGGTGTATCTACCTGGGAACCTATTGCTTGCCAAACCCAAAATATGGGCAAACATGAAAACATGTGTGGCATGGTGGATACAGTATTTGACTTGGATAGGGAAGCTGCAAGTTCAAATGCCTGCTGATCCATGAAGCTCAACAGCTGACCTTGGGATGTTCTGAATGTAAGATGAGATAACCTTATTGTAAGAATACTTTGCACATTATACTACGGGCCTTCTGAATAATATGTCAACATTGTTGTTCTTTATTATATTAAAGTATTCACACCCTGTCTTCCCTATGTGGGCTCAAGGTGGCTTTCCTTAAAACCACAACAAAATCGGAGATGGTCGGAGCTCGACAAGGATAGACGTGTGGTGCAGTGCTCCATGCATTTCTATCCTAAAACCCACACTTTCTTAGGCTTTTTTTTCTAGCCTAGGTTCTCTCCTTTTTTGGAGATTATTTGCAAGAGACTTATACAACTGGCCAGGCGAAGTGGCGTTTTTAACCTGGCTAGAAGTTTTTCCTTTTGGACTTTGTCTCGACGCAGAAGTGGGGGAAGGCTAGTAAAGGATTTTTGCCTTTGCTGTGCACAAGACGGGCCTGGGAGGACCAGACGGAGTGAAGCAGAACAACTTTACACGAGGAAGACAGCACATATCCCAAGCTAAGTGTCCATGAACTCATTAAATATAAAAATATAGGTGAATTAAAAGGGTTGAAGGTGATAAAAGGGAGAAAAGGTGGATGGATTAAGCACAGCGTTGGTAACTGTTAAGAGCTAAATTGTAGAGGAAAAGGGCCGGAATAGACTAGAAGCTAATGAAACAAAAGCTATAAATAAAAACGCTTAACAGTAATTGTGAGGGAACAAATAAAATACCTGAAACTGCCATTGTCTCTATGTTTCTTTAAGAAGCAGAGAACAGGGAGCCCAGCTGTGGGAGATTTACGAGCCTGAGGTGCCCAGCTGAGGGAGATTTACGAGCCTGAGGTGCCGAGTGGAGAGAAGCAGAAAGCGGAGGCCAGGGAGACCAGCTGTGGGAGATTTGCGAGCCTGAGGTGTCGAGTGGAGAGACGGAGAGACGGAGGACTGGGGGCCGTGTGGAGCCGTGCAGAGGGGCGGAGAGAACCAGAGTACGCTGCGTAGAGGGAGAACGTGGAGGAGAGCGTGCTGCATCGTGAACGTAACGACGCAGAGGAGTGATAGATCATTGTGGAAGTGAAGCTGCTGGGCGAGAGCACGTGAACAGAGCAAGGCTGCAGAAAGAGATAGAGAGCTAAGAAGAAGCTATACGGCGCACTTAAAGAAATAGACATTTAGAGTTTCTGATAATTAACACTGCTAATATCTGATAAGTACTTGATAGATACGGGTAGAAGTTAAAAGTTTAAAGGGCAAGTACCAAAGTTTAAAGAGAAAGGACAATTAAGTGAAAGAAATACACTACCTAGGGGAATAAGAGAATAAAAACAATAAGTGGATACTTAAGTGGATACTTAAAGGGACAGTAAGCAAGGTGGATTAAAAACAAAGACAATATAAGAAAAATAAGCTACAATATATTAAAGATGGCATCTGGTACATCTAAGAAAACATTTTCAGGATCACCAGGTCAAGGGGGAGGTACATCCCAATTAAAGTCAAATATACCCCCAGTCACAATGGCAGACTTGCAAACTATGATGATGGATTGCCTAGCACAGGCATCCAAACAAAATGCAGAACTAATCAAAAAAGAGTTAGAACCAATACATAAGGAAATAGGAGAAATCTCAAAGCAAATCAAAACAGACACAGAAGAAATTAAGACAGAAATAGCAAAAATTATGAACAATACAAATAAACTGGAAGAAAAAGTAGATGATCTAGATATGGAGGTACAGGAACTAAATACTAAAGCAGAGAAGTTGGAACAGACCTTAATAATGCTGGAGATGGAAAAATCTGGGGTTATTCTCAGATTTCAAAACATACCAGAACAATTAAATACAAACTTAAAAGAAGAATTAGTACGCAATATAACTGAACAATTTAATATGGGAACAGAAAAAGAACTGGCGGAAGAGATAGAGAATATTTACAGGAGAAACTCAGCGTATGCGAAAAGGCGTAAAATTCCAAGGGAGGTGCAAGTAAAATTCTATAACAAAAAGACAAGAGATCAGATACTGCAAGAAGCAAATACTAAACAACTAAAAATAGAAGATGCAGAAATTAGGATTCTAAAAGACACGCCTTGGAGGGTTAGAGAAAAAAGAAGAAATTACACAATGCTAACACAACTACTAAGGGAAAATAAAATAATGTACAGGTGGTTGGTACCAGAAGGGGTGCTGTTCACCTACAAATCCAAAAGACATAGAATCGATTCTCTCTTCAAAGTAGAACACTTCCTAGAAAAAGAAGGAGAAGACCTGGGATGGCAGAAAGGGGAGGAAGGAAGAGAAAGAGAGGAAGAGGAAGAGGAAGAAGAAGAATCACAGTCGGATATAGATATACAGCCTAGTGAGATTGAGGACGACAAAAATGGAAAAAAAGAGAAAAAGAAACAGCAGTTGAGATTTAAAACAGAGTCACAAATACGTACAAGACTCCAAATAAAAAAAATAGTTGCAAAAGACAAGAAATAAGATGGCGGGAAAATTAAACCTAATATCTATAAACGTAAATGGATTAAATTGCCCACAAAAAAGAAGAAGAGTGCTATATCAAATTAGTAAAATGCGCTCCGACATTACGTGTTTACAAGAAACACACATAAAGGAAGACCATACAAAATATTTAGAATATAAAAAATTAGGTATTCCGTTTATAGCATCTGATAAAGTCAAAAAAAGGGGAGTGGTAATTTATGCAAAAGGAAAGCTACTCCCGGAATTAATTTATAAGTCTAAAGATGGTAGAATAATAGTTATAAAGATAAATAGAAATGGAAGAACTACATGGATTGCAAACATATACGCACCAAATCAGAATCAAGAAAATTTCTTTAAAGAATTAAAGGAAGTCTTAACCAAAGATAATCCCGAAGAGATATGTATTGCAGGAGACTTTAATGGTGTCTTTGATCCTATAGAAGATAGAAAGAAAACCAGAAAAACGCTTAAAGCAGGAGTAACACTTCCAAAGACTTTCTTATTAACAGCAGAAGAATTAAGCATGATAGATATATGGAGGACAAGGAACCCAGGAAAAAGGGATTACACCTACTTTTCTGCAAGACATGACTCGTGGTCTAGAATTGACATGGTGTGGATAACTATAGGTATGGCGAAGGATGTGCTAGAAACCGAAATTCTCCCTAACACATTTGCAGATCATAACCCAATGTGGTTAACACTACAGGAAACACAAAAAAAACCAAGATGGAGATTAAATACTGGAATGCTAAGAGATAAAAAATTTGTAAGAGAAATCAAGAAAGAAATAAAGGAATTTATAAATACTAATAGAACAGAAAATATGCCGTTATCTATCATTTGGGACACTCTGAAAGCAGTCGTGAGAGGCATATTTATAAGATACCAAGCATGGAAAGGAAAGCTAAAACGTGAAAATCTCAAAAAACTGACAAAAGAGCTGAAAGTGGAAGAAGCAAAAGGGAAAACCAAAGGAGTTGTGGAGGAAACAAAAATTAAGATAAAACACATCCAACACCAAATAAACTTAATATTAACACAGGAAATAGCTAACCAAATTGAATATACCAAAGCGTATTATTTTGAGAACGCGAACAAACCAACACGCTGGTTAGCCTACAAACTTAGGAAAGAGAAAGAAAAAAGAACTATCGCGAGTTTAAAGAATGTAAACCAAGAAATAAAACACAATCACCAAGATCTGAAAAATATTGTCGAAGACTTCTATAAAAAACTTTATAGCCAATCAGCGACAGACAAGAAGGAAATTAAAGAATTCCTTGAAAATCATAATACAAAGAAATTCAACGAAGAACAAAGAAAAATTCTAAATGAACCATTCACAACCTGTGATATTGTAGAGGCGATTAAAAAACAAAAGAAGAAGAAAACTCCAGGACCAGATGGCATTCCGGCAGAAGTTTATCAAAAATTAGAGCATGAAATAAACCCAATATTTAAAGATATGATCCAAAATGCGATGAAAACAGGAGATTTACCCACATCATGGAATGAAGCATTAATATCTTTAATTCCCAAACCAAAGACAGAAGTAAATGAGATAAAAAACTATAGGCCTATATCACTCCTAAACGTGGATTACAAGATCTTTGCAACAATATTAGCATCAAGGTTAAAAAAAGTACTAACACAAGTAATAAACAGAGACCAATCAGGATTCCTACCAAAACGTCAAATAAAGAACAATTTGAGAATAATAGTGGATATAATAGAGTATTATGAACAACACCCAGGAAGTCAAATGGCAATGGTTTTTCTAGATGCAGAAAAAGCATTTGACAACGTAAACTGGGACTTCTTGAAAAACAAGTTAAAGCAATGGGAGTGTGGCGACAATTTCCAGACTTTGATAAATGCCATATATAAAGAACAATGGGCAAGGATAATTGTGAATGGAGATTTAACACAAAATGTTCCGATACAGAAGGGAACAAGACAAGGCTGCCCACTCTCTCCTTTACTATTCATATTCGGTATTGAAACTTTAAATGACATGGTGAGGGATAACATAGAAATAACAGGTCTCAAGATAAAAGGTGAACAATATAAACTTCTAGCATTTGCGGATGATCTGGTGTTTATTCTGGAGGACCCCAAAACTTCGATTGGACATTTACTCAATACTATAAAAATATATGGGGAAAAAGCAGGTCTCAAAATAAATTTAGGAAAGACGAAAATAATAACAAAAAATTGTAATAAAACAGAGGTAGAAAACCTGTACCGGATATCCAATATAGAAGTGGTAAAAAAGGTAAAATATCTAGGCATTAACATTACAAATAACAATCTGAACCTCTATGATAATAACTACAAAGTACTTCTAGAGGAGATCAAGAAAGATCTTGAAAAATGGCAAGATCTACACATCTCATTGTTGGGAAGAATAGCTACTATCAAAATGAGCATCCTCCCGAGATTTTTATTCTTTGCGCAATGTATCCCGGTCTTGAAAAATGAAAACTTTTTTGAAGAACTAGATCGCATGACAAGAAGATTCGTATGGCAAGGTAAAAAAGCGCGAATAAGATGGAAATTTTTGAAAGATAGAAAAGAAAGAGGAGGATGCGGTATGCCAGACTGGAAGATTTACTATCAAGCAGCAGCAATGGGATGGATACGGGAATGGATACTCTTAGAAGATAAAAAACTACTACAACTAGAGGGCCATGATCTGTATATGGGTTGGCACGCCTACATTTGGTACGATAAGGAAAAAGTGCATAAAAACTTCAATAACCATATTATAAGAGGGGCATTGATTAAGATTTGGAAGAAAATTAAAGAAAAAATGTACAAAGAAGTACCAATGTGGGTGTCACCACTCGAAGCCTTTATATTGCCAGCTTTACTAACAGAGGGAAAAAAAGCAACCTATGAAAAGTTATTAACCAAAGAAAAAGAATTAAAAACATTAGAGAACCTACAAGAAATGAATATAAACTTGACAAGTTGGGAGAGAACAATAATACAATCAAGATTTGCTAAGGACAAAAAAACAAAATTTAATGACTCAATGTTAGAACTAGACAAGATTTGGTTGTCCTCGGCAGATAAACAAATACAAAAGCTATACAAACTTTTTCAGAAGGAAAGTATGGAAGATTTAACGATAAAACCCTGCATGAAAATCTGGGAACAAAATGTAGGCTACACAATAAAAACGCAAGAATGGGAAAAAATGTGGGAAACGAAAAAATTAGTAAGAGCCACACCATACAAAGAGAATATCCTAAAAATGTTTTACAGGTGGCACTGGTCACCGGATAAAATAACAAAATGTTATAAAAATGTCTCGGATACATGCTGGAGATGTAATAATAACGTAGGAACATACTATCATATCTGGTGGAGGTGTGACAAAATAGTAAAATTTTGGAAAATGGTAAAATATTTGATAAAAGAAATTGTAGGAATAGATCTGCAGCTTAAACCGGAAAGTTACTTGCTTAATATCTTGCCAGATATAGTAAATACAGATGATAAATGTATTGTGTTATATATCCTCACGTTAAGCAGAATTCTGATAGCGAAAAAATGGAAATCAGATTTACTACCTAAAAAAGAAGAAATAATGGAAAAAATATTCGAAATAGCAGAAATGGACAGATTAAATATGATATTAGCAGAGAGAGATGATAACGCTTATAAGAAAAGATGGTTTAAAGTGTATAAATGGTTTGAAAAAAATGTAGAATGAACACTCCGAAACTGATTTGTACAATGGGAATGTACTTGGATTTTTATTTTTTGTTTGTTTGTTTGTTGGAAAAAGTATAAATAAATTCTTTAAAAAAAAAAAAAAAAAAACCACAACAAAATCGTATAAAGTCACTACCACAAAACATTAAAAATACCCAGCAAGGCTGTTTAGAGTGTAAAGAGGGATGTTCTTTTCCAGGTGACTGAAAACTGAAAGTGAAAGTACAGTGTGGCACAAGAGAGTCCCATGACTACATCATACCAGCTGCCATTGGGTTAGCCCAGCCAGTGGTTGTCCTGCATTTGTCACTGCTTACTGTGAAGATGGGCTGAATGAAGACCACTGTTGGCACAGCTCAGATTATGCATAGGCTACATGGGTGTTCTGAGTGAGCCTATCTAATACCCAAGGGGGGAAAGCAAGGGAAAAAATCTTTAGCCTTAAAGATAGGAACAGAAACAGACAATGGTGAGCAAGATGGGGGGGGATGTTATGGACTCTGAAAAGTACTGGGTTCGATACATCAGGACGCGGACCACGACATCGGAAAAGACGCATTTATTAGTACTTAATACATGGAACAGAAACTAATGGCTGGATGGCCAACTTTATACAATTGTGGAGGGACACCCCTAGGTCCTATTGGCGGGTTTGAACTTCCCGCCAATGTCCCTATTGGCTCCTTACTTGTAGTTCAGGAGCCTAGTCCCTATTGTCTTCTGGATTGAAGCTCTAGCTGCCTCTGGCTGGCGTCAGGCAGTATCAGAAGACATAACAGACTCATCCTCCCAGGCCCTGAGGCATCCACTTGTCCTACCATACTGGGGTCCCAGTTCTGCACATTAAGGTCTTTGGATGGAGGAGCTTATGGAAATCGAACTCATTTGATCTCTCTAACCCAAATATACTTTACTAGCTGCCACCACCAAGGGATCACTTGATCAATACAGGGGCAGTCTCACTTCTGGGCTAACTGCCCACTTAGGCTCGTCCCGATACTGATAACGGCTGTCCTTGGTGTGCAAGAAACAGGGCTTAACATATCCCCCCCCCCCCATCCCCTATGTTTCCTTTGGCTGTCTGTTGCAGCAACTGTCCTTGGTAGAGTCATGACAAATGAGCAGCAGATAGCACATGGGCAGGTTTTATCCCAGGAGCTTTTACCCCACTTCCCAAACAAATGGTACTCAGGGTTTTTTAAAATGTGTTGACTAGGCATATATTCTACATAGCTCAGCTACTGGGGAACAATCTACAGATGGGTGGAAAAACTACAGAACTCTAATAAAACAAGATAAAATGCAATTGCTAGCTAGCTAGAGAGCCAGTTTGGTGTAGTGGTTAAGTGCGTGGACTCTAATCTGGGAGAACTGGGTTTGATTCCCCACTCCTCCACTTGCACCTGGCTGGATGACCTTGGGCAAGCCATAGCTCTGATAAGAGCTGTTCTTGAAAAAGAGCAGTTTCTATCAAGAGCTCTCTCAGCCCCACCTACCTCACAGGGTGCCTGTTGTGGGGAGGGGAAGGGAAAGGCATTCGTAAGCCGCTCTGCAACACCTTTCAGTAGTGAAGGGTGAGGTATAAATCCAATCTCTTCTTTTCTCTTCCTCTTCTAGATTTATTTACGGTGTCTAAACATCCTTCTCCCTAGGAAAGGGTTCAAAGCACAGCAGTTGACTGAAGGCTTACTGAGGCTTACCCAAGGAGTTCCTGAAGGCTCACCTTGCCAACATGTGCCCTGCATGTGTCTTGAATGGGCCATGAACCATGAACAAAGAACTGCATCTCAGGTAGGGTTGCCAGCCGATGACTAGCAACAAGGAGAGTGGGGGACATGTGAATGGGGGAAATGGTGCAGTGCCAGCAGCACAGCATCACTTCCAGTGAATACCAGAATAACACACACAGAGTTTTGCCCAAATCCTAGAGCATTGCCTCATCATCAGGCCAGCAATGTGACATCACTTCCAGGTATTTACTGGAAGTGATGTTGTGCCATCAGTGTGGCTCCATTAAAATCAATTTCCTTCTGCCGGCCCTCAGCAGGCTGGGCAGGCAACATAAAGAAGGAGTGCAAGGTCTCCCTAATCCCAGGCCTCCCTATTTATGCAGTTTGTGAGTTCCTTTCCCAGGCTAATCAGAACTTGGGGTACAGATTCAAAATTGCCTCCAGGAAGCCTTTTTGACCAGCCAGTTCAAAAGTACTCTCCTTCCCAAAACTAGGGCCGTGGGCTAAACTGGAGTGCCAGGTTCAGAGAGGGGAAGACTTTATCAGTGCCAGTATCTGGACGACCAAATGGGCACGCTGTGTTGATCCTGCTTTTTCTCTCTCCCATCCATCAGATGGTCAGCCCTCTTTCAGGAATGTCGCTTGGGATCTTATTGACTACTTGAAACAGATGCCCGTGTCATTCAAAAATTATATTAATCCATCCATAACAATTGTTTTCATTCTTTTAAGACATGATAATACTGCCAGGGGCAAAGGAGGTTCTCCAACATTATGTGTCAGCCAGGGGGTGACCACCTCTGTGGTCACCTACAGATGTTTCTGTGATATTTAAGTAATGGTGCAGCTGTCTTATGTTTAGTGTTTTAGCGTGCTCCTTCTGCTAAGTTCTCACTAAATTTAGTGAAACACGTCTATTTATTACTCTTCTATCCTGTTCTTCCTTCTGGCAGTCCAGAGGAGTTTACATGGGGTTCCCTGTCTGCCTCTCATGGGGGCAACGATCTATCTGAAGAAGTGTGCTTGCACATGAAAGCTTATACTTTGAATTAAACTCTTTTGGTCTTAAAGTTGCAAATGTTCTGCTGCTTCAGACCAACACAGCTACCCCCACCTGGATCTACCTTAGCAACCTTGTAAATGGTCCCCAAGAGGGTTCTTTTCTTTGAATATTTATATATGACACATTGTTTAAAAGGTACAAATGCAATGACAACTATCAATCCATAGTTCATCTGCTGGATTTTCACTGAAAAACCACAGGCCTGAGGGCTATGACTTGCAAAACTGTTGGCTGCAAGGCATAAACCCACCGACATATAGACCCAGTTCTGCCACAGGATTGGCTGTTCCTTCCGCTGCTGCTTCAGAGGTGGTGAGAGTGGAATGAGTTATGCCTGGGTTTGGGAGGGGTGTGGATACAATATTAGTTTTAAATTGTAGGGTTACAACTTGAAATATATACCACAATCCTTCTGTTAAAATATGCAGCTACTACACAGAGTGTCAGTCCCTTGATCCATCAGATCTCCAATTGTCGGTAGCTCCCCAGTGCCTCAGATCCTTTCACTGGAAATCCTAAGGAGTGAACGTGGAGCTTTCTACATGCAAACCTAGGGTTGCCAACTCTGGGTTGGGAAATACCTGAAGATTTTAGAGGCGGAGCATGCAGAGGGAGTGGCTGAATCTCAATGGGGTATAATGCCATATAGTCCACCCTGCAGAACAGCCATTTCCGCTAGGGGAAATTAGCTCTGTTGCCTGGTTGTTAGTTCCAGTTCCAGGAGATCTCCAGGCCCACCCGGAGGTTGACAACCCTAGTTTTAACTGTACACTTTAGCTCTGAGCTGTCGTACCTCCCATGACACTGCTTCTCAAATTGTATAAAGTCCACTCATAGTGGACTTTTATTACAGCAATAGGCCACCAGCACCATTACTTACCACAGAGGGGGGCTGCAAACATGGTGATGAAGCAACCTTTTCCTACCCCTTTCTGACCTAATGTGGGATTAATGAACACTCTGGCAGCCCTGAGTCAGCTTTCTAGGCACCAAAGAACAAAAATCATGATAATAACTTTTCTTCCACTGGAATTACCACATAAAACCATAATCTTCATCTACTGCCCTTGACCAGGATTAAAACGATGTGACATCTTTTTCTGTTGTTCCCTTCACTGCTGCCTGCCCGTGGTACTGCTTCCAAATTCAGCCAACGGGAAAGATTTAATCCATGAAAATTCATTAGAAACAGTGCAGGCAAATGATTACAGAACAGCAAATGAAACGCATAACCAAGTCCAACAAACAAAAACGGGGAAAGTCTATGAAACAAGCCTGTTGTTCAGTGCAGTTCACAACATGGTATTAGGCTATTAATTGTTTTACCAATTTCTTTTTTTCTTTTTTCTTTTTTAAATGAGAACTATGACTTCAGTTGTCAAACAAAACCTCCAGATGAGAGAGATGCAATGGCTAGAGTATTGGGCTTCTGCCATGGACACTGTGTAGTTTTGAGCAAATCAGAGCATTTTTGCCTCAGCTCATCTGTAAAATCGGAACAATCTCACAGGTAACTTTGGAAATGAGATGATGATAAAACAAAGTTTATAACATACAATGCTATTCTAAGTGCTTCAGAAATGATAATACTAGTGAGCCCAGTGGTTAAGAGCATCCTCAAGCCAAGCTAAACCCTCCCACTTCTGTCCATTAAACAACCACCACGGCAATAAAAAAAGAATCACAGATTATCTTCAAGGTTATTTCTGGTCCGTGAGTGTTCTTGACAAGCTTCTAGTGGGAAAGCTTCTGAATCAGGTTTTTATCATTTATCCCATTTACAGTCCAACATGAAAAATGACTCACTGCAGACTGCATAGGAAAAAAAGATCTTGAGATGCCATAGAAGGATCAGATTTTCAATAAAGATATTAAATCAAAGTCTCAAAGAGGGAGGGGGGGAGACCCTAATTACACTGAGGGTTTTTTTGTTTGTTTGCTTTGCTTTGAGTTTTAACGTTAAAAGTGTCAATTTATAAAACTAGGTGAACATCCACAATTCATAAGCAGACTGCAGCTAATTAGATGCCTTTTGATCCTTTATTTTGCCTGGGAGCTTATTTAACTTTTCCCCCATAAAACCAAAGGTTTTGATGCGCACAAATGGACCAGGGGAGGGAAGACATAAGAGAGCAGGAAGGAGGTTGGGTTTGTTTGTTTGTTTGTTTATTCTGATGAGGCAAGAGCTCTTTTCCTAAAGCGAAATAACTGATGACGTTTCTTAACCACAAAATGTTATCTCTCTCTTTTTTTTAGGTTGCCAACTCTGCTGGATTGGGAAATTCCTAGAGATCTGGGGTGGACCTTGGGAGGGCAGGGTTTAGGGAGGGAAAGGAGCTCAGTGGGGTATAATGCCATACAATCCACTCTCCAAAGCAGTCCGTTTCTCCAGTGAAACTGGATCTCTATCATCTGGAGTTCATTATAATTCAGAGAGATCTCCAGTCCTTACCCTGGAGGTTGGCAAACCTGTCTGAGAGCCTTGTATAGGAAACACTATAGAATTGCAAAGCATTCTGGTTTAACTGTGGTATGGAGGGTCTTAATTTCCTCCCTCTCCGTGACTGAACCAAGTAGTACGGTGGCCACTTCTCTGGGCCTCGCCAAGTTGTGCAGTGGCTGCTGCCAGGCCCAGCCGAGTCATGAAAGTTGTGCAGTAGGAAGTTATACAGTAGCTGCCAGGGTGGTTCCTACACCAGGAGACATTATATCAGAGCAGGCAGGGACCTTTCTAGAGCTATTTTTGGCCTCCACCCTTGCTCCCTGTCCCCCTTCCACCCAGATGTTGAATTACAGAAACTAAAGCCTGGAATACTGAGCACAGCTGTTGTGCCTAGCAGCCCCCAGAATTGCAACCAAACATAATTTCACAACGCTCAATGGGCATTCACTTCTCAAAGCTATAGATGTTATCTATATTATTCTGGGGAATTAGAATCCCCCAATGTATTTCTTTCAGATTTCCAATTTTTCTACAAACCTGTCTGTCCTTGGCTCCATTGTGTGGAAATTTTGATACGGCCTTTCACTATGATTCCTCCAGCCTGGAATATATTCTTTGTGATATTCTCAAGCAACGTGCCTTTTGGCCGTAGATATAACAGCTCCAGTGAATCAGCAGTTGTTGTTGTGTGTTGGAGGGACCCATCCAAGACACTTATCCTGGTCTTCACTGAAACTTTTCCAATTCACCCTCTTAAAATTCCATCATGGTCTTGGGAAAGACCTGATAACTGGTATTTGGATTCCTAGCATGATTACAGGCTGATGTTGACTGTGTGAGAAAGCCTCAGCAACACATCTGGATATAGGCAAGCTGATTTCTCCAGTCAGATGAAACAAATCAGATGAAACAAATCAGGGTTGCACTCTCTATTCCATGCTGCTGATCTGAAGGTGCCTCTGTCTTTAGCATCAAACCATGTTCCTCAGCCAGTTGACAAGTGCCTCACCATTCTTATCATTAACTTTGTATCTCCATTTTCCATGGTGGCTGTTAAAGTCACCAGCATATACAGAAGGTTGAGGGTAGGCTGATAGGAATGTGCTGTCCATGAAACTGTAGGAGGTTTGTATACATTGACAACATGTACTTTCCCAATTTTTAGCAGAATTGTGTGGATGTCATTGTAGACATTAGTCAATACAAGTTATACATTTTCAATGCTGCTTCAGGCATAAATCACTATAAGCACATAAGAGAAGCCAATGTTGGATCAGGCCAATGGCCCATCCAGTCCAACACTCTGTCACACAGTGGCCAAATATACCAGGTGCCAGCAGGTCCAGCAGTGGGGCCAGGACACTAGGAGCCCTCCCACTATTGACCCCCCCAAGCATCAAAACTACAAAGCATCACTTGCCCTAGAGGTATGATGGTATGTGATGCCAATAACATCATATCCCACAGTTTTTACTCTGTGGTGGGTTTGTTTTTTATCAAGATGAGTTTCTTGAACAAGAGCTTTCTTGAACAAGAACAAAATCTATTTTATTGGCCAGTAATATTCATGACAAGTATTGGCATTTAGAACTGCTTATACCCTCAATATTCATTTGGCAGATTCAGATGCAGTCTCCTATACCCCTTGTCAAGTAGTCCTGAGAAGGACTATTTGATTGGTTTATTGCTTCCATGTGTGTAGTGTAGCCAGGAGATCTTACAATTGTCTGGCAGCCAGAAGTCCTAGCTCTGTAGCATTATCCAGGGTAGCATTAAGTCCTAGCTCTGTAGCATTATCCACCCAGAAGTAGCAAATGAACTACTCCATTAACTCAACGCTGCACATAGACAAAAATTGACTGAAGCAACTGCAGATTTGGATTTCAGGCATTCCAGTGGGAAAGCCCAGAGCTTCTTGAAAAAGCTAGATGCAAGCCCACCTGTGGTCCAAGGACATCTGGAGGTAACATCAAACCAGGTAGATACCTGACTGGTATTCCTATCCAGAGCTCTAAAGGATCAAGATTTTACAATCAGGATAAAAAAAGAACTCTAGATTTTGAAACACACCTGCCTTGAAGACTGTGAGCTGTCCGGGGATTTCAGTGCTGATGTGATTTCAAAGGTACTGAAGGACATCAAGAGTGGAAAGTCACCAGGCTTTGACTGAATCCATAATGGGTTCCTGATCAGCAGTGGCACATTCACTAAGAAGTGGCTCACAAAGTTTCTCACTAACATAATGAAAACAGAAAGACTCCCAGGGGAATTCAAGAAAGCAAAGATAGTTGCTATTCTGAAACTTGGAAAACCAAAATATCAGCAGTTTTTGTTGATCTGTTTGTCACTTATGACACATTCTGGAAGGATGGTCTGCTGTACACGTTTTTACAAGTTTTCCCCTGCAGAACATTATTTCAACTCCTAAATAACATGCTGAGCAATAGAATTTTCCAAGTAATTATGGGTCAGTCAATCAAGAAGAAGAAACTGAATAATGGTTCTATACATCTCTGATGTTCCCAAGAACCAAGAAGTTTACTTATGTTGATGACATGGTGATTGCAGTAAGGCACGAATCAATTGAAATGACTGAGGAAATACTGACTAGGGACCTCAAAATTTTGGCTGATTATTACCATAAATGGCAGCTTATCCCAAGTCCAGGAAAAACAGAATGCTCCTGTTTTCCATCTCAATAACAACCTTGCCAACCATAAGCTGAATGTCTATCTTAATGTGTGTAATCTAGCTTACACACAACCATACATCTAAGTACCTTGGCATTACCCGGGACAGGACCTTGAGCTATAAATACCATCTTACCAATGTAGCAGCAAAATATGCATGTGAAACAACATTCTCCAAAAATTATGTGGTACAATTTGGGGTGCATCTCCTACAACACTCAGGTGCTCAACTTTGGGTTTGGTGTATAGTACTGCAGAATATGGTGCTTCAGTGTGGCTCAACAGCCCCCATGTCCACAAACTTGATGTCCAACTCCATACAATGAGAGCCATCATCGGAAACCCACTCTAAGCTATCGGCTACCCACGTTGTGCCACATCACTCCCCTGCATCTCCAAAGACAAGATGCTCTTCTTTGTGGATATAGGAACATAATTAAAAACAGAGAGTTGCCTATCCACAAAGACATGGCTGACATGGGCCTATGCAGACCAAGATCCCAACTCATGGCACAAATTCTGCAATCACAAAATTTCAATCTAGGGAATGAATGGTTGCAAATATGGATGCAATCAGTTCCACCCCATATCCATAACCTGACAACCACCAATGAGAGGCCCGTAGGATTTTACTTGCCATGTAAAGTATAGAAGACAGCTAATAGAATACAAATAGGCTTTGGCAGCTGTGCAGACCTGTTGTTTAAATGGGGCAAAATACCATGACCCAAATGTGATTGTGGTGAGGCCCGCCAAATTATTTTCCATCTGTCACAGGAATGTGAGCATCATGCTTTCCAGGGAGATGTGATGGAGCTCTTTGAACTCTCCCCAGCTGTGATTGAGTGAATTGAAAATTTAGATATTAGTATTTAAGGGGATTGCCCAATCAGTCAGTGCAGAGATTGCTGTTTTACTTTTCAGGGGATTTAAAAAAACACCATTTTTTTAATTTTCAGGCTTTTCTGCAACCCTGAGGAGTGCCCCAAGTTTGCTGGAAAATCTATTTAGTCTCCACATGGCCCTGATGTTAGCAGATGGTGTCTATTTTGGACTATTTTCTGGACTCTGTTATGGAATAAAAGCTTGATACCAAATGGGCTAGGGCTAATAAAAGAGACTGTGTAATAAAGAGGTCACATTGAGGGCACCCAGAGGAAACAATGCCAGCTGAAGATGTTGATCTGCTGACCCATATTGCTTCAGAGGTGCTCCCTGTGACTCCAGCTTATCGTGTGTGTGCAAACACAAGGTTTACAGCAAACACAGAAAACTCATTAGTTAGCCCAGACACATGAGAGAGGATTATTCCAGGATTCCCCCTTGCGCCAGACTACAACAGGCTTCAATTCCACATGAAGAATCCACATGGTGATGAGTCAGCACTGCTACTGTTGTCTCCGCACGTACCTCTCTTCCCCCTCCCAGGTACCAATGATCAAGTTAATCAATAGATTGGAAATTGACCCTCTAGCCAATCCCAGATCTGCAGGGAAGGGCCAACAGGTGTAAGCTGCCTGAGCCCACCCCCTCATGCTCGCAAGCAGTTTTAAAACTTAGAACACAGAGCAGCCAGTTCATCCCTTCTACCCCCACCTATGACCTCTTGTCTGTCTGCTTTTTCCTCTCAAATCCAGCTCCCTGTATTAAAACCCTTGCCTAGCTTTCCGCTCTAGTCGGCCGCTAGAGTGTCACACGTGTTCTCAGCTGGTCTGATTGCATGTGCTTCTTACCATTTCCTCCCCCCCATCCCACCTCTTGCTGGAAGATTTAGGAGCCGCGCAGACGCCGTAGGTAAATATACCCCACCAACAATACTCCTGCTCATGCAACTGTGCTGTAATCATTCTAACTGCTTTTCTTAGTTCTTGTGCGTATGTGTGGTTTTATTATTATTCTTGTGTGCTTGAATTACAATCAGTAAAGAAAAGTTAATTTTACTTTGTCTCGGTCTCCTCATTGAAACGCATCGGCTCAGCCCACCCTCCGTAGACACTGACCAAGAATCCCAATCATTAAGCTGTTCCAATTGTCTCTCCTAAAGAGCAATTCGGCTAACACTGATCAATGGATTTAGCTATCCACACGGGGGCCACAGGTGGCTAATAGTATATAGATGATATGCTGTGGTATAGTATGGTATGATACAGTGATTTCTCTTAAGCATGGCAAGTTGCAGGGTCCCTGTTCAAAGTATTCACATCCCTATACCTACTTAGTTCTTGTCCTACACATGGCATGGTCTTCCTGAGAGTATCAAGGTCCAGTTGCTACTCTCTGGGCAAAACGCTTCTGTAACTTTTAATGTTGCTTGTTTTCTTCAATCTGTAATTCGAACCAGGGAAACTATTAATTGATCAGTTCTTCTTTGATGTATTCCTAAATTTTAATGTTATCTTATCTCATACATGCCAATAAAGGTTGTCTGTCTGTCTTAGTTCTTGCCTGAGCATTACCCTTTTTCAGGGGTCGTTTCGTAGAAAAAGAGCTAGGGGAACTCATTAGTATAACTCATTAGCATATGCCACACCCCCTGCCATCACCGGAAGTGTGTCATAAGGCCACACCCCCTGACATCACCGGAAGTGTGTCATAAGGCCACACACCCCGCCCCCAACGGTCCCGGCTGCTGCCGCCGGCCTTGCAGCTCCACTGCCGAGCCCCATGAGGGGCCCAGCGGTGGACCTGCAAGGTCGGTGAGAGTGCAAGGAAGCCCCACGAAGGCCCTCCCTGGCCCCAGGCAGGCAGGAGTGGGGAGAGGCAGGGAGGAAGCAACTTACCCTCCCTCTTCTCCTGCCTCCTCCTGGCTGAATGAGGGCCGGAAGCGGGGCAGCCGGAAACAGGGGGCGGGGCTTCATCATGTGCTCTGCCCCCCGTACTTCACCCGGGGGAACTGCAATCCCCCGCGATCCCCCCCGAAATGACCTCTGCCCTTTTTAGTGCTGGAATATGTACCTTAAAAAAAAGAAAGAACACTACATGGGAGAACCTGGGACTGCTTGGTTTGCCAGTTGTAATGCAATTTTTAAAGGGACTGAAACTGTGTCAGATGCTAATAGCAGCTGGCCAGCAAGACCTAATGTGGATACTGACTGAAACACTGGGCAAGACTATTGTTTAATCCTTTCTACTGCACCCTTTGCCCAGTGTAAATGCCCCCATTGCTCCTCAGTGATACAATTTGTCCCAGGAAGGGAAATCTGTGTTTCCACTACCCGGGCAAATAATAGAGTCAATTTAACATTGCAGAAAAGGAGCAAGGGAATGATTAATGTTCCACCTTGCCCAGCATGTGGAATCAATCCAAATTGCCCCTCCCTACATGTATATACAATGGCTATTTAGAGATGTTTAATGAGCCAAGAGATCCTATCATGGATCTGTAATGGTTCATCTAGTTTGTCCCACAATTTGTTGTCAGTCACTCCTTCCCAACACCACCAACTGCAAGACCATAGGAGGGGATATGGTTTGGGGAAGACTGGAGGGGTTAAGGGGATGAACAAATTTGTTGTTTATCATGCGCTCAAGCATGTTTGCTCAGAAGTGAGCAATCCTATACATACTTACTTTGGAAGCAAGTCACATTATATTTGGAAGTTGTATGTGAACCAAGGGAGAGAAACAGCCAACCTTTATGTTGGCTCTGATTCTCCCCCAATCACCTTCTCTTATCTTTCAGTGCTGGACTTTGGGGTGGACATCCAGGGCCGTAGCTCACATGCTCAGGGGGGAGCCCTCAAAACAGGGTATAGTTTCATATATGAGGTACACATTGCTGTCTAAAGGGAGGGGGGTCTCATACAACCATCAAGTTCATAGCCTAAAATATCTGACTGCACTACTGACTCTCCCTCCTTTCAAGCTATGGATCCCAACTATAGTTTTGGTAGGTATGGGCAGAGCTGCCAAGAACCACAAGGGAACCCTAACCATGATTTTCTTTGGTCTCTGATATGAAAAGATATCACATGACTTTCAAGGGGAACCGGGGGGCCTAGAATTTTTTTACGTCTAATCCACCACCTCAGCAGCTCTGACAATGAAGGTTGTTACTCAAGAAGCATGCAGAGATTGGTTCCCCCTTTGGCAGTACTGTGCCTATTTGCTGAGTAGGAAGAAGTCTAGATTGTATCTCATGTGCTCAGTTCCCCTGGGGTCTGGTTTTACCTGGGCCATCACCATGAGTTTCTTCTTAATGTCATTTAATTTTAAAGTTAAAAAACACGGAAGACACAGAGGTGCAAAAGGAGTCAAGAGTTCCTGCTGTCTTTAATATATGCGCAGCAGAACAGTTTTCAGGAGGTGCATAGCTCTCATCTTTGGTGCAGGAACCCTGCTATCCTTTGCATCTGGTCTACTGAGACCAGAAGGATGGAAAGATGCTGAAAATACTTTCATTTTTTGCAGATTGGGTTTAAAAGCTTCAACTGTACAAGCAACCCAAGTGATCCCTTGGAGCAGTATTATATTTAAGGGAATGGATGATCCTGAACCAGTGTCTGGAGGCAGTTTAGGAGTGGATGTAGGCTAACAAGATGGGAGTGCTACTGGTGGGCAGAAGATCTGACCCGGGGTTTAAAGTGTCACCAGTTCTTAGGATTGCCAGGGTCTGCTTACCTGGCCAGTGGGGGTAGGAGGGAACATTCTGGGAGTGGGGAGGATGGGGGCGACATCACTGCATGCAACATTGTTGGTGCAATCATCTCATGCAGAAGTGACGTCATCATGCCAGGCACATTGCATGGCGACGTCTAGCATTTTGGTAAAAACTCTATGATTACCACGGAGTTTTGGCCAAAATGCTAGAGCATCACTCTGGGATGTGCCTGGTGTGATGATGTCATTTCCATGTGATCTCATCGCACCAGCAACGCCAACACGGGAGGGGGCTGTTCGGGGGTGGGACTTCCCTCTCCGGCCAACTAGCCAGCAGCAGATTGGAGCCCCCAAAATTGGGGAAAACCCCACCCCAACTGGGGGTGTGGCAACCCTATCCATTCTGGATGAGTTTGCTCTCCCCTTGAAGGAATGGGCCTGAGGTCTGGGGGTGCTCTTGGACCCAGGCCTATTGCTGGATAAACAGGCAGCAGCCGTGGCCTTTACCAACATAAACTGGTTAGCCAGCTGCAGTCTTGCCTGGGCAGACAAGACCTGGCCACTGTGGTGCATGCTCTGGTTACATCCAGATTAGATTACTGCAATGCACACTATGTGGGACTGCCCTTGAGAAGTGTTAGGAAACTTAAGTTAGTACAGAATGCTGCAGCTAGGATGTTGACTGGAGTGTGTCATCAGGACCATATCACTTAAGTTTTGACCCATCTATGCTGGCTCCCAATTTGTTTCCAGGCACAATTCAAGGTACTGGTCTTGACCTTCAAAGCCATGTACAGTTTAGGACCAGCATACCCAAAGGACCATCTGTTTCCTTATGAGCCTGCCCAACCATTATGGTCATATTCAGAGGTCTTCCTTTGGGCTCCCCTGCCTTCTGAGAAGACAACCAGGTGGCAACCAGGAGAGGTCCTTCTCGGTCATGGCACCAAAGCTCTGGAATTTTCTTATTTTAATGATGTGTGTTTGTGGAGGGTTTGATTTTAATGGTTTTTAAATGTGCTTTTATTGTGTATGTTTTAAATTGTTCCCCGCCTTGGTGGCCCTTGTATAGGCAGAAAGGCAGCATACAAATTTTGTGATTAAATAAATCAATTGATGAAAACATTTGCAATCACAGAGGTGTACCACAGGACCCTTGCAGCATCATAGACAAGGCTATGGAATTCTCAGATTGGGTGAAACCACCTGTTCTCTGAGCACTGCACCCCAATATCCATTGAGACACTATCCATCACAGATTTCCTAATGAAACTATGCATGACCAGCCCTAATAGCCACTTTAGTGAGAAAATGCATGTTTAGCATTTGTACATTCTCTGTCTGTCTGTCTGTCTGTCTGTGTGTCTGTCTGTCTGTCTCTCTCTCTCTCTCTCTCTCTCACACACACACACACACACAGAGAGAGAGAGAGTTCCACACATAATGAAAAGTCTACTTCTGTATACACAGTTACCACACACCCAGCTAAATTGAGGCATATGTCATACTAACTTCATCTACAAGATGAACCATTTCCTGCAGTATGAAGAAAGCTTTCAGAGCATATTAGACAGGTTCCTGCCCACTACATACATCTTACAGCCTCACTGCAGATCATCCAGACATGACAACCCTTCATCCCTCTGGATACCTTTCAAGTACCATAAGGCAAACTTCTAATTTTCCAGAGACCTCAGGCTCAGTATAAGACTTGAACAGCTTTAATGAATATCACGTATTTCAGAATATCACGAAATCATAACACACGTGTTTCTGTTCCATTGCTTTTCTGCAGTCATGATTTGGCATTCCTAGTTCTCAATAACACCGCCCTCCATGAATTGTGTGATCCAGTGACCTTGCTTACCTTTACTCAAAGTCTCCACTAACAGGATATTTTTATTGCATATGTTTCTTCTTGTTCCACGTGTGTGTTGTTAAACCACAAGAACAGGGGGGGAAATTAGTAAGCAAAAGGTAACAGTAGGCGGGGGGGGGGGGGGGGGGGGGGGCTGGCCTCTTTTATCCTGTGCTTTAGATCACAGTATTAATTATTTAGAAGAAAGCACTTGTCCTTTTCCCGATAACAAATGTAATGTATTAACAGAATCAATACCGCATATCTGTGGTGTACTGCTTTGTATTTTATAGTATCACAGGTACCCTTGGGATAGCAGGATACAAGAGATATTAACCTTCTACTCTTGAATTTATTTAGATTCTCCTAGGCATTCTTGAAAAATTCACAAAGCAGTTTGTACTTCTGAATGGAGACAGGAATAAAGGATGATTCAGGACAATTTCCACCAAAGAAAAATTTTCATAGGTAAATAATATGTAGGAGTAAAAAATCCACACAGGCAATCAAACTGGCTCTCAAGTACCAGCCAGAGGAACTAGCTCTTATTTCTGCAGTTTGAAGAAATTTAGGACCTCTCAGCCAAAAAACTTTTATCCTGTCCACAAATTGTTTTGAAACAGTCTTGCACAGTGCAATTCTATGACTACTTTCTTTGGAACAAGTCCCACTGAAAACGCCTGAGTATGATTCTGAATAGACCTGCTTAGGATTGCTCTCACAACATCTAAAACCCTTGCCCAAGTGTCAGGGACCGATGAATTATAAAATGTGTGTTTGTGTGGTTATTAGGCCAACTGGGCTGCAAGCCATGTCTGCTCTGGACATAAGTCACTCTTTTGTGTTTGCAGGTTTGTTTACTAAGCTTGTAATCATGTAGAATTAAAGGGTGATTTCAGCTGATGATGATTTTTCCTTTTTAAAAAATAATGATTTTATAAACCAACCTAATGCCTACTTCTGGTGTTATTCTGAGACAAACAAAGGAACTGGGGGAGGCATTTGCTTCCTTAGAAAATTGATTGTGTATTTGGGTATTGCCAGGGCTTTTTTTTGTAGAAAAAGCCCAGCAGGAACTCATTAGCATAATAGGTCACACCCAACAACAGAAGCTCATTAGCATATTAGGCCACACCCCATGCCTTCCCTTGGCTTGCCGAAGCGCCCCATGGCTGTGAGGAACCCAGGCAAGCTGGCCCTTGGACCCCTGGCCCTCCTGGCCCACCTGCCTCAGAGTTGTTGGGGGGGTCACTCTCCAGGCCTTCCCTCTGTAGCCACGCATGCAGAGGTTTTGGCTGAAGTGGGTGTGGCCAACTCGGAAGCCAGCCGGAACTCCGTTCCTGTGCGTTCCTGCCCAAAAATATCCCTGGGTATTGTAGATACAACAGCTTTTTAAAAGAGCTTTCTTTGTTCCCAATCTTGGGGGGGGGGAAATCAGAAAGGTGATGAGTTTTATTAATAAACAGTAACATGGTAAATAAAAAGTCATCCATTGTATATTCTATGTTGTTTTCTGTTTGTGAAAACTCTACCCACACTCATTCTTAAGTGGAGAAATTAGCCTCTTTTCAGACCATTACAATGTTCAATATAATGGCACAGACCTATAGTACTAACCGTGTTTCTACAATGCACTATCCTCAGTACCTTCTGTCTTCCCTCTGTCCTGAAATCTTCTACAATCAAAACAACATTTTACTCTTTGTGCTGGCAGCAGTTGTTCTGTTGTTTCCTGTCACTGGGAAGATGGACGTGGCAGCTGCACAATAAATCATGGCTAGTTGTGATTTCTGAATTGGTTGGAACCAAACCAGGATTTCAGACTAGAGTTTGTACCTGGCTTCTTAAACATGGTTTGTCCTAATTGTTGTTTATTGTGACCTCTGGAGTCACAATTCATTGAGTATTATTGCCCCTTGCAGAGGGCTGGTATTATACAGGTAGAAGGACATAAGTAGATGACAAAATGGAGTTTATGCTCAAACCAGGATTTGTTAGTTCCATGTTTTAGGCCTAACAAGAGCTTCTCACACAGTTTATCTTAATGTCTGAATGTAGCCCACTTCCCAAGGTGAAGGGTCAGCAATTATATTCTGAACTGCAAAAAATGCAGCTTGATAGATTGGTTTCTTTGTATTGCTAGATTCCAGAGGTCATTTCGGGGGGGAACACGGGGGAACGCAGTTCCCCCGGGTGAGGTGCAGGGGGCGGGGCACATGACAAAGCCCCGCCCCTTGCTTCCGGCCGCCCCGCTTCCAGCCCTCATTCAGCCAGGAGGAGGCAGGAGAAGAGGGAGGGTAAGTTGCTTCCTCCCCGCCTCTCCCCACCCCTACCTGCCTGGGGCCAGGGAGGGCCTTCGCGGGGCTTCCTCGCACTCCCGCTGGCCTTGCAGGTCCACCGCCCGGCCCCTGATGTCCGGGGGTGTGGCATATGCTAATGAGTTTTGCTAATGAGTTCCCCTAGCTCTTTTTCTACGAAACGACCCCTGCTAGATTCCCACAGCAACAGAAACCCCAGCTAGGTGGTGGCCTCCTCTTTGCTAATTTAGCAAAATTATTAACCAAGCCCTGCACCCAGACGTCTTCCAAAATCTTTCCAGTGCAGACTGACTACACAGATCAGTTCTACATTACATACATCTCAGATATGCCCTGACTCATGGTAAACATTTTACAAAGGAAAAGGCAACCAGCCTCCCCCACAATGGTTCCTACCAAATCTCCTCTCTTCGCTTTATACTTTCCACTTTTTAAATCTAACATTCTAGTTATAGCACATAGTGAAAACATCACTGACTCATAGACTTCCATGTGAACAACAATCAATAATGAAACAAAATAATAATGGCCACTACCAGTGTTCCCTGTAAGCTGAGTTAGTGTGAGCTAGCTCACAGTTTTTTAGCCTCTGGCTCTCACAAATTTTTGTCTCTGCTCAGAAAGGATGGCTCCAGAGCAAAGTAATTTATGCAGTAGCCAAATTGCTCGCTCACAACTTTAATGCCAGCAACTCACCAAGTAGAATTTTTGCTCACAAGACTCCACAGCTTAGAGGGAGCCTTGGCCACTACAGCTACCTGATTTTTAGCTTTTGAATTTAAATGGCTGTTGAGAAATGGGAAGACATTGGGCAGAGGTCAGCATAAATTCAAATAAGAAAACAGCACTATAAAATGACAGTCATCCACCAACTATGTATCCTGCTCAAGCTGAAGTCACAGCAAAGAGTCTCAGATGCAGAAATTTGAAGCAATTTGCATGTCCTAGACAAATCTCCGAGGAAACATTGTGCCGTTTGAAGAACTCGCTCTGGCATCCTGCCATTCAACAAAATTAGATCGAACAATTAACAGAGCTTTCCCGGTTGTACAGCTCTTGACACCCAAATATCTGAAAGCATTTAAGTATGAAATTCACCTCATTGCTCCTCTTGAGACAAACTGGGTTTATTTTGCCAATATTTGGGGGGAAAGAAAGACACAGGCTTAAGTAGCACAACTGGAGATGAAATATGGGATGGAATAAACTTGGTCCACAGAGAACAGAAAGTTGTTTTGTACTTGTTTTGTTTTAATATTCACATAGTTACCCTGTTGAAAAAGAATTATCCCCAAATTACAGTGTCTTATAAAAAAGTTTTTTTCTTTTCCAGCATGCATACTTGCTTGTAACATTCAGATATCACAGGAAGCTTCAAACAAGTCATCACCC
This sequence comes from Gekko japonicus, assembly GCF_001447785.1. Taxonomy (NCBI): domain Eukaryota; kingdom Metazoa; phylum Chordata; class Lepidosauria; order Squamata; family Gekkonidae; genus Gekko; species Gekko japonicus. The sequence continues at coordinate 885,586 of NW_015175972.1, forward strand.
AAACCCCCAATTAAGATGATGGCATTATGATGACAATAATACTAGCCTACTTTACAAGGCTAGGATGTCTGAGACAATAGAGTGTTTAGGCAAAGAGTTACATAAATGCTAAGCATCGTTAACAGCAGTTTAGAAGCCCCTTAAACACCGGAGTGGGGGAGATTATCATCACTTCTGGTGCTTACCAGTTCCTTCTTTCTGTAACATTAATTCACCAGATATCAAAATCAAAAATGTTTGGCTTCGGCTTCCTGGGCAGTATGAAAGGCAGCAAGGGGAGAGAGTGACTCAATAGATAATGTGCCTAATATTCATCATTCAACCAGAAGAGTATGCCAATGTTCACATCAAATAGGGTCGTTCTAATAGGCATTTATGTTTCCTGCCAATTACTGCAACATTCCACTAACTTTGAGAAGCTACCTAAGTACAGGTCTTGTTTTCACATGAACTCTTTCATCATCTGGGGCCATACCTGCTAGACAATGGCGTATTTAGCCACTGGCAGACAAGTACAGCTATGCAGGCAGTGGGGGGGATGAGTTCTAGGCTTCCTCCCCTCCAGTGATACCCATTAGCCGTTTGTCCTAATTGGGGGGTGGGAGACAATCTCCTGTTCATGTGTAGAGTGGAGTCTATTTTGAAACAACATGGCCAAAAGGGGAGAGACCATGCCCTTCCCCCACCTCCTGGCCAGCCTCTGATTATAAAAAGGGAACTGGGATGGGAGAAAACTGGTTAAGTACTGATGCACAGCATGACAAAGTGCAGGACAGGACAGATTTCGGCTCTATTTATCTCTGTGCTCTGGTTATCTTTAAAGAAAACCCCATCCCTTACCTCAGGATCCCAGGAAAGTTTCTGTGGGCCAAACTAGACATTTATTAAAAGTTTTTAAAAACTTTTAAAACTTTAAACTCTCGTTCCTCGCAGCCACACAAAAACTGTGGGGAATGGCTGTTCAAAAAGAAAGCAGAGCCTGTTCAGAGCTGGAATGCTGCCATGGGAGGGGCTGCTCCTGCCTCCACCCCCAGCTGTTTTCTGTGTCAGAGCAGCACGGTGGGGAGTTATTTCCCCCATTTTGCTGCTTCATGTGGAACATTCTGGAGACAGGGAGCAGCAAAATCGGGGACATGACTGATCCCCAGTGCTGTTTTGACATGGAAAACGGCTGGAGGGGGAGGCAGGGGCCCTTTCTTCTCCCAGGGTGGCATTCTGAGCCCAAATGGGCACTTGCTGTATCTTTTAATAGCCATTCCTACAACTACCGCATGGCTGTGGGGAACCCAGACCCAACTTTTTTAAAAAGTGAACATCTATATTGGCTCTGTGTGTGTGCTGAGAGACTTTTAACTGCCTATAAAGGGGAAGAGGAGGGTTGTCCTGTTTGCCTGAAATTTGGCAGGATGCATCCCTTTGAGGAATACAGTTCCAGAATATTTTACCCCAGATGGGTAAAAAGCAAACAAGTTACATCTGGATTTATTTTCCCTTTGAACCTAATGGAAACCAATTTTTAAAAGGAATCTGAACAAGTTTAATAACTATCACAACAAAAACCTAAACTATTGGCCCCGGTCACACGGGAGGATTTGCCCTGCGAAATGGACGGGTTGAGGGCGCATCAAATGGGTGCAATCATACAGCAACATCTGGGAAGCGTCATGCACCCGTCCCCGATCCGTCCCTTAGGCCTGAAAATGCGCATTGAAAAGGTACTGGCAACAGAGCACTACCTTCCAGATGATGCGCGGCAACTCCAGGCGTCTGATTGGGGAAGCGCTGGTGGCCCGTCGCAGCCAGCGCCATTCCCCATCCCACGCCTGTGTAGAAACGCGCAATGTCCGTTTTGCCACGCTATGACTGATCGCCTGCCGAAGGCCGGAGCATGGAGCCACGGGGGCTCGTGTGACTGGGACCATTAATAAGCAAATGACCCAAAACTGATGCAAAGACTATTTCTGTCCATATCCCTACAACCAGGGCTATTTTGGGGCAGGAACGCACAGGAACAGAGTTCCAGCTGGCTCCTGAGTTGGCCACGCCCAGCAGGAACTCATTAGCATCGGGATAGCAATTAGAGTGATGAGGGATAGCTACATTCCCAATTTTACATGTTCAGAAGCTGGCAGGGGTGCTTGTTTTTTGAAATTTTGTTCTGGTGGGAGGGAGGGGGAGAGAGAGAGAGAGATCAGCCTGGTGTCAAAGGCTTAAAGTTACTTAGCTCAGGAAGCAGCAGCTGTTGCATACTAAGACCTATACTGAGCTGTGGATGATGGTGCCTGAAATAGCAGTTACATCTGCATGGCACACAGAAGAGCTGGGGCAGGTAACATCTGTAAGACTGGTCAACAATACTGCTAGATCCAAACCAGGAAGACTGTGCATTTCACACCCAAAAATGGGACCAACACCCAACATTCCATGATCAAAGTGCCTGTTTATGTGTGAGTCAAGCCCCACACTGGACTGCCTGTACTCAAAGTTCAAAGCACTAAAAAGACATCGAACCCACATACGTGCAGGGTCGCCTCTTCTGCTATGTTCCAGTGACAGCTCTTATCATCTGAGCAAAGCCTTCTAAAGGTGCCATCCAACCAACAGGTAAAATTGACAACTGCTCTGTGATGGTTCCTGAATTATTGAATGCTCTGCCTGAAGCTATTAGGAAGCGGGGGGCACACTTCTATCATTCTGAAGAATGTGCAGAACTGAATTTTTCAGGAGGGGCTTCTTGTAATTGGAGCAAAGCTGTAGTGTAATGCATCAGCTCAAGAAGAGACTTTTATTGGGGGGGGGGTTCCCACCCTGATAGTCTTGTTGTTTTAAACAGATACATCTACTTGCATTATTCTTTCTTCACCCCTCATTCTACATTGTTCCCTCTAAGCTGAGTTAGTGTGAGCTAGCTCACAGTTTTTTTAGCCTCCAGCTCATACATTTTTGTCTTAGCTCAGGAAGGATGGCTCCAGAGTAAACTAATTTATGCAGTAGCCAAATTGCTTGATCACAATGTTAATGCCAGTACCTCACAAAGTAGAATTTTTGCTCACAAGACTCCACGGCTTAGAGGGAGCATTGATTCCCAGCCCAGCTGCATTATTTTGTATTACTAGGAATGTTCGCTGTTAGATTCAAATGTTGTTATCATATACTGTAATCCATTTACTGACTGACAGATGTCATCATATTTTGTTATCTGCTTACTGATTGACTGAAAAGTTTTCATCATGTTTACAGAAGGAGATGCCTGACATCTGTAAATAACTAAGTGTGAACTGTAAATGTTTTTATGAACTTAGAAAAAGTGGTAAACAGCGAACAGGGAGGGGAGGCAACGAGTAGGCAGGTCATGGGAGAGGAGTATGAGAGTGTGCGTGCACAATCAGCTTTTTGTTTCTTTGCACAATTGACCATATGTGAACTGTCTGAACACAAACAGTTTGTCAAAGGTGTGACAGCATACTTGTGATTTGCAGATGGATTGCAGAACGGATGGGCGATTGAGCATTCCTGATCCAAACTGAGTAGGATATGAGGAGCTGGTAAAGCTGTATCTCCACATTATGCCAATGCTTCTTGGCCATGCAAAAGGAGGACTCTGGGCCTTCTGCTGGATGCAGAACCTCTGGGCCACTCACCCCAAAGGGCAGATACCCTCCTTCGGGCACCCACATCACTTTGACCCTGAAAAGGAGCATCAAGCTGAATCGAGGGACCTGTTATGAAACCTTCCCCCTCTTACATTTTTGCACTTTGAGAGAGAGAGAGAACAAAAAGGAGGAGGAAAGCAAACAAGTCATGGAGGGATTTTCTGTTTCTTTAGTCAAACATGGTAAGAGCAGTTCAAAAGAGGCTAATTAAATTCCAAAATCCCTGAGCAAATTCATTAATAATGATTTTGAAATAAGCAGCTAACCAAGGAAGCTTTCAAGGTGGGGAATGATTGATATGGAGGAGAGAGAGTGTGGGGAGATAGGGAAGTAGGGAGTTAGGGAGGGAGAGTCCTCCATAATATGTGAGAACAGACGCATCAAACAGTCTCCAGGTGTGTCTAGGTAACATGCACAGGAAAGAATATGCAAAGCTGGAAACAGACAAATGCAAAATGGTCTCCAAAGCTAGAAGGGACAGCATCAACTGCCATTATAAAAACACAAAGCAAACCACAAAATAATGTATAATGTGGTTAGAGACTGAATGGCCATGTTAAGCCTACATGTTGTCAAAACACTTTACCGTGGTTTGTTTTCCTTAACGTGATTAGGTACAAACCAAGATGTGTCACCAAGGTTTGAAGTGGATTCACAAATCATGTTGTGTATGAATCAGGCACAGGTAAAGCTGTAGAACTAAGCATACACTTGCTAGGCAAGAGACCCCTTTGACCTCAGTAAGACTTTCTTCTAAGACAAGTGAGCATGGTAAGCATTGCACTGCAGGTGTTACACTGGCATCAAACATACCATGGCTAAAGCATTTTCCCTGCCTCTTCATTGGAAAAGTAGCAAGTCTTGGTGGTATCTCAGCAAGTATGCTGTCATGATCTGGACTGTGCAAGTAAAGGCCTAGTAGGCCCAGGAAGCCTGACTAGCAGTGGGAGGAGGCCAGGGCTACAACTCCCAGAAGTCCCTGAGAGGTTTTGGCGCCAATTTTGGCCAATCACAGAGAAAGGGGACTTATAACAAAAGAGCTGGTACAGGAGAAGAGCTGTTCTTTTTTCCAAGAAAGCAGGGTTAGAGGGAATGCTGCTGGGAGTGACCCTCACCCTGAGAGGAAGGGTGGGTAGACTCAGGCCCAACTGAGGCAGTGAGCTAGGGAATGTGAGTCTAGTCACGTTAGGGCATTTGGTTTCTTTTCTCTTGTCTTCACCCACTTATTATTCTTGCACCTTGTTTCCCATATTTGACTGACCTCCTGTAAAATAAACATTTTATTCATTGTTTACTCTGCCTGGTCCTCACGCCTATTATTCTGCAAAATAAGGGAGGTCTGAAGGTCTTGGGAGAGTGCTCTGGGCCTTCTCAAGGGATCCTAAAACTAGAGTGGTGGCAGCGTCAGGTGACACCCCATTTGAGCCATGACATATGCTTTCTATGGGAAGGATTTATTTTGTCACAGCAAGTAATCGTTTGACAAGAATTACTGTCTTAACAAGGGTTAAAGGAACAAACTATGGTTAGCATTAGGATGGAAGACTGTGGGAGTTTTCCCATCTAAGGTTTGAATTGAATTTTGTTTAGATCAGGCTGTAGCACAAATGTAAAAATGTCTTTGGCAAAAACATATATTTGGTTTCCCTCCTGCATTCTGTCCCTCATTAATAACATTCTTACATGGCGAGAGAGTGTAATATAATGTGTATTAACATCAGACCTGAAAATTGTGTAAAGTTGTATTAAGACATGCTCTGCCAACCTCAGCATCCTGTCACCTCATGTCCCTCATTATCTTGCATGTGTAAATGGGGCAGAGACTAACACAGCATTTCAAGAGTTGTAAGACAGTCTACACTATTACTGCCCTCCAAGCAAACTTTATTTTTTTTTCCTTTCTGGAAAAATGATCTGCAGTTCTATAGGAGAGTTCAGTTTCAACAAGTAAAATATGGGCTGTGCTTGGTGCTTATTGGCTAGCATCAATATCATCACCAACACTTCTCCCTTCCCTCTTTTCTGGAGTTATTGTACAACGGTTTGTAAAATGTTGTCTCTCTTTTTCCTGGGAAGTGAAGAACTAACCTGTACCTGTACATATGCTGCTTTCAAACAGTTTAAATTCACACTGCACACCTGATACACAATGGTTGGGGCAAGACTGAGGACTGACTGACAGAAACCCTTAATAGGGGAAGTAACTTGCCAATTCAGCATTAAACTTAGTGGTATGTATATGCAGTACAAATTGTGACCCTTCTGTAATCATGCTTAGATTGCTTTGTTGGCCTTCACTCCAAAATGGAAGGAATGATTGAAAAACACCTCCTATGGTCACCTAATCACTTATATGATACTTACAAAATATTTCTATTAAAAGGAGTTGAGGCTGTCAGCAACATGTCCATGGCTACAAAAAGCTTTGTCGTAGTGTTAGGATCTGGTTTTGGAGAATTCAGATCTCTACAATCCAGCTCTGAAAATGGAAATTAAATAGCATGGAACATCCCCTGGCTAGCATCATTCTTGGCAACTGCACCAATACAACATGAAGTATGAGATGAGCACATATCCAGTATATTCAGTGTGCATCAAATGCAGGAGAAGGGGATAATTTAGTGTTAGCTGAAACTCCCTGGAGGGCCAATCACTTCCTAGAGTGGTAGAAGTTTTGGGAGGAGAAGCACGATCCTCTTAGAAGTCTTCTTAAAGACTGTGGTGCAGTGTTTGTCTGAAGTTCCCCTTATGCAAAACAGTACTCCGTTTGCCTTATTCAGATGATACAGACAAGCTGCTTTGCAGTGAACATGGAGGCCCTCTGGTGCAAGGTGCCAAAGAAGAGCCCTTTTTTTTGTTCTAAGTATCCTGGCTTCTTCAGATGATGCCTTTTGTACATTTTCCCCCTCAAGCGCTAAATGAAATTTTTAGGATAGAGAAGTTAAATCTAGAAAGAGAAGGGGGAGAGTTCCCAGTTTGATTGGCCGTGACTAGCTGCAATTAAAAACTATAATTTATTACCCCGGACTACGCGTATAATTTCAATGCAGAGAATTAAGGTTTTCTTCTGAGATGGAAATAAAGATTAATTTTTAATTTCCTTTCTCATTGCACATTTAAGAGCAATAGACTCCACAGAAAACTACAGGTCAAAATAGTTTTATGGGGGGGGATGACAATGTTCTGTTGGAGAATAATTTAATGCTCCTGCTGCCTTTTTAATATTGGACTGCAGCTTCCTCATGTGAGACGGAGGCAGCAAACGCTGTGTGCATGAACCTGTGCTCTGCAGCAGCGAGGTCAACCTGACTTTGACACAGTGGAGGAGGGGAGAGTTTCAGAGTTCGGCGCTCAGGCAAATGGTAAGGTTTCCTCTCATGGGGAACTGGCTCAAAGAGGAGTGGGAAATGAAGGCCCCTGTACACAGGGTGCCGCCATCTTTCAAACCTTTTGCAAATCACAGTCATTCCTTGGGATCACCTATACTTGTGCCCTGGCCTCACATGCTTAGGTTCTTTCCATGTGGAAGGGAACAGCATGGTTCTTGAAAAGTACTCAAACGGAGAGTGATTTCAGCAAAGCGTACTTTATTCTATCCGGAACAAGACGACTTTGGCCAGCTCGCAGGCCGGCTTATATCCCCTGAGAAACCGCCACCCAAAATACACCCCTACTTCCTTATAGGTTATTTACAGTGGCTGAGAGTCCCATAGGCTCTCAGCCGGGAACCTAGCCCCCGATTGGAGCGGGATAGGATCCGCATAGTCCATTGTCTCTTGGAGCGAAGCTCGTCATTTGTCTCTGGAGTTGTCTGGACTGGATACATTACAGTTCTCAAGAGAACATGGGTGTGTGTCCCCCCACCTGACAGTATTAGGACTGGGGAAGCTTAACACAAGTCTCCCATCCAGCACTCCATCTCTGTACATCCCAAGTTACTTGAGATCGGGATCTCATGTAATTTGATCCCTAAGAAGAAGGAGTGCATCTGACTCCCACTCACTAAAATGTTGGGTGACACTGGTCCTCTGTGTGCCCATGCAATCTCCAAGGTGAGAGGAAGGAAGAAAATGCCTCGGAATGCAGAAGTCAGGGGAAGACCATTCTGGTCTCTGCCACTGGGCAGATGTTCAAGGGCTGCAAAAAAAAAAAACCCTCTCAGGAAGAATGCGGTCTTAAGGGGGAGACCAGCCTGAAGCTAGCCATCAGCTAGAAGACAAGAAACCTTGCTTCTCCCTTCTATATAACTTGTAAGCCACCTGGAGCCACAAGGAAAGGTAGGGTATAAATATTTTGATTGTTAACTAAATAAATATATAAAACTCAGCACCAATTGCCAGTTGCTCTGAGACTGCCGGGGTGAGGTTAAAGACACTGTCACTGATTAGAGGGCGAAGAGTGAGGCTGTCAGGTCCTCCCTTGCCACTGCCGGGAGATGGTGGGGTAGGGTTGCCAGATCCAGGTTGGGAAACTCCTGGAGATTTGGGGGTGGAGCTTGGGGAGGACAGGGACCTCAGTGGGGTAAAATGCCATAGAGCCCACCCTCCAAAGCATCCCTTTCCCCCAGGGGGACTGATCTCTGTAGTCTGGAGATGAGCTGTAATTCCGGGGGATCCCCAGGCCCCACCTGAAGACTGGCTTCCCTAGATGAGAGACACTGGGAGCCTGCACCCTTCCTCCCCAGAAAAACACCAGTAAGAGAATCCGGATATAAATATTCCTTTTGTCTCAATCACATTGTCAGACTGACCTCTGTCTTTACTTTTATTCCATTTATCTTCTACTGCAGGGTCTTGAATTTTTCGTTTTGAGTGCAGGGGTCTCTTGGCTAGTTCTTATTTTGGAGACTGTTACCTGAAAAGCAGGACACACATGATATAGATTAAAAAGAAGAAACAGGACTCAGCTGAGTTGGTTGGGGACCCTTCCGCATACAGGGGTCCACAGGAAAAGATTGTGCCCTGAGTGACTATTGTTAGAAGCAACTGAATGGGTTTGAATAAAAGAAAGGCACTTACTTTTTCTGAGAACTTTCTTGTAATTATTATGAAGTATAAAAAAGAACATCACTGCAACAAAATGCTGTCCAAACATAGGCATTTAGTGTATGTGCATGGGGAATTTCTATTTTGTAGTTTCACCTTCCAAAAGGGGGCCTTTCAGCCTTTCTTCACACACACACACACACATGCAAAACACCCCAAGCCTTCCCAATAACTTCTGAAATGGCACCATGGTAGGTGATATAGGATCATCACCCATTCAAAGTGCTCACAGACAGGGGTCATTTTGTAGAAAAAGAGGTGCAGGAGCTCATTAGCATCACTCATTAGCATAACTTATTTGCATATGTCACACCCCCTGACATCACCGGACGTGTGTCAGAAGGCAACACCCACCGCTCAGGCTCCACTGGCCTGTTTTGGATTGCTAGCTATTGGGGGGGGGGACGCGCAGATCTGTCCTCGCAGAGGAGGGAGAGTTTCTACCTGAATAAACCTTGGTCTTAAAGGTACCACTGGATTGTTTTGGACTGGGGGGCCGGGGGGGTGGCTCTGCAGTTTACCTGGCTGCTTCTTGCTCTGACTGAGGGCTGCTGGGAGCAGGGGGTGGGGCTTGTTGCATGTGCCCGCCCCCTGGGCTCTTTACTGCCGGAGCTCCGCTCCTGTGCGCTCCTGCAGGAAACTACCCCTGCTCACAGACATGAATGGTAACTGCATAGCAATAGTGCATGCTGATTTACGTATACTAGAATATACTATCTCCACAACTATCTGGACAGAAAGTGTAGGATATTTCTTTCATATGTTACCCTTTCTCCAGATAGTCCAAGGAGGTGTCTATGAAGGTAGCTGGAGGCAAATTAGACTGAGAGTGTGGGACTGGCCCAAGGTCACACAGTGAACTTTATGCAAATAGGGCTTCAAATCCAAGACCCTCTGATCAAAATCCAGCACACTAGCCACTGTGCTACAGTGGTATGATTTTGCCTTGTATGATCCAAATATTCCACTACGGATGCATTCTTAGTGGGCAGTCCTATAAAATCATTCTAGTGTCCTCTGTTGCTGGGGTAATTTTGTATCTATCTTTATATTATAACACTCTCAGTCTTTGAACAAACTTTATATTAACGACCAATTTACAGAGCTCTCTCAGTCTCCGCCATCTCTCATTCGGCTCAGGCTCCAACTGAGGAGAAATAGAAAGTGTGTGTTACACTTGCCTATTCCTGGCTCCTCCCAGTTGCTACGACATAATCAATATTTTCCATATTGCTACAAATATACTACAATTATCCTGTTTTTCTTGGTGCTTTTCCACTTTGATGACCTTTTTCTTAACTTTCTGTATTTCTTCTGTTGATGCCAAACATTTCTTTGCAATATCATCTACCTTGTCGGCTGTCTCTGTCATTTTCCTCCTAGCAGTTTGTTACTTGATTAGGTAGCTATTTCAAAAAACGTAGCCTCCCTTTCTCAAAAATGGCTCAGTCACAGTTTAAAAAAAACCCCACAAATGCAAATTATAGAATGAGTAAAATTAAATCAAATCCAGAACATTCAACTTTACACACACAAAAACCCCACTCCATAGTCTCACACTGAACATCAAAACATATATTAAAGGCTTTCTTTCACAGGGAACTACTGAAGCTATGAGGAGTAGGCTCCAGGACTTAACTGGATATTACAGTTGCTCGCTGCTGTTGTTTGCTGCTGTTCCACATCTCTCCCTAGTAACAGCTCATTTCATCCAGTATGTAAAATAGTGTCTTCTTGCTGTGTTTTCCCCTGCTCCCACTACTCATCATTGGTTGTCGGCAACAGGAGTGGGTCAATGTGATAGCACAGAAGAACTACCATAATAAAATTCTCTATTCCCATTATTCTTTCCAAACTTCTAGCCGGGGCTGATCCTTGAACATGAAGATATATGTCTTACAACCATCTTAGAAAATACCAGCATGTATGCTTCGCTTTCATCATTAATACATCAAATCCATTTATTCAGTTATATTCTTGGTGAACACAACACCTGGTAGCAGCGAGTTCCACAGCTGTGCCAAAGAACTTGGCAGCACATAAGAAAGAGTAAAGCTCAGTAATTCTATAGAATATCACTATCGTTTCGAAAAACAACATAAAATGTAATAGCAATGTCTTCAAAATTGTCTTAAGGTAGTACTTAAGAATGTAACTGCTTCTTTCTCAATTTTCTTGCCTGTGCTTCTAGTCTATCTGCTGGACAAAAAGTATCATGAAAAGGGAGAGCTGGGCTTTTGATATAATTGATTTCAAGAACTAATATAGCCTGGTTAGACACTGATGAAGAAGAAGATGAATGCACTATTTGTGCTTGGATGACAGATCATTCGTCGCTCCAGGAGAGCATCTCCATGTTTGTGCATTTGGTGCAGGGAATACTTAACACAAGGCACATTAAAGCAAACATTTGTTTCCAATGCTTCTAAACCAGAAGTCATGGGATTCTCCAGGAGGAAGACTTATACAGACTCAGACACTTTTCTTGTGGAGCCTTTTCATACAGTTTTCAAGATCACTGGCTTCAGACTCGTAACCAACCACAAGACTAAGCATCGCCTGAGTGCAAAGCGCGGAGTGGATCTCCGGAAATGGCATTCAGATGTTTGTCTTATCTGAACAAGCTCAGGGCTGCGTGTGCTGCTCAGAAGTGAGTGAGTAACCCTGACAAAGCAACCACCTTCTTATCACAGCCTCAAAAAGGACTGCACAGAATCAAGCATCGGAGACTTATCTTCCCAGAGATGCTCAACACTCCACGTCTGTCATACTGATTAGCTCCAAGTAATTATTTTTGAGGGAGGGCCCTCCTGCATCTTTGCAGCTCAGCGCATGCTGGCCACTTCCTGAGCTATCTGGCTGCAGTTTATTTGCCAATGGTACCGTTTTGCACCACCGTGAGACCAGAAAAAACCCTCCTTTAAACAACTTAATCACAACTAGGACAAATCATTAACTTTGGGACACTTGCCGCACTCCTGATTTACTCTGACCAGGTTTTGGTGTAATGAATAGATTGGTGGCCAGTCTCTTTTCTATATCATTTTTTAGTGGTGTACACTTCAAGTTCTTGCACAGCAGTGAGGTTTAAATTGCCTTTGATTCTCTCTCCCACTATTTAAGCAAATGTGATAATCTATTAATGATGAGGGCAGATGTTTGTCATGTGATGAGCATGCTCACTAATAAAGGTCTTCCATTCTCATGACAAACACTGACATAACATGCGAGATAAAGCCTTGGGAAGGAAAATTCCTTTTGTGGTGCTGGGAAGCCCCAAACCTTGGAATATAGCAGATCCTAGAAACCTAAGACCTGGCACCCTGAACAAACAGAGGGCATCCATGATCTAGAGTTTGACCAAAACTTTATGGTTATCCATAGAGTTTTGACCGAATGCTAGAACATCTTCAGTGACATGATGGTGTTACTTCCAGTTGAACTGGAAGTGACATTATCACATCAGGATGTTCATTATTGCCCACCCTGATTTTTCTCCTGCTGCCCAGCTGAGTAGTTGCAGGAAGGGCAGGGGAGGAGGTCTCTCACCTGATGGGGAACCTGGCAACCCTAGTATGCATGTGCGGGGGGGGGGGGAGTTTGAAAGGCCACACAGAAATCCTGAAAAAAACTTCTATCTCTGGAAGAACACAAAGAGCCACTTCTTATTAGCAACAGGTCACTCCAGCCTGATTCACGCACTTAACAAAATGCAGCAGAATGGTGTAACCCCAGTAGAGCTGGTGATTGCTGCAGTTCATTTGGCTTAAGAAGATAATTACTTTACTAATTATAGGGTACTATAGTTGTGCATGGTGCACTGATTAGAAATAAGTTCTATCCTACCCTGGAGAACTTGCAGTCCAGATTTTGACATATCTTGATGAGGTTTTTTTAAACCATTGCAGGGGAAGGGATGGATGTAGCAATGTGATCTCACGGTCATTCTGACCATTATTTCCTACAGTCTCTCAAGGGGGGGGGGCATTTTAAAAATGTTAATTATAAGGCGGCTTACTCCTAGGGACTTCATTCCATGTACTTTTAGCACTTGTCTAAGAGCTAAGCTACCTGATCCACATTATCACATGGTGAGGCTCTTGGTGGAATGTATCCCTTCAGATCACATGCCTGAATGCTCCTCCACAGACAACAAAGTTTCTGCACATATAAAACAACTATGTTGAGGAGGAGGATTTTACCCTGTCTTAGGACTGTAGAACATGTGACCCATCAAGCAAAATGCAGACTATTGGACCTGTACTCCAGACATGAATGTACAGGAACTTCCCAACCCAGAGTTGGCATCCTTGGGGAGGGGGGGAATGGCAACCTTGGGGGGGAATGGGCAGAAGAATGTAATTGATGCATTGACATCACTTTCAGCTAAACGCCAGAAGTGATGTCACCACCATAGAGGTGATGTCACTGCCATAGTAGGATCACTGAAATCCTAGAGCACTGCCAACAGCACTTCTGGTGCTGACATGATGACAATACAACACACTAGGAATCTGGCAAAACTCTATGGTAAAATCATTTTTTTCTTCCAAATCCTAAATCATCATATTGGCATCAGCTTATGGTGTGATATGATGTGATGACACTTCCAATGAATTCCCATTGACACAGTGATGCTTTTTCTGCCATAGTTTCCCCTGCCTCCTCACTAAGATGCGGCAACCAACTAAGTGGCCTCTTCTGAAATGTATTGTTGTACAAAATTTGTCTGTAGCTAGGGCCAATTCACACAATCACTAGGTATGTACTTTTGATATTATGAAGTTAGCACGTTGCTTGCCACCACTCAGAGTGGTGGTGGGGTTAAATTTTTTAAAACTACTGGCATCATTTGTGGTGTGATGTCACTTCCTGGAAAAACCCAGAAGTTATGTCAAATTAGTCCAGGATTCACTGGAAAATCTGTGGTTTTACCACAGAGTTTACACTGATTTCTAGAGTGATGTAACATCACTTCTAATTATCTCCAGAAGTGACATCATGGTCATGCAACTGGTGCTCCCCATGTCCCCCCCCCCCCAAGCTCCCAGTGGTTGTCAGGCATGCAAATGTGTTGTCATCTTCAGGTTGATTTAACAAGATGAAAAATAGTTGTGTAAAGCAATCCTGTGCTGATTCTCTCATCAGCTGCATCACAAGGATTTCATTAGGTTTTTTATTTTCCCCATGCCATCTTTGGAACCTGAATGATACCCCATTCCTTTAGGCCTTCAAATTATCTTTAATTATTACAGTATACAAATGTTCCAAATCATAATTCAACCTATGGCTCACTGTCAGTAGGAATAAGGGGCTCATCATGTGCAGGACTCCAAAGAATCATGAATACACACATACGGATGGATATATTTACACATGAAAGCTGGACAATTTTACCTTCATACCACCCCAAAGTTACTTCTGGATTATATACCCCTATTTTTCCTTCTCCACATCAACTTTATTATTATTTATTATTTAAAACATTTGTATCCTGCCTTTCTGCCCAATTGGGGTCTTCTTTGCCTTCGTTTCTATACCATCTGGGGATCCAGAGAGTACTTTTGTCTAGCCCTCAGCGTAAGGGAGGCCAATCAGTGGATGCAGCCATAGTAAAATATTGAACAAGGAGGAGAATCTTTGCACCTTGTTCAAATAGCTCTTTTCATTTGCATATTAAATTCTTCCCCTCTACAAATGTAAATAATAATTGAGAGAGAAGACGAAGAAGAAGGGGGCAACAAATGAAAATTCTGTTTGCAAAAATTCTGGACTGAATTAACAACAGATGATGTTTACATAGAAGCTTAGCCAACGTAGCTGTGCGCAGCTCAGCACCTTCAGCACACAGACTTCCAAACAATAAAGCAGCCTCTCTGGATTGCTGAAAGTGCCCGTAGGACAGGAATTGGAGAGGGGCCTACAGCTGACAAACTCTTAATACTGGAGCCCATTTTCCACTCTGGATATCTGGCAGGCAACAGAGGTTGTTTTGGGTCACACGTCCTACCAACTTCTGACCATATAAGTCTCATTCTGCCTGGGTATTAAGGGAAATCTAGGAATTGTGAGCCACTCAGCTGTTTGCCCTTTGAGGAGTCCATATTGGCCATGCACATAGGGTGACTTCAGTGGCCCAGAAATGAGGCATCCATTATCCCTCCATAATTGTAACTGATCCCCCCAGATTTGTTATTGTAATAGATGACCCACGGGAACAGCCCTCCTCTCCTGATATGCAGTCTTCTTACAGTATAATCTGATGCCAGTTTCTCCAGTCTAAATCCACTGAATTCAATGGATTTAAAGGTAAAGGTTTCCCTTGCTCGAAAGCCAGTCAAATCCGACTCTAGGGTTGCGGTGCTCATCTCCGTTTCCAAGCCAAAGAGCCAGCGCTGTCAGAAGACGTTTCCGTGGTCATGTGGCCGGCATGACTAAACACCAAGGTGCACGGAACGCTGTTACCTTCCCACCGAAGTGGTACCTATTTATCTACTTGCAATTTCTTGCTTTCGAACTGCTAGGTTGGCAGGAGCTGGAACTAGAGACGGTAGCTCCCTCTGTCATGCGGCACACTCAGGTCTCGAACTGCTGAACTACCATCCTTCCACAGCCTGCAGTTCAGCGTCTTAACCACTTGAGCCACCGCAGCTCCAATGGATTTAGATTGGAGTAATTTGGATAGGATTGCACTGTTCACCACTTGTTGAGCCTTGCTAAAGAGTTCAGACCTGTGCCACAGGAAAGGATTTGCAGAAACATAGGCTGAATAAGACTTTTAAAAGGTTAATATGGGAGCAAGGATCTGTGAAAAGTGTAACTTGGGGCACAGGAGATACCTTTGGCTGCATCTTTGCTCATTCATTTCTATCACTTCCCCCCTAAAAGAACAGAAAACAAATTTTTCATAAAGAGGCACTTTGTAGTTAAATAATTTTCAAACAAAGAAGAGAAGCAAGGTGGGAAAACCCAGCTCAAATGAGAAAGATAAATTCTCAAGAACATCAACGGACACCCACAGTAGATACTGAGGCGAAAACAACACTGAGATCTGATTAAAGCTAGTGAATCAGCATTGCAGTCACTATCTCTAAACCAAAATACCCTTTCCTTTCCCGTGCATCTCTCTCTCCACCTTTCTGCAACCCCCTTTTCCTTCTCTCTCTGTACCCATTCTTATACCCATGTCCAGATTAAGGCCGATAACAGGAAGCACTTACACTTGGGTTTGCGGGATGAAATCCTGTGTTCATTTGATTAGACAACGGTTGCTTATCTTGTTTTTCTGTAAGAGCTTCAAGTATGGCCACTGAACTCTAGGCCTTCCCATCAGCTTTGGTTTTGAGACCTGAGTGATTTCTGGGTGGACTTGATTCTAGCAGTTTTGGACACCAGTAAAAGGGAGCTTAAAATCTTCCTCAAAGTGATAGAGAAAGAGCCTTTACGTTTTTGTGTAAGGTTAGAAAGTCCTCTTCTGTCACCTGGCATACTTTCTGGAACATTCTTTCCACTACCTTTATGACATCAGCGGTTGGCTCCACCCAGATGAACCTTGCTGTCCAAAAAGTCTTCCCATATGTCTCTACCTGCACTTGGGTCATCAGAACTAGTGGGTTAGGCAGATTTCTGCACTTCAAAATGCATAAATACAGAGAGCAGCTTAGAGAAAGATTATTTGTATTCCAAACATATTTTTAAAAACTTTTTTCAAGATATATAATACCATAATACAGGTTGCATCTGCTTATTTTCAGTGTTGAGGACTAAAATAAAATCTTCCTTTTCAGATATATTTCTGAAGTCATGGCAGTATATGTCCTCAAATCCGCTTCGGATGTTTCCATCCCTATGCCCTTGCCATTTGTTGGAAATCTGTCAATTCCATTCCATGGGTTTTTTGTGACCTTTGGGCTATACAAGCCTGGATTTACTCATTCTCTTCTTCAATTTTCCCCAGCCACATTAAGCATGTTCAGATTAACCACCAGCCCATGTTGTCCATTCCAGGGGTTCTCTTTTGGAGGCCTTCTCAATGACTTCTTCTGTAGCTGAACTTCCTTTCCCAGCTGCTTCTGATCAGTTGGTAAAGAAAGATTGGGCATGTTCCAGTAGATCTCGCTATCATGAATTCTGTGCAAGTTTTGCAAGTTCCTAAAATACTGTTCGGAATTTTTCAAGTTGCAGTCTGGTATAATTAGGCAGTCACTCTGGATAGCGACAAATGTTCGAGTGAAAAGATAGAGCTGCAGGGTGGGGGGGGGGAATCAGACATATAGGCACAGTGTTCTGAGTTTCTACAACATATTCTAGTTTTGCTCAAGCAGAGTCTCTTTGGACCACTCAACTTCTTTCTACCACTCAGTGCTAGGAGTTTAAAGAAGGTCTTCATAGGTTAGTCTTACGAATATTCTTTATGGCCAATGTCATGATGCCAAAGTCATCATATTGCTAGAAGGAATCAGAGGCTTTGGGCTTGATCTTAAAAGCAAATCCAAGAATGTCTATCCTTATCTTCTTTTCTGGCCTCCAGACTCCCTGGCGAAGCCCTGGACCCAGTCTTCATTAAGTCTAAGGATAGTTTTCCATCTGTTCCCCTCCCCCCATCTATTAGCATTTAGACAAATTGCTGCCCAAGTGCTTCTATTTTATCCGCTGTTCAAACAAAAATTGTCTTCCAAATTGACTGGCAGGAATAAAAAATCATAGCACACTATAGAAATGAAAGTAAGCCACAAACCTTGTCGTTGTGTTTCTATATCAAAAATAAGACACACAAGATAAGGGTTATAGAGAGAAAAGGTCTAGAGGCTGGAGCTTACTTTGACAATACCAAAAGGAGATATTAGGCTTTTAACAAGCATTTACTTTCAGTTGGGGCTAGGCTGACCCTTTGTTGGTGTTTGCGCTGGGATGGAAAGAATGCAACTACCCTGTTTCCCCGAAAATAAGACCTACCCCCCAAAATAAGCCCTAGCAGGATTTCTATGCATTTGTGGTATAAGCCCTAGTGTGTCTTCTTGAGAAAAAATAAATATAAGACAGTGTCTTATTTTCGGGAAAACACGGTAGGCAGCTGCCCTTGTTTCTCTGGCCAATGATTACTACAGTAATGGGGCAACTGACTACTGGGATAGAGTTCTTGCTGGCAGAGTGAGAGGATGCATGTTCTCCAGTGTAGATCATGCTCTGAACCAATGGCTGCCCTTGCCATGGTGTTCTTCCCAGAGGGAAGACATGCAACTTCCATGGTCCTGTGGAGAGTGGCAATCATTTCTTTCATGGTTCCAGGTCCTCCAGGTTCTCAAGGTGGAATAGGTGAAGCTTCTCAAGGTGGAATAGGTGAAGCTTCCAGAGATCTTCTGTGATTTTTTTCCATGAAAAAGCAGGTTGCTGGGCTCTCAGCCCCATGAGGGATTGATGTCTCATAGAGTTCCATCAGCTCTCAAGGACTTGCGTCCCCCCTGCTCCATATTCATGCAGTTTTCAAAGACAACGGTGCAGCTTGGAGGTAAGGAAACAGCCACAGAACTGAGCAATAGAGAAAATTCCACAGTATTTTTCAGTTTGTTTACTGAGAACGCAATGGACATAC
This sequence comes from Gekko japonicus, assembly GCF_001447785.1. Lineage (NCBI taxonomy): Eukaryota > Metazoa > Chordata > Lepidosauria > Squamata > Gekkonidae > Gekko > Gekko japonicus. The sequence continues at coordinate 903,876 of NW_015175972.1, forward strand.
ATAATAGCATTAAGACTGTAAGAAAGTAATCGTCATATTAAAATTCAGTTGTTGAAAGGATTGTTATTAATGATTTCTCTATTTAAAATATTTTTATGCTGCCTTTCCAACCAGTTAATGGCCACCAAGTTGCCAAACATTTATAGTATGCAGTTCCACCATTATATATATTTAATGTATTCATATGCAGTCCTTTCTGCCTAGCAGAAGGCTTCCAAAGCAGCCGGCAATAAGTAAACATTAAAGCACAGCATGAGGGTTTTTTAAGGTCAAATGGTAACTGTAGAGAAATGCCTTTTTACTTCAGGGTTTGGGCTTGAACAAATCTTCTTAGGCCCCGGTCACATGAGAGGTTTTGGGCCGGAAGAGGGATGGATCGGGGGTGCAGCAAACAGGCGCGAGCACACTGCAACATTTGGAAATTGACATGCACCCGTCCCCAATCCGTCCCTTCCGGCCTAAAACCCGCTGCAAAAAAAACCCAAGTAAAAGGAAGCACCAACCTGGAATGGCGCGGCAAGTGCAGCCGTGAGATCACCGGCGCGTCCGTCTGCAGGAGCAATCGAGTCTCCCGGCCAAACTGCGCACGCGCACACATGTGCAGTTCTGCTGCCTCGCTCTCCCTGCAGTGGCTTCCCCCCGGCATCTGATCGTGCCAGGGAGCAACTGCGCGGTGGCTCAGGGGATCTTTCTGATCCCGCCGCCGCGTGTCTCTTTTGGTGCGGCTTTAAAAAGCCGCACTTTGGCCATTCTTTTTTCCCCCATGTGGCAGGGGCCACCGTAGACCATACATGGAACATGAGTTAGCAGTGTGATGCAGTAGCTAAAAGGGCAAGTGCCATTTTGGGCTGTATGAACAGAACTATAGTGTCCAGATCACATGAAGTAAGCAGTGAAGTGGCTAAATTTGTGGATGACATGAAATTGTTCAGGGTGGTGAAAACCAGTGAGGATTGTGAGGCACTCCAAAGGGATCTGTCAAGGATGGGCGAGTGGGCATCAGCATGGCAAATGGGGTTCAATGTGGCCAAGTGCAAAGTGGTGCACATTGGGGCCAAAAATCCTAACTATAAATACACAATGGGGTCCGAACTGGCAGAGACTGACTAAGAGTGAGATCTTGGAGTTGTAGTAGATAACTCACTGAAAACGTAGAAACAGTGTGTGACTGCAATAAAAAAGGCCAACACTATGCTGGGGATTATTAGGAATTGGAAACAAATCAGCCAGTATCATAATGCCCTTGTATAAATCGATGGTGCGACCTCATTTGGAATACTGTGTGCAATTCAGGTCACCACACCTCAGAAAGGATATTATAGCATTGGAAAAGGTGCAGAAAAGGGCAACTAGAATGATCAAGGGTTGGAACAACGGCTGAGAGGTGACATGATCGAGGTTTACAAGATTATGCATGGGATAGAGCAGGTAGAGAAAGAAGTACTTTTCTCCCTTTCTCATAATACAAGAACTCATGGGCACTCAATGAAATTAATGAGCAGTCAGGTTAGGACGGATAAAAGGAAGTACTTCTTCACCCAAAGAGTGATTAACACATGGAATTTACTGCCACAAGAGGTGGTGGCGGCTACAAGCATGGACAGCTTCAAGAGGGAATTGGATAAACATATGGAGCAGGTCTATCAGTGGCTATTAACCACAAGGTATAAATAGGAACTCTCAGGCTGGGGCAAGTGATGCTCTGTATTCTTGGTGCTTCGGGGGAGCATCAGTGGGAGGGTTTCTAGTGTACTGGCCCCACTGCTGGACCTCGTGATGGCACCTGGTATTTTTGGCCACTGTGTGACAGAGTGTTGGACTGGATGGGCCATTGGCCTGATCCAATTTTAAAATCAGTTTCAGCAACACCCTTGAAAATTGCAGAACAACCAATTCGAGTTTTGAAAGATATTCCATTTGAAATTAGAATGAAAAGAAAAGAATATAAAGGATTGACTTTGTTCTTACAAAAACGTCAAATTAGTTACAGGTGGTTAACGCCAGAAGGACTGGTCTGTAAATTTAAAGATAAAAGAGAAAGGATTGATTCTATCTTGAAGGCACAAGAATTTTTGAGAAAGCACGCCAATACAGAAGAAGAGGCAGAACTCGCAGAGTGGATGTCGAGAAGAAGCGAAGATGACAGCAGCTCAGAAGGAGAGGTGGAAGAAGAAGAAGTAAAAGGAGCAGCCGGAGGCCCAAAATACAACTTAAGAGACAAAAAAGGGAAAACATTTTAAATTTTAAGGACTTATCTGGACAGTGCCATAGAAGGAATACTAACCCCAAAAGGACTTTACTAACATATTAACTGCCCGATTTGAAAGGAAAAAGAAGAAACAGATGATTATCCAACTGCAGAAGTCCCAAACTGTGACTTGAACTTTGACTTTAATACTAACAGATTAATATATCCGTATTAACATCACTCAACACTTTTCTTTGTCCCTCTATATACCCTTCCTTTTTTTCT
>NW_015175972.1:907295-988329 GCF_001447785.1 Gekko japonicus
GAGTCAAGTTTTGAATTGATTTTTTGCAGTTCGGCCAGAAGATGGTGAGCAAGTTCACTGTCTGTTTGATTGACAGCAGTTCCAGCAGTGGAGGGGCTAGGACAGGAAGTCCCGCCTGACTTCTTCAGAGGCTTTTCTCCTGCTTTTCTCGTCCCCGCCATTTTGCAAGTTTGTTTATACTTAGAAAGTTCATGTCGCAAATCTCTAGGGCAGCTCCCTCTTCTCTGTTCTTCTATCCCACCCAGAAGGTAAGACTTTTATGCAGTTTTGCGCTTCCCCCGTTTTTTAAACGCTTCAAAAGTTTCTCGTATGGGGAGGGGGGGATTTTCCCTTCTCCCTTCTCAGCTTCTCTAAAAAGGGGGGGGGAAGCTCTTTGCCGCTTAAAAATTCAGACGTCGACTTACAGTCTTTCAGATGTCCTCATTTTCTCTCGGGTTTTGCCGCTTCACCACTCCGCTCTACCGGTGGCGTTGCTATCCCCCTCATGGGGGCAAGACCTTAGGGTCTCCGCGTGCGCGGGGCCCCCCCCCCGGGCTGTGCTTGGGCGATCCGACTCTGGGAGACGTCCCAAGAGTCGGTCGCCATGTGCGTCGCCGCGGCCGAAAGTCACCCAGCCAGGGGCTTTTGAGGGGCGACCTCTTCGTCGGCGCAATGCTGGAGAATTGAGGCGCTCCTCCACCCCGAAGGTCCTGCCACTGAGTGTCCGCATGGACGTAGCATCGCTGACCTGGTCAAGCGTTGGAGATCGGGCAAAAAAACCAATGCTGAGGGTGGCCGGCAATGAACTGTGAGTTGGGTTGAAGTGAACATGACAAATTAAAAAGAAAGCTGCCCGCCTAAAAGAGCGACAGAAAGCAAGCGGGGGAGGGGTACCTCCCAAACGCAGAGACGAAACACAGAAATAAAGAGGGGGGAGCGGGGAAATAAGCGTTTAAACCTGTTTTAAGAGACTTACCAGAGTGCGGCTAAGTGGTTGGGCAAGTATCAGAGACTTTAGCAACTTTAAGAAAAGTAAACAAATCCAAAAAGATGGCGGGGAAGAAACCAGAAAAGGACAAACTGCTAAAAGTGAAACTAGTGGGCAGTCCTCAAACGGAAGAGACCACTGAGCTTTCCAAAATGTTGGCAGAGTCCTTGCACCCTCTGCTGGACGAGATGACTAATATTAAGCAACAATTGTCAACAATTGGTCAGAGTTTGGCGTCACAGCAGCTGCAATTGACTCAATCTTTAAAAGCAATGGAGCAAATGACGGAGAAGGTGAAGGAAATGGACTCCAACACTGAGAAAGTTAAGAAAAAGGTGCAAAAACTGGAAATGAAACAAGCTACGGAAGAGTCACAACTTTTACAGCTGCAAATGGAGAAAGCAAACTTGGTCCTATGATTCCAAGGGGTCCCGGAAATTCAAGGAGAGAATCTGAAGCAACGGCTGAGTGAAGCAATAGCCCCAATGACAGATTTGACAGCGGAATATCTTTACAGCGAGATGGATGTGGTCTACAGGTCCTATTCCTCATACATAAAGAAAAATAATCTGCCTGGGGAAATAGTAGTCAGATTCTCGAAGAGACATGTCAGAGACTCTATTCTGAAAGCAACTACGGGAACACCCTTGAAAATTGGGGACAAGAATATCAGGATTTTAAAAGATATCCCATTTGACATAAGACAGAAGAGAAAGAAATATAAGGAACTAATCCTTTTCCTACAAACAAATGGCATCAGTTACAGATGGCTAATTCCAGAAGGAGTCATTTTCAAACTCCACAATAAAAAAGAAAAGAATGACATTTAAAGCACATGATTTTCTGTGAACACAGCTGGGGGAGCCAGCTGAGGACAAGAAGGATGAAGAAGAAAGCAAATCTGATGGCGAGTTGAGCTCGGTGTCTTCTGATGAGGACTCTCCTTCTGAAAAGGGGGCGGTGGCCCCAAAAAGTCCATATAAATTGAGGGAAAGAAAATATAAGAGAAAATAGAGGCTGAAGGACTCTGATGTGTGCCTGAAAAATTTGAAATAACTTTGGGATGCTCTGGGGTTTTCTTTAAACAGTTGGCTAAAAGATAGTTTACCTAGCATAACTGACTATGTTCAATGTATTATTAGCATTTTAGATTAACATTGAGATAAGCTGACGTATTGATCTCCTACTCTTGGGATTTTAGTTATTAGTGGGTCTTTTTTCTTTCTCCTTAGATGTAGTTCCCCTTCCCATATTTCAGTTATAGTTTGTAGTCTGTAAAAAAAAACCAATAAAAATTTCCCCTTAGGGGGATTTAAAAAAAAAGAAATATTATTACCAGCCTCAAGCTGGACCCTGGAGCTTACCGAGAATTACAACAGATCTTCCATACAGAGCTCATTCTTCCAGGAGGAAAGGGCAGCTTTGGAGGGCAGACTCTATGTCATCACATTCCTTCTGAGCTCTCTTCTATCCCCAAACTTTTCCTTTTCTGGGCACAACCCAAATCTCAAGGAATTTCCCAAGCCACAGTTGGCAACCCTACAGTAATGATAATGTAAGAAAAGATTAAGTGAATTTATTTATTTATTTATTTAAATTTCTACCCCACCCTCCCCACGAATGGGCTCAGGGCGGCTAACAAACAGGGGCACCATGTGCCAATACATAATACCGAATAAAACACGATGAATTATAATGGCTGAGTTCAGACTGGCAGTTTGGCCCAATATAGGCACGTTTCACAAATGGATTAAAGGGGCCGATTCACACAGCTGTCAGGCGTTCCCCAGCCGTACTCAACCGGTCCTATGACGATTCCCTACCGTGTTCAAAAAGTACCAGGTGAAAGCTGTAGCAAACCCTGGAGGGCGTGTTGATACAGCTTCCCAGAAGTGTGTACGCTAAAAGCTTCAAACAAGCCGCATTGCTGCGGTGCTGTGCCTAGGTGCATAGGCGCATGTCGCCGGAGTGAAAAAAAGCCACTTACAGCCGTGCCTCCACCAGGGGCAGGCCAACAGTGCGAACGCTTTCTTGTGCCTCCTCCCGCATCAGTAGGTGCAGTGCGACCAGGAATCCCCAGCACAACTTGGTCCGGGTCTTTTTGCCCTCAAACTTCATACTGCCGGTCTGTCCTTAGCAAATGTAAAAAATAATTAAACTCTTCCCAGTCATTAGATGCTGGTGTTGCTCTCATATAGCCTCCTATTTAGTCCCAGACATCTTTTGCCGCCTGATATTATGTCAGTGAACATTGATAGGCTGTAAGCGTAACCAGGGTAAACAAGTCCCTCATCATTCTGACTTTCTAGATACAGTGAATACTTTTGAGTGCTTTGCAGTACTTATCCTGCTATAGCCAAAGTGCTTGATATCACACAGTGTTAGAATTTATAATTCAGAGACATATTTTACAGTAGCTGTGGTCACACGGTGCATTAGGCACGCTAGAGGGACGGAAGATAGGCGGATTTTCCAGGCGCGATCTCACCGCCACATCTGGGAAGCGTCGAGCTCCCGTGGGGAACCCGAGGCTTACCGTGGAAGATGCGCGGTAAAAAACTAGTACCTCGGAGGTACTAGTTTCCTGAAACCACGGGGCAAGGTCAGGCGTCTGATCGTGTTTCCGGTGGTAGTTCCGGCGCCCGCCCATGTCCCCTAGCAAAAAGGTTTTTTTCCCCCAAAGTCTTCACAGATGCGCACAAGCACCCAAGGGAGCATGCGCACATTTGAGTTAAAAAAAACCCAACCCCTTTTGCCCCGCGGCCCGCTTCTTTGCCGCGCCGCAGGACTGTGGAGTGATCGGCACCACCCCCCTACCACGGGACCTCCACGGGACCTCCAGGGTAGGTCTGCTCGTGCAACCGCGCGTTTTTTAGCCCCAGGGCAAACAGCCACGCTTCCCCCCCACATTTTCCTGCCTGTGTGCCCGCAGCCAATGTTAAGCAACTGATAATTTGTGGGCTTGCCCTAAGATCACATGACCTTAGTTTGTTCTAGAACAGGGCTTAGAAATGTCCAAGGTTTTTAGTTGCTGTTCATATTCAAGTGAGTAGTGGTGTTGGTTTGAGCCAAAGTGCCACTGGACTCAATTTTGTTCTTTTTATATCCAAGTTATATACAAGTCATTTAGTTAGTCTTTGGCTGTGATCAGGCGTGCAGCTAGATCCATTGCCGTTGCCTATCGATTTAAAGTTCATGGTCAGAAAGCAACATCTGTCTGTCGTGCCCCAGTCATCTGAGTCCCATCCCCTCCCCCTTGCTGCATGTTTCTTTGATACCTGAGAAAGTTTGACCCTGTTGTTCTAGGGCTGCCAAGCTGCGGCGGGGGATCCGTGCGTCTTCACAGGATGCCTGCCGCGGGGGACAGCGATACGCGTTGCACCCGCGTATCGCTGTCCCCCGCGGCAGGGATCCTGTGAAGACGCACGGATCCCCCGCTGCAGCTTGGCAGCCCTATGTTGGTCTGAGCTGGTTCCAAAATGAATTTCCTATTGTCTGATCGCTCTTTCGTACCCAAGCCATCAGGCAGGTCTGAATGGTCTCTTGTTTTCTTGCTGCAATTTGTTTTACTAGTTAGTGAAGTGCGCATAATTGCATATATGCATACTCCCCAGAGGGGCTGCTCGAAACTTTTTTAAAACTCTCAAAGAAAGATGCCTCAGTTCTACAGCCTTTTTCTGACCTTTGGGGAAGGGTTATATTGAAAAGATTACAGGGAGGACGGCAGTCATCTCCATATCCCAGCAGTCTCATCAGCACTTTTGTGCTTGCTCCGAGGACACACATTTTTAAAAAAATGGCTGACAGCTTCATGAACTACATATCCCAGAAGGCTCATCAGTGCTTATGGGCATGCTCAAAGGACATACTTTTTAAAAAATGGCTGACTCCCTGCCTGCTGCCATCTGATCACTCAAGGACAGGTAAAAGCACTTTGAAGAGTGCTAAAAGGGGTGAGTCTGATCAGGAATCTCTGTCACAAAATAATCTGGCTCAATTAGAGGCAGGGCAACAGCAGACTGAAGTGCCCCTCTGACTGCAGTCTTTATCTGCAGGTACTGAAATATTGTCTTTAGGACCTTATAAACTTTTCAGAAGGATCAGTTTTACATAGTCTGTCTGTTAAATTCGACATGATATAATATAAGAGAAGCCAATGTTGGATAAGGCCAGTGGCCCATCCAGTCCAACACTCCATTACACAGTGGCAAAATATTACTATAGAAACAATTTTATATTAAATTCAAATACTATGTATTGTTGTTTACAATTCAAACTTACTCAGTTGTATAAAATGTCATTGACCTGTAGACATCTGTGCACCCGCACACGACATTCATAATGTTCTGTATCAGGTTTTTCGTTCCAAAAGGACTGGAAGGACTACAGCCATTCTGAAATGGTTTTAGATGACAAAGTCTTCTGTGTGCAAAATCAAATGGGAATCTGGTGGCACCTCAAAGACTAACAAAATTTATTCCAGCATAAGCTTTTGTGAGTCAAAGGCCACTTCATCAGATGTATGACGTGTAAATCCATTAGGCAAGTGCATTTCTACTAAACATTACAAAAACAGCACTCTCCTAAACTAGCTGTTATACTTTTCTTACTTTGCCTATCTATCAGTAGCTAGGATTGATTACTCTTTTGACCATATCTTGTTTTAACCTGGCCTTTCTTTTCAATATTACCCTATCACCTTTCTGTCATTTGCAGTTTTGGTTCATTTTGTTCTTTTAATTTTTATTACCCACATTCGTTGCCTTCGTTTTATTCATTATTCCTTTCATTATTTATTTCCATTGGTTCAAGTACATGATGTGAGATGAAATTTTCAGGAACCCTTTGTCCATGCGATCCTGCAACCTTTCCCAAGTGTTACAAAGTGCTCCTATTTTTTTAAAAAAATTCAGATTTACTGTAGTATAAATACTTTTTATTGTATTTAGTTAAGGACCACCAAGGCAGCTAACAGATAAAAACATATGTAATAAAATCACATTTTAAAACATGTCATTAAACAAAACTAAAGTTAAAAGCATGAATACAAGCATACATGCTTTCATACAAAAGCATGAAAACAATTAAACCACTGGGCAAGGAGGACTCACTGAAGGAATGCCAGGTGGAAACAAAGTCTTCACCCACTGGCAGAAGATGGCAACATGAGTCCCCCTAAAGAGAGAGTTCCAGACATTCATGACCAAGAAGGCCTTACCACCTACCTGACCTCAGAAGATGTGGGCACCCAAAGCAGGGCCTTGGAAGACAATCTTAGTGGTCAGAAAGGTTCTTAAGGGAGTAGGTGGTCCTTCAGGCAGCTGGTCCTGAGCCACATAGGGCTATCAAGGTCCACACCAGTACCATGAATTGTGGCTGAAAACAGAGTGGGAGCCAGTGTAGAAGGACCAAGACTGGAATAATATGATAGTTGCCAGGCAATGGCTGGCACCCCACGGGAGACTGGGGGAGTGGGGACATGGGTCACACTGTCACTCCAATGGCCCAATGAATCGTTGGGTGACATGATGGGAGACCTTATAACTCTAAGTGATAAGGTCTCTATGACCCTCTCCATACAACATTCTGGCTGCAGCATTCTACACCAACTGAAGTTTCCAAACACTTTTCAAGGGCAGCCCCCAGTACAGTGCACTGTAATAATCTAAGCTAGATGTAACCAGGGCCTGCACCACAGTGTGCGTTGTAATATGGCACATGGTAACAATCTGTAAAGAACAGGATTTGGATTTTGATGATTCAGTGTCCAACTGCATATCCCTACAGTTTATCTGGTGGTCTACTACTTAACATTTGAACTGAGCTTCCAATACATTACTCGACTTTTAAACAGCCTTTTTTATTTTCCAGACCAAATTGACTGGATCTCCCTTTAGAAAGAACCACATAGTCTGTGCAATTGAAGTCTAATTGTATAAGACTAGCGAAGAAACTTAAAAAAAAAAAGAAGACTTTGTCTCAACAACGCCCCCAGCAAGCCTTGTGCGCCAAGTCTATTAAAAGATAATAGGAAAGTTACTCTTCAGTTGTAAGCACTTGAGCACTCTTTGGACTAGGAGGCACGTGGCAAAGACCTTACATGCGCACACACATACACACACGCGCACATACATAAGTCAGATTTGTGCACCTGCTTTGGAGGAGTGGATACTTCACCTCACATTTGCTGTAGTGCAAAAAGAAACCTGAGGCTTTACCTGACAGCTTCTTACAATCCAGCCAGTGTGAGGTATAAGGCAGCCTTCCCCCCTCCCCGCACCCCTTGCTTCTCAGATCTCAAGAATATGTGCCAGAAGCCTGTCAACTTGTTAAAAGTACATTAATGCAAATACCAGAGCTTTCAGTTATGTTTATGCTAATAGAAAACCTCCCGCTCTGTGACAGGCCCGGGTGAAGACTCCGTAACAGGAAAATTAATTCCAGCTGTTGAAATTGATTTTAAAAAACTAGCCTAACAACAACAACAATAATAACAATAACATTATTATTAATAATAATAATAATGGTCACAGAGAAAGAATTCCCCATGTTAAAAATGGGAAGGATTGGGAGGGGGGAGAGATGAAATGCACAAGATCACATTTACTGCATGAAATCAGAACAGGCTCTCCTGTTGGGAAGAAATCTTCCGAATTTAATCAAGCTTGGTTTGAAGAAAGCTCAGGCTTGTTATCAGGTTGTAAAGTGTAGATTAACCTGAAAAGAATTAACAAGGTTGCTGAGCCTGCATTTGTAAAAGAAAAGGGTGGCTCTTTCTCCCCCCAACTTTTGTAGGACATTTTGTTTTAGATCCCTTTCATCTAATCCACTGGCAGGGAGGCCAAATCCCAGTTGCTGTAGGACAGTCAACCTTTCTAAGAGATAATGTTCACACATCACTCATTTCTGGAAGATTTGTTCCTTTTTGTGTCTTAACCTCTGCGATGGAAGACAGCAGGGTCCTTATTTCAGCTATGGCCTCTGATCAGTGCCCAGAAGAAGCAAGGCTTCCAAGCTTGCTGTACTTTGTATTAGCCTTTGTTCATGTTTGGACATCTGTTACATGATCTCCATGCAATAAACCAAGGAACATGCACTAGGATTTGGTTTTTGAATGAAAATATTGCACAACAAACAAAGTTATCTGGCAGGTCTTTGGAGTTACTGAAGTGCTGTGTGAATGCTCACATATGCATTAAAAATTTCCTTAGTAAAGGCCAGATGTCACAATGGGGTAGTCTACCTGAAAATACCTTGGTTTTCATTTGCTCTAAGCCTTTGGGAGAGTAGAGAGGAAACTCATAGACACTTTGCTGCCATTTTGGAATAACTTCATCTGGACATCTATTGGCATATTCTGACTGGCATAATTTCTCTACGGCCTCAACTAAAGCCTTTCCCAACTCTTGCTTTCTAAGAGGCTCTAACTGGGTATGTCGGACTAAACTTGGGACCCTGTGTTAGAATACACAAGGTCTATAGCGCAGACTTATGAAGAAGATCTGATGATGACCCTACAGGGAGACAGCTGAAGGACTTGTAGTTAGCATAGCTAGACTAGGGACTGCCCAAAATTTCAAATTCTGTCCTTCCTGTCTCCTGATTGGCACTCCTGGAGAATTCCTGCTCCTGTAGAGCTTCCTGTTGCTCTTTCTTCCTTTCACATCAGTTAGACTGGTTAGTTTAGGCTTTCTCTGTGTATGTTCTATAACAGTTTGTTCTTCTATAATAAACTTACTTATTTTTCTCTAGTCAGTGCCCCACTTCCTTTGCTTATTTAAACTCTGCCAACATTCTGTACCTGCAAAACGGGTTCTGTACGACTGACACATGGCTCTTCCCCTACCCTAGCCTTTCTTTTTGTGTCCACAGGTACACTCAATTGCCGCATGTGATGATTGGCAGCTAAATGCATTCATTGGAAAGCAGTGGTCAAGATGTTTAAAAATCAGTATTACAAATCCATCTTGTTTTTGTACTTTTATTGTTGTTAGCATTTAAGTCTCCAGTTATCTCATAGAAAGGTGGGCTTATAGATGTTTTAAATAAGTGCTCAAGATAGGATTGCCAGGTCTCCCCCCCACCCAGCCACTGGCAGGGGAAGGGCTCCCAGGCCTCCCTAGCTGTTCTCCTGCTTCTGATGTATTTAAAGACATTATTTGAAGAATGTTTCTAGCAGAATGCTCCTCATGGTCTCTTTTTGCTCACATGGTTATTAAGTTCTTTCTTTATCATTGTAGTGCATTTTAGATGAAAGGACGTGAAATAAAAGTTCAGTCAGTAGCGTTATGTATGATATTCACACATGCATGAACCAGCCCCAGTGCAAACCACATGGAGGGGATTTTGCATGAAGATTTGTGGATGCAACAACAAGGTTCACAGTAAGAGCCCTGAAAACTTCCAAGTTAAACCCAATTTTCTGTAATTAGGTGACAGCAAAATATGGCTCAATACTTTGTCACAACAGGCAATTTATGTGAGGACCTGCAAGTTCCTCCAGAGCTGACCTCTTTGCCGAGCACTCTCAAAGCTCAAACCTTCCGTATCAGCTTTTTGTGGAGAAACTACCCCCTTTTCATAGCACAAACTAGGCTGGTTACAGTTAAATGGAGAGAGCAGGGATATTTCAACATAGAAATGGTATCCCTTGGCACTTGGCTGTTTACCATCTTTCCTTGAGCACCCCAGGACTTTTCCAAAGCTATGCCAGTTTGCTTCTCAGTGCAAAAACTGCTAAAGTTGAAGCTGTCAGGCAGCTTTAAAGGGCCTATTCACAACGGTTTCTATCAGCTATGGTTAATTTATTTGGGCAAATGAAGCACTGAGAATTAAATGGAAACATGATTATGAGGGAGAAAAAGAAACTCCACTGAATTCGGGAATGAGTCAGGTACAATTTTACTCACCGCATGACAAGGAATGTTTTCTGTGTAATGGGTAGAACTTCTGTGTAACGGCTTCTGTGTAACAGTTAGAATGTATATATATCAGTTAATATTCTCGTTGCAAGTGCGCTGTGTTTTTAGTTGTGTTTTTCTTTTCTTTTTTTAAAGTGGCAGTTTGGACCATCTTGATGGAATTGTAGTATTGCTTTTCTGCATCTTCTCAGAGTATTTCTATTGCTCCAGTGGAATTGCGTAATAAAGCCATTTCATGGGATGTTGCTACCACCCTTCAGCCAAGATAACTAGGTGTTAGCAGTTAGTAATTACTCTTTCATTTGTAGTTTCCTATGAACGAAGCCGCAAACTAAGCTCCACTGAATGCTATAAAATGAAACTATAGCTCTAAAAGTGCAGCCCAGAGCAGAGGTACTGCCTTTTAAATCCATTTGATAGCCTTCAAAGGTTGCAATTCCACTTAGGATAGCTCCGTCAGTGTTGTTGAAACTATGAGCACTTGGGGCTTATCAAACAATGTCCATTAGGTCAGATTAGTCAGGTGCTAGGCTTTACTTTCCAGTGGGGATATGAATTAAATACAGTTTGTGATGTACTAGGCAAGATGCAACCAGGCAAAATAATCCAGAAGAGCAACAGCTCCAGATTGATCCAGACCAGGGCTGCATCCATACATCACTACGCTATAGCAGTGATACTCACTCAGTGGCTCTTTGGCAGGCTGCCTGTGGCTTTTCTGAACACTTTCCCCCAATGTTTAACCTGCCCCATGGTTTCATGAAAGTGGGCAAGGCCATAGCCTGGTGGGGCCTGTGGTGACAGATCATTCCCACTTTCCAGGAGCTGCCACCAGAACTGGTAAACTGTGAGCCTCCCTGGGGTGCAGACTTCATGCCAGGTATGCAAATGGTAATGTGGCTCTTTGCAAGCTGTGTAGTACTGCACTACAGCAATCATTCAAGGAAAGTTTTCCTTGAATTACAAGGAAAGTTTTCTTTGAGTTGAAAATTATAAATTATAAATGCATGAATTCACAATAGGGTTTTCTTGTGTGGACAAGACTGTGGTAAATGCTTGCTATAGTGCAATCACAATGCAATACACAATGAGGTGTGGAAACAGCCCAGAAGCTTTTGCGTAGCTTATTAATTTATGTTTGCTATCTCTCCTGAGCTTTTAAAACCAAAATATATTCTAAAAATATATAATAAAAATATTCTAAAAATATAAAATAATTCTAAAAATAAGATTTATAACACATAATAATAATAATAACAACAACAACAACAGCAACAATCAAACTTAGTAATTGCCCCATCTCGACTTGCACTGGGCTCTGGGTGATTTACAACATGACATTAAGCCTTAGAAACAATTTAAAAACATCAAATATCGCAAGATTAATAACATTAAAACCAATTTAAAATAAATTCAAGATGGCGTCACTAGCAACTGTACAAATTGAAAGACTGGGGTTCTGAAAGATTTTTAGTCACTTCCTAGTTTTTTTGATTTATTTTATTGGGGGGGATGGGGGTGCCAGCCATGTTAGAAAACCATCGCTGTCCCTAACCAAAAGCTTGGCGGAACATCTCTGCCTTGCAGGCTCTGCGGAACTGCATAAGGATCCACAGGGCTCTGAGGGTGCGTTCAGATGGGCCATTTGAGCCGGTATACATGCCGGTTAGAAACGGACTAATGCGCTATCACACAGTCAACATCTGCCTCCCGTCCCTAGCCATTGGCAACCGGCTCAAACACCCTTTAAACCGGAGTATTCTGCTACCCAAGTGGTGTTTTCCTGGAGCTCTGGTTCTAGCCACATTTTTCTGCTGTGTGTCAGCAAGCTGCCATTCTGTTTTCTGTGACCTCTGTGTACATATCCTTTCCCTGTTGCACCCGGCTTGGTTTCTATCATCCTGCTCCTGCGTTGGAATGCACAAGATAACTGCTGGAGGTTGTGTGGGGGAGAAGATGCTGTCATGCTTGCCTATTGCTTTTCTCATGAGTACTGCACCTGTGTTTTGTCTGATGTTCTGCCTGGTTCCCATGGACTGGGCGCGCAACCGTTTCATTAGCCCGCCAGCGGGAATGCTATTCATTGGATCTGTATCTGTTTGAATTTCCTTTATTATGCTTGACCTAACTGTGTATCCCCAGTTCTAACAAAGAACGTGTTTGAGTATGTCTTCAACGCTTTGAAATAAATTTTGCTTTTCTTGAAAACGTGGATTTATTCTCGATGCTTGGGGATCCAACATATTGTTAGAACTGCCTTTTTCCTATCGTTCCGAATCTGGCAAGATCATGAGCGGAATTGAAGTAAACCTACTTAACACGGAGGGGGACTCAGGATCGGTCCCACACTTGGGGATCCAACATATTGTTAGAACTCTCTTTTTCCTATCGTTCCGAATCTGGCGAGATCATGAGCGGAATTGAGGGAAACCTACCTACCACGGAGGGGGACTCTGGATCGGTCCCACAAACCTCCGCGTCTTTGGTGTTCACGACTGCAGCCTCGTTGGAGGGTGCCGTGGGGGGAGCGATTCCCCGCCTGCCTGCACATCTGTCTTGGCCGCCTCCGACCCCTTCGCAATGGGGTCCGCGGAAGACTCACCAGCAGGATGATTGGACTATGTACAACACCCAGGGCACCCGTGAGGTGTACTCCCGTCGGGGGAGCGGATTACGTGAGAGTCTATTTGACAAGGGATTGTTCCCGGAGCCGGGGGCTACCTCGGAGAAGGGGAGCCCCGAGCGGGACCTCGAGGAGTGGATGTTCGAGCCGTCGGGACCGCGGGGCCACGCAGGAGATGAGGAGGGCACCGGAGTCTTCCCAACGGAAGAGGACTATGACCCACCCCCGGACTACCGCCCTCGGGACCCCATCCCGGAAGAAACCACCGGGGAACGACTAGCAGAACTGGAAGACTCGGTGAGAGACTTGTTGCGGGCATTCCAGGATGTGATGGAAGGTCTGCCGGGAATGATGGACGTTCGAATGGCTAATTTCCTTGACGCACACGCCGCGCAGCAACAAGTTGCTCCTGCACCGGGACTTCCCGCGCCGCCGATGCCTGCTCAACCGCTGACGGGACCACCGCTGCAAGCACCGGGAGTTCCAGCGCAGCAGGTACCTGTACAGCCGCCAGTGAGACCGCCTCTGCAAGTGCCTGTGCAACCGCCGATGCCGGGGGGTCCGCCGGTGCCGGGTCTGCCGCCACCACTGAGGCCAATGCCAGCGGGGCCACCGGTTGTGCCGGGTTTCCCTCCCAGGGGAGTTCCGGCTCAGCTGGGCCCGTTGGTAAGGCCTCCACGGCCCAGACCCAAGGATCTACTGGAGGCTACCTTCGACGGCAACCCAGATGAACTCGCTTTCTTCACGGTGAGGGTGCATAAATTCGTAGAAGAAAGTCGACACCTGTTCCGAAATGAAGCTGGTCTTATTGATGTCATCTCGGCAAGACTGAAAGGAGACGCCGCCACATGGTATGTTGGACTGCACAATGACCGCGGTCCGGAACTTTTGAATTTGCGAGCATTCATGTGGGCGCTGCGGGCGAGATTTGAAGATGTCAACGCGAGTCAAAGGGCTAAAGCGTTTCTCCGCACCTATCGCCAGAACAAGAAGTCGGTTCGCGAGTACACTCTGGAATTCCACAAGCAAGCCGCAAAGCTCCGAGACTACCCTGACCATATATTAGCTGAGATGTATCGCTTGGGTCTCAACGCAGATATCCGAGAAACGGTTCTGAAAACTGTCAACCCTGTCTCCCTAATGGCCTGGACCCAGGAAGCTGAAAATGCGGAAGACCGGCTCACCACCATCAAACTCGACCTGGCTGCTACGACCAACAGACCCGCCGCTGCCGGTGCCTCCAAACCCAAGCCTCAACGCCTGTCGGAATCAGCACGAGAACTACGTATGAAGATGGGGCTCTGTCTCAAGTGCGGGGAGAAGGGGCACTTCGCTGTGGATTGTGGCAGCCGTAAAGTACAGCCGCCTACTCCAAGCCCGAAGACACCGCTGACGGGGAAGAAGGGAATGGCTAAACCGCGTTTCTCCAAAGCTTTGCAGGCGGCCCAAGGCTCGGAGGGGAACGATCCGTCTGCTGCCGAGTCAGAAGAAGAGGTGGTGCCTGAAACGGCGGAAAACGACAACGGCCTGTTGTGAGAGGCGCAAAACGACAAGGCCATTCTAATGCTGCGCCCAAGGTGGTGAGAGAAACCCCTTCCCTATTTTTCGTGACTGTCTCATTAATGAATCCGCTCCTGGGAACCCACGTTAGGGTGAGAGCGTTGATTGATTCTGGGTGTGGGAGGGATCTCATCAGCCCTAGAGTGTTGTTGGCACTGGAAGCGGGGATAGCCCCCTTGAAGTCTCCCATCATTTTTACCCAGATGGATGGGGCACCCATGGAACCTTGTACACACGAGACTATGGCTTTGCGGTTGGGGGCTGGCGATCATTGGGAATCCAGATCCTTCATTGTCACCCCTAAATCGCAATTCGACTTAGTTCTGGGGAGTCCCTGGTTGTTTACCCATGACCCTTACATCTTGTGGGAAGAAGGGGTTGTCAAGTTTGTGTCGGCTAAGTGTGTAAATCACTGCTGGGTGGACTCGTGGGGGGACCAGCCGACCGCGCAGTTCCCCTGCGGCACTTTGCAACCGGAAGAGTTAGCTTCTTTGCCTCGAGAGTATAGAGACTTGGCGAAAGTGTTTGGCGAAGAGGAAGCTAACGAATTGCCCCCCCATCGCTCGACTGACTGTGCTATTGAACTTTTGCCTGACTGTAAATTACCCAAAGGTAAAATTTATGCGATGGGGCCGGCTGAGAAAGTTGAACTGCGGAACTTTATTGATAAAAACCTAGCCCGAGGTTTCATTCGCCCGGCTTCCTCCCCTTTCGCCGCGCCTGTACTTTTCCGAAAGAAGAAAGACGGGGGGCTTAGATTGTGCACTGATTATAGGGGTCTGAACGCTGTTTCTTTGTCCAATGCTTACCCCCTCCCGCTAATCAAGGACTTGGTAGCTGAGGCCACCAAGGGCAAAATCTTCTCGAAACTTGACCTCCGAGATGCATATTTCCGTGTGCGCATTCGGGAGGGGGATGAAAGTAAGACTGCATTTAATACCCCTTTGGGGCAGTTTGAGTACCTCGTTATGCCCTTCGGGCTTCAAGGGGCTCCGGGGGTCTTCATGAACCTAATCAATGAGGTCCTACATGAGTTCTTGTTCAAAGGAGTGGTCCTTTACCTTGATGATGTGTTGCTGTACTCTCAGGACCTCCCGTCGCATATTAAATTGGTGCGCCAGGTCCTTAAGCGACTTTATGAACACCACTTGTTTGCAAAGCTGTCAAAATGTGAATTCCACAAGACATGCATTGACTTTTTGGGGTATCGCATCTCTGGGGGGAAGGTTGAAATGGACCCTGCTAAAATTCAAGCTGTACTTGACTGGGAGCCCCCCAGGACCCGCAAACAATTGCAAATGTTCCTCGGATTCGCCAATTTTTATAGAAATTTCATCCAGAATTTCGCTCAAATTGCCCTTCCCCTGACTGATTTGCTAAAGACCAAGGGGAAGGGTTTTGATGCTACGAAACCAGGCGCCCCGCTTAAATGGTCCCCTGCTTGCGCAGAGGCTTTTGAGAAACTTAAACTGATGTTCACCTCTGAGCCAGTGCTGGCGCGCCCTGATGAAACTAAAAAATTCATTGTCCAAACTGATGCCTCGGATGTGGCAATGGGGGCCGCTATTTTGCAAGAAGGGGAAGATGGTCGTTTACACCCCCTCGCATTTGTGTCTAAAAAGTTTTCTGACGCTGAACGAAACTGGGGGATTTGGGAGAAGGAGGCGTCAGCGATCCGGCTGGCTCTCTCCACTTGGAGGCAGTGGTTGGAGGGGGCGCAACTGCCATTTGAAGTCTGGACTGACCATAAGAATTTGGAGATGCTGAAATCCCCCCGTTCTCTCAACGCTAAACAACTTCGTTGGGCGGACTTCTTTGCTAAGTTTCGATTCACTCTTCGTCATTTCCCTGGGACGGCTAATTCCCTGGCTGACGCGCTCTCACGCCTCCCACAACATGACAGTCAGCGTGAAATCATCATGGACTCTGTTTTTTCCCCCTCCCACCTGGGGGGGGCTGTGGTCACCCGTGCGCAAGCGCGCTCGATTCCGCGCTCTGATGAAACTTCGCCTTCCCTTTTCCCTGGGGGGGGGGGGGCTGGGTCCAGAAATATATGTCTGCTTTTACTGCTGATGATGATGCCTCCCTGAAAGCGTTGCCAGATTGTGTCCGTAGCCCTGAAGGTCTGATTTATTCTGGAGACAAACTGTATGTGCCTATTTCAATGAGGAGGGAGGTGATGGAGTCTGCTCACGGTTCGAAACTGGCAGGGCATTGGAGTTTTGTTAAATCTCTGCAACTCATCCGCAGACAGTTCTGGTGGCCACAGATGCGCAAAGACCTCTTGACTTTTGTTCGGTCCTGCCAAACCTGTGCCTTGACTAAACCCAGAGTGGGCAAGCCTCCTGGTCTTCTGCAGCCACTCCCTACCCCATCGAGACCGTGGGAAGTGGTGTCCATGGACTTTATTACTGACCTCCCTGCGAGCAAAGGGAACACTGTTATTTGGGTGGTTGTTGATTTATTTTCTAAGCAAGCTCATTTTGTGCCTTTTCCTTCCTTGCCTACAGCTCAGAGGTTGGCGAAATCGTTTATGTCTCACGTGGTGAAAATTCATCAATTACCTGCTAAATTAATTTCTGACAGGGGGACCCAATTTGTTTCTAAGTTTTGGAGGGAACTTCTTTCCATTTTAGGGGTGGAACAAGGGCTCAGCAGCGCGTATCATCCTGAGACTGACGGACAAACAGAACGAGTTAATCAGACCCTGGAGCAATATCTTCGTTGTTTTACTAATTATCAACAGAATGATTGGTGTGAATTGTTGCCTCTTGCTGAATATTGTTATAACAATACTGTCCATAGCTCCACGGGCATGTCTCCTTATAAAGCTGTCTCTGGTTACGACAGCCCCCCCTCCCTTTCCTGGAGGGGATGGGCCAACGTCCTGTGGGGGATGCTGATACATGGTGTATGTCCTTGCAAAATGCATGGCCTCTGCTATGCCAAACGCTTGACGCAGCCAAGGCTGCTTACAAGACCCAGGCAGACAAGGGTAGGGTGGTGGGGTTTGATCTGAAACCTGGGGATCTTGTGTATGTCTCGACCAAGAACATTAAGATGCTGCGACCTAGCAGGAAATTGGGGTGGAAGTTCATTGGTCCATTCAAAGTGCGTAAAGTCATAAATGATGTGGCGGTTGATGTTGTTTTGCCTAAGAATTTACGTGCTCTGCATTCTGTTTTTCACATGAGCCTGTTGAAGAAGGATCCTGGCCCGTCTCCCTGGAGACCAGCAGTTACTCCTCCTCCACCTGTCATTTTGGAAGGGGATGAACATTTTGAGATCGCTGATATCCTTGATTGTAAATTGAAACGTGGTAAACTCTGGTACCTTATCGAATGGGTTGATTTCGGTCCCCAGCACCGCGAATGGGTGGAAGAAGGGGATATTCGGGCCCCTTACCTGATCCGTAGTTTCCACAAGAGGTTCCCGGACAAACCGGGAGGTCTCCCGCCCAGCCCGGGAGATCTCCCGCCCGACCCGGGAGGTGTGTTGTAAGTGTATTTTAAGGGGGGCAGTATGTCAGCAAGCTGCCATTCTGTTTTCTGTGACCTCTGTGTACATATCCTTTCCCTGTTGCACCCGGCTTGGTTTCTATCATCCTGCTCCTGCGTTGGAATGCACAAGATAACTGCTGGAGGTTGTGTGGGGGAGAAGATGCTGTCATGCTTGCCTATTGCTTTTCTCATGAGTACTGCACCTGTGTTTTGTCTGATGTTCTGCCTGGTTCCCATGGACTGGGCGCGCAACCGTTTCATTAGCCCGCCAGCGGGAATGCTATTCATTGGATCTGTATCTGTTTGAATTTCCTTTATTATGCTTGACCTAACTGTGTATCCCCAGTTCTAACAAAGAACGTGTTTGAGTATGTCTTCAACGCTTTGAAATAAATTTTGCTTTTCTTGAAAACGTGGATTTATTCTCGATGCTTGGGGATCCAACACTGTGTGATCACGCCTCTGCTGGTGTAGAGCCGCTTCCGCTCAGAAGCCTGAGGCTTCCACTTTTCATCTGCCTTTTTTTTTTTGCATCTGCGATATGCGCTTAGGCAAAGCTTTGCCCCGGCATTAATAAAATGAATTTTAAAACGGTGCCTAGTTTTAGGCTTCAGACGAGTCCGGGACCTCATGGAGGCCAGTTTCACTGTAAAAGTTTCAAGGGAAGTCTTCGCTTCAGGGCATTCTTTTTGGGAAAATTTGTTCTGCGCATGCGCAAACTGTGAAATTTTTTTTGAAAACCCGCCAATGTGCGCTGCTGTGTAGACGCCCGGGAGCGATGTGAGAGAGGGTAATGTGACCGTGCTTGTCCCGGATCAAATACAATCCGATTGGAACCGGAGCAGTTTAAACCGCTCCGGCACGCCATCTGACCACACCCTGAGTGTAGTAGGCAGAGAGTTCCACCAGGTTGGGGCCAGGACTGAAAAGGCCCTGGCCCTGGTCAGGGACAGCCGGACCTCTTTGGGGCTAGGGATCACCAGTAAGTTGTTATCTGTGGAGTGTAATGCTCTTCCAGGGACATAGTCACAATAGGTAACCAGAGTCAGATTTAAAAAAAAAAAGAGGTGATAATGAGAGTGGAGATTGCCTAATTTGCACAATCGGCAAAAAGACCCCCCAGGATATACTCTATGCAGGGTGGTATTATCATCAGGAGAACAACATGGGCCAGAACACAGTCTGATGACCATTTCTGGCATGGTAGACAATTATCAAAAGCACCACCATAGAGCTACAGCAATCAGGATAATTAGTTGCCTACAGCAGCCAGTTATGTAGTGAGGGAAGCATTAGTGTGCCCCTGCAACTGCAAGGAAATATGGAGTGATGGGAACATGGTAATATCTCACCAATGAGATGCCCGAATAGAGCAATGCATACCATCCCATAATTAATACATAAACAACCACAAATGGTCACCTGGACTCAGGTGATGCCTTAACCAGTAATTCGTTTTCCCTGGAAAGACACCTTATTATATACTCCATTGCCTTGAATCTGACACTACACAATTAAAAAAAAATGTCTAGGAATCTTTATAGGCCTCAGAGTATGGATCAAAAATATATACAACACGGCCAGGTACATATGAAGCTGGGGGAAAGGGAAATAATGAGATCCTGAAATACTATGTTGTGAGATCTCGGCCATCACTTTGAGCTTTACTTAGCAGCAGACAAAAAGGTGATGGTGGCAGAAGCATTGGGTTAAAAAAGGAGGAGATGGTGGGGAAGGTGAGAGAGGCAGCAGCACTGCAGGCAAGAAAATCAGGCAGCAGGGGAGGTGATGGTTCCACAGGGGAGTCAATGAGGCAGTGAGAGAGGGAGGAGGTAGAAAGACAGCAGAGGAGCAGGAGGAAGTGGGGACTAGTGGGGGTGAGATTTTCCTCCCCCATGAGTCCCTTGAGGGTCCCCACTTCTACTATATTTAATAGATAAGAGGTTACAAGTATGAAACTGGCCACTCATGGAATGTCCCGCAGGGATCAGTACTTGGTCCACTGCTTTTTAACTTGTTCATTAATGATTTGGAGTTGGGAGTAAGCATTGAAGTGGCTAAATTTGGGGATGATACAAAGTTGTTCAGGGTAGTGAAAACCAGTGAGGATTGTGAGGCACTCCAAAGATGGGCGAGTGGGTGTCAACATGGCAAATGGGGTTCAATGTGGCCAAGTGCAAGGTGATGCACATTGGAGCCAAAAATCCTAAATATAAATACACGTTGATGGGGTCTGAACTGGCAGAGACTGATCAAGAGAGATCTTGGAGTTGTAGTAGATAACTCACTGAAAATGTCGAGACAGTGTGTGACTGCAATAAAGAAGGCCAATGCTATGCTGGGGATTATTAGGAAGGGTATTGAAAACAGATCAGCCAATATCATAATGACCCTATATAAATCAATGGTGCGACCTCATTTGGAATACTGTGTGCAGTTCTGGTCACCACACCTTAAAAAGGATATTATAGGTTTGGAAAAAGTGCAGAAAAGGGCAACTCGAATGATATAAGGGTTGGAACACTTTCCCTATGAGGAAAGGTTAAGGCGCTTAGGGCTCTTTAGCTTGGAGAAACGACGACTGAGGGGTGACATGATTGAGGTTTATAAGATTATGCATGGGAAAGAACAGGTAGAGAAAGAGGTACTTTTCTCCCTTTCTCACAATACAAGAACCCGTGGGCACTCCATGAAATTGCTGAGCGGTCGGGTTAGAACGGATAAAAGGAAGTACTTCTTCACCCAAAGAGGGATTAACACTTGGAATTCACTGCCACAGGAAGTGGTGGCAGCTACAAGCATGGACGGCTTCAAAAGGGAATTAGATAAGCATATGGAGCAGAGGTCCATCAGTGGCTATTAGCCACAAGGTATAGATAGGGACTCTGGGCAAGTGATTCTCTGTCATCTTGGTGCTTGGGGGGGTCAACAGTGGGAGTGCTTCTGGTGTCCTGGCCCCACTGGTGGACCTCCTGATGGCACTGGTATTTCTGGCCACTGTGTGATAAAGAGTGTTGGACTGGATGGGTCTTTGGCCTGATCCAACATTGGCATTTCTTATGTTCTTATGACAGTTGACAAAACTCTGGAGTGGCTTAAGAATGGTGCTGAACTTGTAAGGGCACTACTTTTGATGTTCCAAGTTTTTATTGCTCATTTAGACCGCAGCCACACATTGAACCAGCTCAGAAGTCATTATGCAAAAAGAGAGAGAGTTTCCACTGCCCAGTCAGCAGCAGGTAGTCTAAGTCACATGTCTCCAATTTTCTCCTTTCCCACCAGTGTTGTTCAGCGACTGAATGGGCTTTACTGTATTAGGCTGCAGAGACAGAAAGCCAATGATATTCTGTAACCGTGCTACTGCCACTTTGACTGGCCATCTTCTCTTGTTGGGATTGCCAGTCTCCAGGTGGGACCTGGGGATCCCCCGGAATTGCAGCTTATCTGCAGACTACAGAAATCAGTTCCCCTGGAGAAAATGAATGATGTGGAGGGTGGACTCTATGGCACTGTACCCCACTGAGGTCCCTGTCCTCCCCAGGCTCCACCCCCAAATCTCCAGGAGTTTCTCAACCTGCATCTGGCAACCCTACCCCCCCCCTTCCCCTGCTGGTGTCCAGGGGGGACCTGGCAACCCTATCCCTTGCTGAGCCTTTGAACGAGCTGGTGTCTGGTCCTTGCTCTGCCACCCTGAGAACATGTCTCCTGTCAGCATATTGCATGACCTTTGCACATTCTCCACCTGTTTCAGGGCTTCTATTGCCCCACCCTACTGAAGGCCGGGTTTGATCAGCAAAACATTGATTTCACACTGCTACTCTCAGCCAGTGTTGGGTCTCTGGTGCTTTTCAATAGCAATGAAGCCCCCCCAAAGTCTTCCTTACAGTTTCTCGCTGAACAGTGTGGTATAGTGGATATAATTGACCCAGGAAGTAATTGACCCAGGTTCAAACACCCATTCTGCCATCATGGAAGCCTGCTGGGTGATGCCGGGCCAGCCTCGCACTCGCAACCTGACCTGTCTCACAGGGCCATTGCTCTGAGGGTAAAACGGCGGAGAGGAGAACAGCATAAGCTGCTCTGGTTGCCCATTTGGGGTGAAAGGCAGGGTATAAAAGCAAATAAAAATACATGCTTAAATAAATGCTTGAACAATGCACTGCTGCCTCTTCCACTCTGCATTACAATCCCTATAACAGCACTATGGAAAACACACAATGCAACTAAATATTATGAACCAACCCTTTAAAAAAAAACCCTTTTTTTTTGCACACCCTTGCTGAGGAATTTTGTGATTAATGGCCCAAATATGATGCGGAAGAAGATCCATTAATAAATGTGACTTTCCAAGCTGAACAAGCCTGAACTCTTTGCTGGAGTCAATGTCCAGACCTTAGCCTCCTTCTGCTGCTCTGGCCTGTAGGTTATTGCACAGAGGAAGGAACAAACCAGCATCCACTCAGGTCTGCTTGTCAACAGGAGTGTTGTAGACTGAAACGTCCCATAGAGATCCATGGGCCACTTTATTCTGCACAAAACCGGCCCTGTGAAACCATCTACCATTGTCCTCAACCCAGGAACTTTATGTGACCCTTGAAAAGTCGGGTAGGTTGCCAGAAAAATGGAAGGATACAGCTCTTCTCCTCTGTGTTGTTCTAAGAGCCAGCCCTGGGAGGAAGAAGACCCTGTCTTCAGAATGGCTTTGATCTCAAAATGATGTGGAAGAAATATTAGGTGAAGCTCATTTCATATTGCAGACCTTGACTCGTTACAGCACACACTTTTGCACAGATGTGCCAAACCTTTATAAACTTTAGAAGACGTAATTGTTTTATGCTTTGCAGCCATGGCAGGAAAATGCATGCCTGTACTTCAGAAGCTGGATTCCAAGGAGAGCAAATGCATCCATAGAGATAGCATTCTAAAGCCTGAAACCTTACTTTGGAGCAGAGAAGACATAAGAAGTCTCATCATGTATGCTTTTTACCCACTCCCCCTCAAAAGGGACTGTAGCAAGAAGGATTTTCTCAAAGACTGTTTTCATATCTGAATGTTAGGGCAACTCAATGGGCAACTGGTAACCTTTCCAAAATGGCAATCTGTCATCACTCAGGCTTTATGATGTGCTGAACGTTATTTGCTCATTGCATTTGAAATACACTACTTTGATACTGTTGCCTTTGGCAATGGGATGGAGGGGACTTTTGTTCATTTGGTATCTCGGAGGAAGGGGTTTCCTTGCCATCTTATAACTTATGCCTCCCTTCTCCATTCACAGAGCACTAAGGAAAGCAGATGGCTACACAGTCTCATGAGGGCAGATGCAGGGAAGGACAGGTTTCCTTGAAAGTTATACACTGTGGTGTCAAAACAGGGCAGCACCAATTTAAGAATCAGAGAAGGAAGGAGTGTGGCTGTACCCTCAGAAGGAAGCCCAGAGAATACACAGCGGATGAGCAAGGATGACTCCAAGAAGTAGCAGGTAGCCTCCAAATATTTCACACTTCCACAGCTTTCAGTCACAGAACATTAAAATCCTCTATCAGGATTATGATTCCTTTATTTACATTCTATAAAGTATGCTTCTCATGTGCGTAGCAAAACCCATTCTTCCCTAATCTTTGCCACGCTTTTGCTTCCCCAAACTAGACATTGACCTTGTGGGTGAGCCTGTCTGGGGTAGTTTTGCAAAAAATCATATAGAAGATAGCCCTTGTGCTACTAATCTCCAACCATTAGGAGTATCAAAGTGCTAACACAAGCCGATCAAACGACTTCAAATAAAGAGTATTGGATTGGGAGAGACTGCATATTGCAGCACTATTTTCAGACCTGTTATTTTATTCATTGTATTGATCAATGTATTGATTTATTTATGTTATTTATAGTCTGCCTTTCTCACTCGGACTCAAGGAGGATTGCAACATAGCGAGTCAATGCAATTGAAAGGATGGGGCATTCAATGAACAATGCGATAGGAATTAGGGTTGTATAACCCATCAGAAGTCTAAAAGCAGGACTGAAATGAAGACTAAGTATTAACATGACATTAAATGACGCAAATGTTATACAGTAGGATCCTAGTTTCAGCAATCTATATACAGTAGCATAGACCACAGTCCCTAATAATGTATCCCGGTAACTTTGTGAACCATTTCATACAGTGCAACTCTATTGCCTGCATAGAAAAGTCTCCTGAATAGTTCTGTTTTTCATCATTTGAGGAAACACTAGATGGTGGGAGCTTTCCTGATGTCCTCAGGCAGGCCATTTCATAAGCTGGGGTCACAGTGCAGAAGGCACATGTACAGGCAGTTGTTGTTTTTGCCCATTATCAGGTTTGTTTGTTTGTTTGGATGTATATCCTGCACTCCCCATAAGCGGGCTCAGTGCAGGTTCCGACAGTATACAATACAATACAAATAAAACCAGATTAAGAACACAATATAAAATAACATAACTCCTAACTGCCCTGTAAACTCTAGTGGAGACCAGATACCTTAGTGGTTGATGGTATTAGAATTTTAAAGATTAAGCATTTAAGATCTCAAGGGTCCAGGCTACAGATGGAGGCCAGCCAAAGGAAGGGGACGCCCGACACCTCAACCAAAAGCCCAGTGGAAGAGCTCTGTCTAACAGGCCCGGCAGAACTGTAATAGATCCCGCAGGGCCCTGGTCTCACACGGGAGCTCATTCCACCAGACAGGGGCCAGGGCTTTTGGTCGAGGCAAGTCAGATGTCCCTGGGGCAGGGACTACCAAAAGATGTTGATTAGTAGACCCAGGGCTTTTTTTGTGGAAAAAGCCCAGCAGGAACTCATTAGCATAATAGGCCACACCCAACAGTAGGAACTCATTAGCATATTAGGCCACACCCCTGACAGCACAGCTCATTGGCATTATAGGCCACACCCCCATGTTACCAGAAGTGTGCTCATCCAGCCACACCCACCTTTTGCTTGTTATTCTGTTTACCTTGTTTGTTGTCAAAACCCAGGGCTTTTTTGTAGCAGGAACTCCTTTGCATGTTAGGCCACACACCCCTAATGTAGCCAATCCTAATGAGTTTCTGCTGTTGGGTGTGGCCTATTATGCTAATGAGTTCCTGCTGGGTGTGGCCAACTTGGAAGCCATCCGGAACTCCGTTCCTGTGCGTTCCAGCCCAAAAATAGCCCTGAGTAGACCTTAGTGTTCTACGGGGCTCATATGGGGAGAGGCGGTCTCGAAGGTATGCACCTGCAGAATCCGCTGCTCTGATGAGCCAACCTGTTATGGCAGAGCAGATGGGGAGAGGCGGCCTCACAGATATGAAGGTGCAAGGCCATGACAGGCTTTGTATGTGATAGCTAATCCCTTAAATTGAGCCTGGTAACTGATGGGCAGCCAGTAAAGTGCCTGCAGGATGGGAGTAATATGCATGCTCCATCCAGTGCCTGATAATAGCTGAGCCAATTGGAGTTTCCAAACTGATTTTGATGGGAGACCAATGTACAGTGCATTACAGTAGTCTAGTCTTGATGTTACTGTGGGTGGATCCAGGTGGACAGATCAGCCATATTAAGGTAAGGGGCCATCTTACAGACTAGACTGAGTTGGAAGAAAGCCTTTTTGGCAGCTACATTTATTTGTTTCGCCAGTAACAATGTTGGGTCCAGTAGAACCCCAAGGCTTTTAACTCAAGCCAGCAATGGTCAGCTAAACTCCATCAAAAGTGTACAGCACAATGTCCAAGATCTCAACCAGCATTATCTCTGTCTTTTCAGGATTTAGTTTCCATTGGTTTACTCTTAGCCAATTGACCACAGCAGCCAGGCAGCAATTCAGGCCCTGTACCGCATCATCAGGGGATTTGGATAAGGATAGATAGAGCTGGGTATCATCCACATATTGATGACATCCAACCCCACAGTTATGAATGATTTGTCCTAAGGGATTTACATAGAGACTGAAAAGCACAGGGGATAGAATTGCACCCTGTGGAACTCCACAGGATAGGTTCCACACTGATGACAACTGGTCTCTAGCAGCAACCCTGATTCTGATCCATGAGGAATGATTTGAAACAGTTCAGCATACATCCTCTGGTACTGCTTCTGCCCCCAGGCACCTCAACAAGATTTCTGTAGCAAGATCAGAGAAGCTCAGTGTTTTTCAGTGTCGCTTAGAGATTCTTTTCTAAAGCTCTGGGAACTTTTCTAGAATTCACAGTTTTTCCTTCAGATTGAAATGTGTGAACAGTAGTTCATGAGATGGATTGAGTCAAAAAAAGGAAGCCATGGCTCTCAGTTTGCCAGACCTGAGGAAAGGCTGTTAAAAATGGGATGCTTCAGTGGTCATCTAACATGCGCACAATTCATGAGTAATTTTTCAGTCTTGTATGGATGACTTTGATGAGGTCTGATGAAGTAGACAAGTTTCTTAGAAGTGTGTACCCCATGACATCTAGGCTCAAACCTTGCTCTTCATGGTTAATAGTAGGTAGCTGGATTAGGTTGGTCGACAGAGTCCAAGGTATGATAAATGCCTCTCTGAGCCTCTTTGGAAGAAGTGGTTATGAGACCCCTCCTGATGAAGGTGTCACTGGCATGACTTAAATAGTTACTGCTTGCTGTCTGACATTCCATTCTTGAGCAAAGTGCTCCAGCAAATGGTGGTAACACAGCTTCAAAAACCTCATGGAGGAGATGGATTGTCCAGACCAATTTCAATTTGGATTCAGGTTTCAATTTGGATGTGACTTTCCTAGGAGACTGACAGGGGAAACCCCACTGATTCTTCTGGGCCTCCCTGCAACTTTCATACCATCAACCATCACATCTTTCTGGCTGGGTTAGGATTGGAGTCACTATGCTTTGGTGGTGATGCTCTTATCTGACTGCCAGGTTCCAGATGCTCCTCTCTGACTGGCAGGTGCTGGGGAACTGCTGCCTGGCCCTGCGATATTCATGCTGTGGGATTCCACTGAGATCTAGCTTGTCACCAGAGCTGTTCACCATCTACATGAAAACACTGGGAGAGATTATCCTGGGATTTTGTAAGAAGTGCCATGAATATGTGGATGACACTCAGCTCTACTTCATGCTAACAGCTGAATTCGAGAGTGCTTTAGAAGTCTTGAACAAGGTTATGGGATGGATTAGGTCCACTCAAGGTTGCCAAGCCTGCTGATTGTCAGGTGGGAGAAAGTGGGAGGGGGGATTGTGACTGAACCCTGAAGTGATGTTACTTCTGGGCAATACTCTAGAAATTCTCTAATCTGAATGGTGAAGACCATCAAGGGGGGGGGGCTAGACCATTGCCCATCACTTCCAGGTTCAGATACACACACACACCCGTCTCCCAGTATGACAATCAACATCAGCAGGCAAGTGAGTGGATTAGTGGGCAAATGCCCACATGGTGTGGAGATGGCAACCCTAAGTCCAATAACTGAAGTTCAGTCCAGATAGGACTGAGATGTTATGGGTCAATTACAAAGCTGCTCAGGAAATGAGAAGTCAGCCTATTCTAGAGTTCTGGTTCATAATTAGGGGATGCGGTGAGATCCTAGCCTACAGTTAGAGTCTCAGATATCCTTGGTGGGGATGTAGCATCGGTTTCTTGAAAACTGTGATTTGGCCATGGTGGTCAATGCTCTGATCACATCCATGTCAGATTACTGTAATGTGCTTTATGTGGAGTTAGTTCAAAATTCAATGGCCGGGCTGTTGTCAGCAGCTGGATACAGGGATTTTATCATTTCTGTGCTGAAAGGTCTGCTCTGACTGCCTGTTTATTTCTGGACACAATTCAGAGTGCTGGTTCTTACCCACTCATTAAGAGTTTGCTCTGAAGCCATGTTCTCTGCACCCTTACCTGCAAGAAGGGGGGGGGTAGCAACCATAGATAGGGCTTTGCCAGTGGTGGTGCCTTGCCTTTAGAATCCCCTTGTTGTGGAGGCCCATGTGGTACCTACCATACTGTTGTTTAGGTCCCAGGCTAAAACATGTTTCTTTAAACAGGCTTTTAGCTGAACTGTATTCCATCCTTCTTTATCTGGTTGTTCTGTGTGTATTCTGATGTTTTTATCTCTATTCCTGTTTTATTATTACTGCTTTAACCTCTTGCGTTACTTGTTGCTGTTTTTATGCTGCTTATGCCTCTTCATGGTACAATTTTATGTCTGTTTTTACTGATTGCTTTATGATTTTATACCGTACATTTTATTGTGCGTATTTTTATTGTTCACTGCCCTGAGCAGATCTCTGAAGAGGCAGCCAAAAAAAAAAAAATCACTGAAATAAATTGAAATACATTCTTTAGGCATGACTGTGAATCCTGTGAATCATGATAATGTCCTTGGATCATAGAAAAATGCTGACATTTACAGGTAATGAAGGAAATGCTATCACGTTTACAAGTAATAGTTCCTTTACAGGTAAAATACCTTTACAGTGGCTCTTCAGTTATCAAACCCTTGCCCATCTGAAATATCTATCTAGAAATATCTATGGTTTCCATCTTCCATGTGGGGCCTGGAGATCTCCCATAATTACAAATTATCTCCAAACGAGAGAGAGAAAATGTCTGGTTTGTAGGGTGGACTCTGTGGCATCACATCCTAACTGAGGTCCCTCCCCTCCCCGTAGTATTGCCAACTCTGGGTTGGGAAATCCTTGGAGACTTGAGGGATGGTGCCTGGGGAAGGCAGGGCTTGTGGAGGGGAGGGAGTTCAGTGGGGTATAGAGTTCACCCTCCAAAGCAGCCATTTTTTCCAGGGGAAGTGACCTCTATTGTCTGGAGTTTAGCTGTCATTCCAGGAGATATTCAGCCCCCACCTGGAGGCTGGCAACCTTACCTCCCCAAGCCCTGCGGCTTCTCCTAGCTACATCCCAAATCTACTGGAATTTCCCAGCCCAAAGCTGGCAAACCTAGAAATATGTTTGCTTGGCTCTTCGAGGAACACTTTCCTTTTCAATCTGGCTTTTGACTTCTAGCAGATTGGGAAGCAGTGCTGGTTCTTATTGTTAAGACGCTGAACTGCAGGCTGTGGAAGGTCAGTAGTTCAGCAGTTCAAGACCCGGGTGCCGCAAGACGGGGTGAGCTCCTGTCTCTAGTTCCAGCTCCTGCCAACCTAGCAGTTCGAAAGCAAGAAATTGCAAGTAGATAAATAGGTACCACTTCGGTGGGAAGGTAACAGCGTTCCGTGCACCTTGGTGTTTAGTCATGCCGGCCACATGACCACGGAAACGTCTTCGGACAGTGCTGGCTCTTCGGCTTTTAAACGGAGATGAGCACCGCAACCCTAGAGTCGGATTCGACTGGCTTTCGAGCAAGGGAACCTTTACCTTTACTTTATACTTTTGTAGGGTGTGAATGTTAACTGTTTTATTTTTACCATTTTACTCTTTGTGCGAATTGCTGCACTGCTGCCATGTGTTTTGAGCACTGGAAAACTGAAAAGCTAACTTTACGTTAAAAAAAAAATAAAGAATGAAACATAAAGGCAATGGCCCAGAAAACCCCAAACATCCAGTCCCATAACATGAAATAGCAGCAGAGAGTTAGGAACAGTGCTGGCATCTCAAAGTGCCGTACGCCTCCACATCTGAACCTTTTCGATGCATTCTGCAACACTCAGAGCTATCTCCTAAATCCTAAACAAATACATTAATTGCTTTCAATTTATCAGTCTCAAATCACTCAGTCTAATTACCATTCATCTAGGGTTTGTGTTTTTAATGGTTTATGGGTATTGTTGGTAATCTTTTAATTTCTCATTAAAAACAATATCTTGTACGCACTATGTGTGAAAAGCCCCTAATCCGATAAATCAAGCAAGAGTAACACGGTTAAAAGGAAATCAGCGAAACAATATTTGGGGTTTATATATTTCTGCCAGTCAATTTGTAATTAAAAGTTGCTACTTCTAAAAAAAAAACATACACAGTTGTTGCTGTGAAAGCCATTATCAGTCGGAATTTTCATATGAATACTGCTTTAATTAATTAGCAAAAAGTAAATACATTATATATCAAAAACGCTTTCCCACTGAACCCATGCGTTCCAGAACAAAAGGCTTAATAAACCACACAAAAGCGGGACAAATTAGCTGATCCCACCTTCCAGTCCCCCGTTTTTAGCTTTAAAGTTCTCCCAGGTTTTTCCCCCATTCTTGTTGTTGCTTCTTGTTGTTTTTCTTTTAAAAAATGCATTGTTTGTTTCTCTTTGAATAAGGTTGGGGGCGATGCTTAGACAAACAGCGCACACACACACACATTCAAATGGAATTGATTTGGAAATCAGTTTTGCTGGGTCTTGGAAAACAAGAGTGTTTGTGATTATTAAAAAGTGGAATGTAATTATGATCACATACAGAATGGTCCCTCTGGAACAATTTATTTACTGATGACTGATGGCTACAGCTAGGTTCACAAAGAGAGAAAAATAGTTCATCAAACATTTACTTTTTCTGTTGCTTTTTTAAATAATGGAGAATAAGCCCTGCTGAATGAACTACTTCCCTGAATTCTGTCAGTACTTGAAATGCGCAGAGTGTCCCTATTAAATCCCCTCTGAGTATCCTGTGACTGGACCGCTTTCTTGTAATTCACCACTCAAGGGTTCACCACTGGATGCTTACCTTCCCCTGGAAACAAGTGTTCACAGGAGAGCTATAGACACCATGTGGCTTTTAAAGTCCCTGAAGTGGAATTTCAGATTTATCTCCAATGGCCAATGAGAACAGCAATTATTTAACACCCACTTCCTGTAGAAAGCCGCATTTCAGCCCCTGTTTTGTGTGACACGGATAGCCCAGGCTAGCCCAATCTCCTCAGATCTTGGAAGCTAAGCAGGGTCAGCCGTGGTCAGTAAAGAAGACCCCCAAGGAATGCCAGGGTCATGACATGGAAGAAGGCAATGACAAACCACCTCTGAATGTCTCTTGCCTTGAAAACTCCACAGGGTTGCTGTACGTCAGCTGTGACTTTACAGCAAAACAAAATTTCACCAGTAAGGTAGATAGTGACCAGAAACAGGGTGCTTGGCTATAGAATGCCTTCTCCTCATAGTTTGCCCAGTGCCCAGCTTTTTACAGTTTTTATTTGCCCAGGCATTTTTATGATTATGTAATGTCTTATGTCTTCCTTTTCTCTTTTAAAAATTTAAACAGTTTTATTGATTTCTGCTGAATTGCTTTAATTGCTGCTCGTCTTAATGGCTGCTAAATGAACTCAGTTAATCACATAAGAGCAGTCATGTTGGATCAGACCAATAGCCAGGGCTATTTTGGGGCAGGAACGCACAGGAACGGAGTTCCGGCTGGCTTCAGAGTTGGCCACACCCACTACAGCCAAAACCTCTGCGTGCCTGGATACAGAGGGAAGGCCAGGAGAGCAAACCCCCCCCCCCGGCGACTCCAAGGCAGGTGGGCCAGGGGAGCCCTGGAATGATCGGGGAGGCATTTAAATGCCTCCCCGTGCCTTCCCCAGCCTGTCCAAGGGTCAGCTTGTCCGGGCACCCCGTGGGCAAGCCAAGGGAAGGCAATTTAAATTGCCTCCCCTCCAAGGGCTGGCTTGCCCAGGCTCCCCAAAGCTGCAGGGCACCCGGACAAGCCAAGGGAAGGCATAGGGGTGTGGCCTAATAAGCCAATGTGCTGTGTTGTCAGGGGTGTGGCCTAATATGCTAATGAGTGTCTGCTGTTGGGTGTGGCCTATTATGCTAATGAGTTCCTGCTGGGCTTTTTCTACAAAAAAAGCTCTGCCAATAGCCCACCTATTCCAGCATCCAGTAGCTAACCTGATGCCATTGGAAGGCATGGAGTGCAAAGCTTCGCTCAGTAGCTGTCCCCACCGCCACCTGTGTTTATTTAGTATTGTTTGATTGCTGATTTGTTCTAATGTAGTTCTGTGCTGCTGTTTCTTCTAACATCTTGATTTAATCACTGATATGTTTATTGATGTTATTAATGTACATCATTACATTACATGAACACATGAAGCTGCCTTATATGGCATCAGACTATTGGTGCATCAAAATCAGTATTGTCTACTAAGACTGGCAGCAGCTCTCCTGAACCTCAGGTAGAGGCTTTACACATCTGATCCTGTCAACTGGAGATGCTGGGGATTGAACCTGGGACCTTCTGTATGCCAACCAAAAGCTCTGGCTCTGAGCTATGACCCATTCTGTCAAGTCTTCATTTTATTGTGAACAGGGTTTGGGGTGGGGGGGAGCAGTAATGAATATGTGCAATGAATAGCTAAATAAATAAATAATACTGGGAGAAGATTGTCTTGCACATGATGGACAGCACAGGCTTAACTTCACAATACACACAAGTGAGGGTAAGGGATATGTGATGGCCTTCTTTGTTTTGATTTTAAGGGGAAATGTGCTTTGGAAGGGAGTGATTTAGAGTCCAGAAATGGCAAGAAAGAGTCCTTTTGCCTCTTTGATGTCCTAAATCACTCCTTTTCAAAGCATCTTCTCCCTTTAAAAAGAGGTCGTCAGTGTAAAAAAAAGCGATCAGTGTTTCATTGCAATCATTTGCATGGGACATATAAACAGGACCCCAGAGAACCTAACTGAAACTTTTAAAAGAAAATATTCAGAATTATTGTGTTTTCTGAGCCTGCCAGCCTTTGCAGGCTGAGTAGTAGGTGTCATCACAAGGGCTGTTAAACTGAAAAATAAAACCCAGCACTTAGCCTTACTGTGATTCTTCCAGCCGCAATTTATTAATGTTTGCCTGGGCCTGTGGCTGCAGCCACACTCTGTAGTAACTTAAAGGATCACGAAATACAAAAATAAAAGAGATATTTGCTTTTAAAAAATCAAGCCACATCTCAGTCATAAGACTTGAG
This sequence comes from Gekko japonicus, assembly GCF_001447785.1. NCBI lineage: Eukaryota > Metazoa > Chordata > Lepidosauria > Squamata > Gekkonidae > Gekko > Gekko japonicus. The sequence goes on from NW_015175972.1 coordinate 939,712, forward strand.
CAGAGGTCATTTCGGGGGGGAACGCGGGGGAACACAGTTCCCCCGGGTTAGGTGCAGGGGGGCGGGGCACATGACGAAGCCCCACCCCCTGCTTCCGGCCGCCCCGCTTCCGGGCCTCATTCAGCCAGGAGGAGGCAGGAGAAGAGGGAGGGTAAGTTGCTTCCTCCCCGCCTCTCCCCACCCCTGCCTGCCTGGGGCCAGGGAGGGCCTTGGCGGGGCTTCCTCGCACTCCCGCTGGCCTTGCAGGTCCACCGCCGGGCCCCTGATGTCAGGGTGTGTGGTATATGCTAATGAGTTATGCTAATGAGTTCCCCTAGCTCTTTTTCTACGAAATGACCCCTGGACTTGAGAGATACCTAACAAACAAATTGTCAGTAAATCAGATTACAATCAACAACATTAGAGATCAATTAATAGCAACACATTTAAAAGAAAGACAGCAATCAGATCTTAATAAATCTTCCAGTGTCCTACAATAACATCAGAAGCCCATAGAAACAAGCACTTTTTAAAACGAACCAAGCAAAAAATACCAGCCATGAATAGTGGGCTCTTGACACCTACCTGCCAGGAATTGCAAGGTCAGAGGAATTATGAAATACCACTAAAATGCATAGGTGGGTCTCAAGTTGGTCAGGTCTGGCCTATAGAAATGAGGAATGAAATGTCCAGAGTCCCTGATAGCACAGAAGTAGGTGGATGCTACTATGGGCAATGACAGTTCTGCAGTATTCAGCCCCAGAATTCTGTGATGAATTTAAAATATTTATACCCGCATTCCTGCATGATGGAGACCCAAAGCTGCTTACATAACATTGTTCACTCCATTGTATCCTTACAACAACCTTGTGAAGTAAATTAGCTTACAGCACTCTAATCACTACACTACACTGTTATGTATACAGAGCACATAAGCTAATAACTGTATCAACTCTTCTCAAGTTATTTTAAAGCTTAAAGCTCCAGCATAGTGTCGTGGTTAGAGTGCCAGACTAGGATCTGGATGAGCAAAAACTCTGAGACAATTTCCCACTGGATTTAAGGATGCCCAATTGCACACTCTGACCTCTCCTTTTACCCTTTTTTTAAAAACCACAACAGCCCACAATCAGTTAAAAAGAAGGGCACAAACTTAGATTAAGGAGTTGGTAGCATATAAATTGTGCTCCTTAAAGGTCTCTTATTTGGGACCATGCAAGAATAATGGTGTAATTATTTATGAGGTAAGTATACATCTTTTTTCATAGATATTTAACTGGACAGATGAGACACAGATGGAGATGAACAACAAATGTTTATTTAACAGAAAATAAAGTATTTAATAGGGTAAATGTTTTGTATGGAATGCTTCAGTATATAAAGTGAAACTCAGCTTCACCCCCATAGGTTACAAATTTCTCCAGTGAGAGTACTACTTTGTAGCTGAGCCTCAAGTAAGATAAATAAACTTTTAAGGGTGATTTGGTTCCCCTCTCTTCAGACAAGTTACCTCAGCTTACAAGATTTCATGGAACCTATTACCATAACAGACAGGATCCTCTCCAGGGTCAAGGTTGCTCTGTTAACTTAGAGGTAAACTATATGATACATTTATTCACTAGTTTACACTAGTTTGTCCATGTTACCAACCATAACAGTTGCTTCTTTAAAAAAGAGCTCAAACAGGCTTAAAATGGCATCACAGAGCCTCCCTGCCCCCACCCCCAAGCAGTTTTCTGGCACAAAAACTGCATGGAAGGGGAGTTGTTTTGCCAATTTTGCTGCTGCATGTGAAGTAGGTATCTGCATATGGAACACCATGGTTTTCATGTGAGAAAAGTCTGGGGGGGGGAGCCCTTCCTTTTCCTACAGCACCATTCCAATCCCATTTAGGCTCTCATATTTTTTTTAGAAGCAGTTCCCCACAGCTGCTAGGTGTCTGCAGGGAACACAGCAAGCTAGTATAAACGAGTGAAGAAACATATTGTAGTTTGCCCACAAAATCATAGAATTATAGAGTTGGAAGGGACCTCCAGGGTCATCTAGTCCAACACAAAAGTTAGGAATATTGGGCCCTTAACAGAATATTTATTTGTCTCACTAAAACAAGTTTTCTTCCCTAAACCAACCCCAAACACTAACTAAAAGCCTAGCTAAGCTGATACTCTTATCCAGAGCCTTCCATTCCTGTGTGTGGGGGGGGGGGGATCACTTCCGCTTCTTAAACTGAGGCTGGTTCACCTCCTCCCATCCATGGGAGTTCTGTGGGCTCTAATTGGCTGATAATCACTTGGATTTGCATGAGGCCAGAATCGCAGGGATTGGTTCACAGCCCTGAAGGACAGGTAGGACCTTGGTGGGATGACTGCCCCAGCACCCACCATCCAACCAGGGGTCGTTTCGTAGAAAAAGAGCTAGGGGAACTCATTAGCATAACTCATTAGCATATGCCACACCCCCTGACATCACCGGAAGTGTGTCATAAGGCCACACACCCCGCCCCCAACGGTCCCGGCCGCCACCGCCGGCCTTGCAGCTCCACTGCCGAGCCCCATGAGGGGCCCGGCGGTGGACCTGCAAGGCTGGCAGGAGTGCAAGGAAGCCCCGCGAAGGCCCTCCCTGGCCCCAGGCAGGCAGGGGTGGGGAGAGGCAGGGAGGAAGCAACTTACCCTCCCTCTTCTCCTGTCTCCTCCTGGCTGAATGAGGGCCGGAAGTGGGGCAGCCGGAAGCAGGGGCGGGGCTTCGTCATGTGCCCCGCCCCCCGTACCTCACTTGGGGGAACTGTGATCCCCCACGATCCCCCCCGAAATGACCTCTGCATCCAACCTAACTTCATCTGCTCCCTGACTCCAGCTTTCTCTCTTTCTCTCCCCTTGGCACCCTCTCCCCTGGAAAACTCTGCCCCAGTTTTGCAGTGCCAGCTGAGCCAAACCCAGTTGCACGGTGTGGAACCTGCTAGGACTTGTGGGGGATACCTCACTTTTCCTGCAGCTCCTTCCAGCACTGACTCTTAAAAAATCCCTCCTCCTGGCAGCTATATTTATTTACTTCATGTATATCCTACCTTTCTCCACAACAGGGACCAAAAGCAACGTACCTCATTCTCCAGTCCTCCATTATATGCACACAGCAACCATGTAAGGTAGCTTAGGGTGAGAATGTGTGAAAGACCCAAAGTCACCTAGTGAGCTTCAGGGCACTCCTTTTATTGGGGGGGTGGGGCTATCATCCAAATGAATGTTCTTAGATTCCAGATTTTTCTGCAACCCTGAGGCTTTTCTCTGGTTTGTAGAAAGATCTGTCTTATCCGTTCATGGCCCCAATGCACAGATGAGTCCTTGCTGAGAATTAGATGTATTAATAATCTGAAGATAACCCTAAATACAAGGATGACATTAGTGCAACTCTATATCTCATTTGCATAACTTGTGAACCAACAGTCAAATATTGTAGCTGCTTGACAAATCCCCTGGTTTTGCAGTTCCATTCTGTCAGAAAACATAGGGAGGGGGAGGTCATAATAGATAGATGCATCCAGTTTACTCAGTGCGATATTCTCTGAGACATGGTGGTATGGGAGAGAGGTTATCCATCCTGCTTTCACTGCACTCGTCAGTCCTATTCTGTAGGAAACACCCAAGAGACTAGCAGTTTCAACAACAGGTCTCTTTATTGCTTCCAGCTGGGATGGGACACTTCCTAACTGAGGAATCGCACAGACACTGAGAGACTACAGGCTCAACACAAATACAAGGGGGAAATTAGACCCTTCCCACACAGGCATTGAGGGGAAAACTCTGACAGGTTCACCTTTTTAACAGCCACGCTAGTAGGCTCTACAGCAAACAGTTCTGTCACTTGCCTTTTTCAATCTATTCATTACAGACATTTCTTTTCCTTTCACACACACATATCATTGTACACTACAAACTGTGCTGGTCAGCTTTGCCATCATTTTGAAATGAAGTAACTCGGTAACACGTTAATTTGTGCTTTCCCTTCAAGCCTGCATGAGGCAACAATGTCGGGAAAGTGGCATACAGTCAGAATGGCACTTCGATACAACTTGAGTTATCCTCCTAACTGACAATCAATTATGTTCCAGTGACCAGTCCCAGAAAATGTCCATCTCTGCTCCTTTGTTCCAGTCCAAAATTTTTAAATTGTTGGTTGGGAGCCAATAAATATTACAAAGAGGTTTGCCAGTTATTGTAGTGAACAGAAATTGATTATTAACTATCAGAAGACGAAGGTGATGGCCTTTGGCAGGAGACCTAAGTTAAGAAAGTGGAGTGTAAATGACCAGAATCTTGAACAGGTAACTAACTTTCGCTACCTTGGCATGATTATCCAAGCCTCGGGCTCTAAGTTCGCACATAGTCAGGCAGCAGCACGCACGGGTGATAAATCCGCTCAAGATATACTCAAGTTTTTTCGTTCTACAGGGGGCTATATCGTGCCAGCAGCACTGAAACTCTTTAAGGCTAAAACATTAGCCCAGATGCTCTATGGGACGCTACTTGGAGCGTCATCTTCTTGTTATGCCCCATTAGAGTTGGTTCAATCGAAATTTTTGAGATCAGTGCTCCAAGTTTCAAGGTGTGTCACCAATGCAATGGTACGGCTAGAGACTGGCATGATGAAAGTTGAAGCCAAGATCACCTTGCACTCTATAAAGCTAAGCTAGTGGTCAGGCAGAGAATTAAAGACATCAAACGCCAACTGGACGTACAGGCGACCCCTGCCTTTTTAGCGCCATACAGTAGTAAATATATTGTTGCTCAAGCCCCATACTTATCCGTTTTGGAGTCAAATAAACTTAGGAGGGCGTATACTCTGGCTAGATGCTCTGCCTTACCTTCTGCAGTTCTTGAGGGCAAATTCAAGAAAACTCCCCGAAATGAGAGGCTATGTATGTGTGCGTCTGGGGAGATCGAATCCCAGGAACATGTGTTCCTGAGATGCCCATTATATAACGAAGCTCGCACAAAACGTATTGGCCCTCTCTTGGTTGGCTCCTCAGATCAGGATAAGATAGAGAAATTGCTTTCAAATTCTGACCATATAGCACTACATCAGATAGCGAAATTTTGTTTTTTGGTTGTAAAAGCTCATCAGCGTCCAGGCAGCCACTTGGGTTAGGATTGTTTGTTTTTCATCTAATCGATCTTTTATTCTTGTTATTTTATCTTTTTTAAGACTAAATTCTGTCCATTATTACACCGTATTTTTGGTTTTAGAGTTTAAAATGCTTGTAAAATTTTATTTCTATTTAACCTTGTTTTATATTAATAGATTCACCATCTGGATACTTTTGACACTGTAATCTATTTATATGATAAATATTTGCAGGTATGGTTTTATATTGCTGGCTATGCGCTGTAATAATAAATTCATTCATTCATTCAATAAATATTGCCCTTGTTGAGGTGTTCTCCAGTCGTGGATTCGACAATCCTCCTTGATCAAGATGTGGAGATGTGAAATTAACAGCCACCTCAGGTGGTGCTGCAGCAGCCCGTGCCTGTTTCAGTCTGTTCATTGCAGACATTCCTTTTTCCCCTCCACAAGACTGCCTTGATTTTTATCATTGCTATATTTGATTCTGCCACCCATCTGAAAAGATCTCACCTCCCTCTGGCCTTCATAAATAACAGAGACCAGCTCTAACTGAAAGCAGTTGATGGAATCAAGACCTGTTGGCCTTTGGCAGTTCTTCCAGGAATTTTTAGGGCTTTCACCAGTCAGAGAAAGGCTTTGATGCTTTGGATTTAGGATTTTATGAAGACCACTGTTGTAGGATTCAACCATCTCATAAAGTGTCAACCATGGGGCATTCTTTCATCTCAGGACATGAGTGGGGAATCAAGGGTGCTCCCACTTAATGCAAATTGAAGACTGAGGAGCATGAAGCATCCTACAAATGAGGTCTCATTTCATTTTCTGAGCATCTTAGTGCACTGCCAACTCCCACATTCCCCTCATACTGACTCCTGGAGTCCTGTCTGTCTGCTCTTCAGGCTGTATCAGATAAGAGGGGAGACTGGAAAACTGCACTTGCTTGCTGGTTTTGAAGCTTTGCTGTAGGGGCCTCAAGGCACCGTGTTCCTCTTTCTGGATGCCTGCAATGGGGGCAGGTAAATATATGTTGCGCATTCAATATCAAAGGATCATCTTATGAAATGTCCCACTTTGTAAGGCCTGTGAGCTGCAAAATGAAAGCTGCTGGAAAAATTCCATATCCCTTGATGTGCTTCCGCTATACTTTCCAGGAGAAAGAATACAGAAAAATATAGATTTTCATAAGAATATTACTAGTGTGTGGGGGAAGTACACTAGAAAAATGCCTTGCACATAATTAGTACTAAAAGTACACAATGTCTGAGCACCATGCAGTTTTGAAAGCTTCATTATAAGTCTCTGGGATAGGGAAATGTGATTGTCTCTATTTAAACAGTGTACAGAGCCGACCTTTGGAGACCAGTGCTTTATTGAGGGTTGAACTAGATAGGGGCAGCCATGTTTGTGAGTCACATTGGCACATATAAAATAGGTTGTGGGAGGGTTTCTAATTTTAACATCAAAAGTGTTGTGTGGGAGAGGGACTAAAGGGAAGTAAGAAGGGGGAGGGGAGGTTTCTACTCCCTCTGTCATCAACTGGACTATTTTTATGTTAAAATAATACCTATCTGCCTCTAGACAATAGCAGGATTGGTACTTCGATGAGAGACCATCGAAGAGGTTGGGAGGATGGCACTTATTTATCTACGAAGAAGAAGAAGAAGAAGAAGAAGAAGAAGAAGAAGAAGAAGAAGAAGAAGAAGAAGAAGAAGAAGAAGAAGAAGAAGAAGAAGAAGAAGAAGAAGAAGAAGAGGAGGAGATTGGATTTATACCCTGCCCTTCACTCGGAGTCTCAGAGCGGTTTACGAACTCCTTTCCCTTCCCCTCCCCACAACAGACACCCTGTGAGGTAGGTGGGGCTGAGAGAGCTCTGAGAGAACTGTCCTTGAGAGGACAGCTCTGACAGAACTATGGCTTGCCCAAGGTCATCCAGCAGCTGCAAGTGGAGGAGTGGGGAATCAAACCCGGTTCTCCCGGATTAGAGTCCGCGCACTTAACCACTAAACCAAACTGGGCTTGTGCAATGGATTCAATGGGCTTGTGCAGTGGATTGTTTTGAGAATCATACTGTCTAGGCCACGTCACAGAAAGTCTGTGGCATTGTCAAGAACTTTATCTTGGTCTTTTGAGTGCCAGTACCCTCCCACATCTTGTCTAAATATATAATTGGCTTTCTATACTTATTGCACCATCAGTAAATTCCGGTTGGCATAATGATGGAAAGCTGTTTATTTTTTAAAAAATTCCCTCTGGTCATGATCACTGCAGAATGCTTCAGAGTTTGTTGTAGAACCCTTTGTAATAGGTGCATCTAACTAGACACTATGGCATACCCAGGGATGACCTATGGATACTGTCACCATTTTAGAGCTGACTGCTGTCTTGGGGGGGGGGGGGCTGATCGGGCCCTCAGAGTGGCAGGACCAGGTACTCTCATTCCCCTGTCATGTGTGCCTTTTCAATATCAAAATATCCACCCCACCCCCATTTTGATTTCTCTTGCACTAGAACACTAGCAGTGTTCAGCTTAACTTGACAGTTCAGTTGACAGCTGAAGTGTAATGTTTATTACCATGGCAGATATTATTTCTTCATCTACAGCACGCAGCACTTACTAAAGCCACATATACATGACATACATTGATGGGGTTACTGATTGCCACCTTTCAACAGGGTCTTCATGATTGTGCACCCTATTGAAGCTCATCCTTTTGCCCATGTTTCTGACATACTAACATACTGATTTCCTCGGAGCTGAAAGGCTGACACTGTACTAACAAACAATGCAGCACTGCCAACAAACACTTCCTCAGCCAAATGCCTCTATCATAGAGGAACACTGATCACTGGTTATGTATCCCAGTCATTCCAAGGAAATACACTATGGTTGCTTAGATGACAGCTAGGAAAAACACTTGGTAGTATGTGAAAGGGCCTAAATTGGAAGTTCTAAGGGTATCTGTTTCCACTGCTTCAAATGTTAGGAAGATCGCCCATCACTGTAATCCCCATCTCAATATCAGTTAAGCAGAAGTAGCTGTTCTGGACGTTTTATTGCTGGTTGTGTGCAATACAGAGCATTGATATTATTTTTAATTGGTATGTTTGATTTGTCCTAATCCCTCCAATAGTTAGTGGAATACATTATTTTAACAACTACTTATAAAAACAATGAAAAACGCTTACACATTCCAAAGTCACGTAAAAGTGTGGACAAATTAAAAAGTCTCTCCACAAGTGTTTAGACAACAGAGTGCACTCACGTTTCACATCCCAGTTCTTAGGATGTGTTCTTTACCCCAAATTAAACTGCATGGAATGGGACTCCATCGACTTTACAAAGAAACTTGCACAGATACAGACTGATATTTCCATTTTTACAAAATGCAAACACCTGGACATTATACCTAAGGGACTGAGAATTAAGAATCCTCTACAATCCACTTATCCTATGAACTATGCAGAAAAACGATGTCTCACATTCTCCAAGAAACTACTCAGACATCTGATCAGTGTCCTGTAACTGATCAAACAGAAACTGATCAGGGAGAAACTCTCTGAACTGGACATTTCTACAAGGAATCAATCTGCTTGGCAAAAATTTCCACAAGAAAAGACAAGTCAGCTACCACTCTCAATTGGAGCCGCTGAAGCACCAAATAAATTAAAAAACCTCTCTAGCCTGCTGGCTGCTAATCTTAATAACGAGAACTCCTCCAACAATATTGTCAACCTGTCACAGTACAGACTCAGCCCAGCAGAGGAATTAGTTCTTTCACTTGGACTTTCATTCTGCTCCACCAGATTCACACAGATGATTCAGTTCTGTGGGGACCTGGAAGCCTTTTCCCTCCATCTATGCCTGAAGGAGTATTTTCAACATACACAAAAACAGAAAAAGAAAGGACAGGCAGCATCTTCAAAACATACCATCACACAATCTACTGGAAAAGAGCTACCATCCCTCCAAGCCACCAATGAACAAGATACCACCACATAGCATCAAAACAATGCTACAAAAAAAGAGACTCCACATAGAATGCTTTCACTATAGGGTCCAAACCAATGTGATCAACAAACAACATTGTGTACAGCAGAATCTCAGCCGTGCTGAAAGGAAGGCCATAGACAGTCCCAGGAACAATCCAGATATTATAATTAAAGAGGCAGACAAAGGTTAAGCTGTTGTCATCATGAATAGATCAAACTACATCCAAGAGGCTCAAAGACAACTCTCAAATACTGCATTTTACAAACAACTGGACTCAGATCCCACACAGGAACTTTAAAAAAAGAACTAAGCAATATTATAAAGGAATTAGCCCTGTACATTCAGGAAGAAATCCTTTCAGACACACCACAGGAACCTCAACCAGGTACCTTTTATCTTCTACCCAAGATACACAAACCCGGCAATCCAGGATGCCCCATTGTCTCAGGCATAGGCATTATCACCATGTTGGTATCTGGATACATGGGCTCTGTTCCAAGACCCTGTCATGATCTGTGTAGGACTGGGAGACAAGGCCTAGAGAAGCCTAGGCCCAGGAGACCTGTGTGGGAGTGGAAAGCAGACACAGCCAACAGTCCCCACAATGCTTGGCGCTGGTTGTAACCAATCGGTGTCCAGTGATTTTATGAGGGGGATTGTTACTTAAACTTAGTGGGCTGTGGCACTGCATTCTTTTCTCTCAAAGAGTTTAACTGAGAGGACAGTCTGTTCTGAGAGAAAGATCCCTCACTTGGGACAGAGTGAGTACAGGCACAAGCCTGGTATAAAAGGCTGTGGGCCTTGAATAATAACCAGTTAAACGAAATAGGTAGCCACGTTAGATTTGTTTTATTTACCTTTAGACACTGTTATATATTAAGCACCTTTTCTTGTTTTTCCTTGCCCCATTACTGTATTAATAAACCATTTTAATGTTCTCTGCCTGGTCATCATGCCTATATTTCTCGGCTTAAAAGGGGGCTTGGGCTTGGGAGGGTACTCTGGGCCTTCCCAAGGGACCCTAAGTCTAGAGTGGTGGCAGAGAAAGGTGGCAACCCACGGGGTAGCATGACAGACTCTATGCCATCAACGCTCCTAGTTTTGTTTGCAACACCACAGCCTTTCTGAGGAAAATACAATATTTGAATGAACCTTCCAGATAGTATTATTTTAGCCACCATGGAGTGAAGTCTCTGTATATCAGTGTCCCACACAAAGATGGATTACAAGCCATAAAGAATATGATTTCTGACAACACCACAGCTGACTTTGCCACCAAACTGTGCCATTTTGTTTTCACCCATAACCACTTCAGATCTGGTGACAACTTGGTCCTTCAGATCAATGGTACAGCCATGGGCACCCACATGATCCCATAGTATGCTAACATCTTTATGGCTGACTTGGAGTAATGTTTCCTAAACTCCCACCCACTCATGCCTCTCTGAGATACATTGATGATATTTTTGTCTGAACACATGGTAAAGAAGCCCTGGCCCTATTCCACCAGGCATTCAATGACTTTCACCTCACCATCAACCTGACAATGAACCAATCTATGCAAGACAGGAGAGCACAGTTACTAGATAGATACAACATTCATGATTTCATAGGCTGGGCAATGTGTCTTCAGTATCATAGAGGCTGATTTCGCACGAGAGCTGCCTTGATGTTGCGCCGCCGTTTGCCCCGATACTATCGGTCAATTTCACACCCAAAGTCACGGGGCTGCATTTGATCTGCGGCTTCGCCCAATTTCCTCCGCAGTTTCGTGATCCTCAAAAAACCAGGATTACAAAACTGCGGGAGAAATCAGGCAAAGCCACGAGTCAAAATGCAGCCTTGCAGCTTCGGGTGTGAAACTGACCAATAGTATCAGGGCAAACGGCGGCGCAACATCGAGGCAGCTCTAGTGCTAAATCAGCCAGAGTCTGCCACATCCAATATCTGTGCCCCCACAACTGTTGACACATTACGTTACTTCATGAACTAAGGGCACCTTCCCTTGGCCACTCAAAGAGGGGTGTTCATCTGCTCCTCTAAAATCATCCCTACAGAAAAACGATGTGCCAAATTATTGTCCAGTCTCTAATCTGCCCTTTCTGAGTAAAGTGACTGAGAGAACAGTAGTGGACCAACTCCAGGTCTTCTTGGATAACTCATCTGCTCTAGACCCTTTTCAGTCTGGCTTCAGGCAAGGCTATGGAACAGAGATAGCTCTGCTAGTTTTAGTTGATGACCTTCATCTGAGCATAGACAAAGGCCATGCCTCTCTGCTGCTCTTATTGGATTTATCTGCAGCCTTTGATACAGTAGATCATGCCATCTTGTTCAGATGCTTGGAGGCAGAAATAGGTATCAAGGTTTCAAGCCTTGAAATGGTTCAAATCATTCCTCACGTACTGGACTCAAAGGGTTACTATTGGAAACCAGTTGTTATCAGTGTGGGACTTGTCTTGTGGGGTTCCACAGGGCACAATTCTGTCCCCCATGCATTTCAATCTCTATGTAAAGCCCTTAGTACAAATCATTCATAGTTTGGGGGTTGGTTGCATCAATATGGTGGTGATACCTAGTTCTATACATCATTATCCAAATCGCCTGGTGATGTGGTAGAGGTGTTAAATAGCTGCTTGGCCCCTGTGGTTAATTGGCTAGAAGTGAACAGATTGAAACTAAATCCTGAAAAGACAGAGGTAATGCTAGCTGGAAGGTGGAGGTCTTGAAGGACATCATACTCCCCACTTTTGGTGGAGTTCAACTGACCCTTGCTGACTCTGTTAAAAGCCTTGGGGTTATACTGGACCCAACCTTATTATTGGAAAAGTAAGTTAATGCAGCTGCAAAAAACCCCAACTTTTTACCAACTCAGCCTAGCCCATAGGATGGTCCCGTACTTTGATATGGCTACTTGGATCTACCACATTAACATCAACATGAGACTACAGTAATACACTGTGCATTGATTTCCCCTCAAAATCAATTTGGAAACTCCAGCAGGTGCAGAATGCTGTGGCCTGGCTATTATTGAAATCTAGATGGACCATGCATATTATTCCCACTCTGCAGATACTCCATTGGCTGCCTGTTTGTTATTGGACTCAATTTAAGGTATTTGCTATCACATATGATACAAAGCCCTTCATGGCTTTGGTCCTTCTTATCTATGGGACCGCCCTTCCTCTATGTACCACCAGAACAGATTCACTCGTGTCAGTAGGGGCTTCAATGGGTACCAGCCTGCAAATGGGTTACATCAACAGCTGCACATATACATACTTTCCCTGTTGTGGCTCCCACTTTATGGAACACCCTGCCCAAGGAGGTCAGGAAGGCACCCACTCTGGCTTTCTGCAAACTATGCAAAATGGAATTATCCAAGAGGACTTTTCTGCTCAGGTAACAGGGTTGCACTGTACAAAATGGTTTAGAAAAATGGTTTACAAAGTTACTTGGATAAATGATTAGGAACTGCGGTCTATACTGCTATATAAAGCTTACTGTAACGAGGGTCCTATTGTGTAATTTTGACACTGCTTATTGGGCCATGTTAATACTTATGCTACGCTTCAGTTCTTTCGAGTTGGTTCCAGATTGCTGCAATCCTAATACATTGTATATCGAATGTCCCATTTTGTTGATTGTAGTGATTCACCATGTCTAATACACCTTGAGTCCCTGTGAAAAAGTTGGACTATAAATAAATAGAATGAATGCCTGAACCAGCCCTAATACTGTGACTTTTCTTGCATTTAGGTGAACATAATCCCTCACCCTTGTCTTCACCGTCAGTTCCTATCAATCGTACACTGAAGGAAACAGGAAGAAGGGTTGCAGGTCAGGTCACACTTCTTGACATCAGAATGATATGAAGGTCTCGTACTAAAAAACCAAAAGGAAAAGTGAAGCTTCAGACTTGGGCTCAGAAAAGAAAATGTGTTATAACTTGTGCCTGGCATGTTTCAAAAATATACAGGACTCTTGATCTATCTAGTTCCAATAGTCTCTGACAGAACATTTTCAAACTGAACTGTTCAGTGACGGTTACGTTCGTTCTGAAAGGATACATTTGCCTTTCACAGAGCACCAGCCCCCAAGCCTCTTCTTTTGGTTTCTCAGTTTTTTGATGCTGCTCCTTATTTTCTCCTGCTCGTGGACCATGTACTGAAATGTCTTCTGAGACTCTGCAGACAATGAAGCCAAAATTGTACACATAGGAACATGGTTGGGGCACCTATAGTTGCATAGCAGTGATCAAATAATATTATTGTATATAAGTGAGAACATTCAAAGTGTTTCAAAGAGAATTATAAAGTAAGGTAAAATCAGATCCACCTCTAATAGGCAACAGACTTCATGGCAAATGCAGCCTTATTTCTGTATAAAAATGAAATGTGGATCTTCCTGCTCTTGGACAAGGCTTCAAAATTCCGCTGTGTACCAAAGAGTCAATTCTGAACACGTCAACCAAGATGGCTTCAGTGCTTCATTGCAGGATGTTATACTATTTGCCAAGAACAGGCAGAAGAGATTTCCTACCATTCAAAGAGCCTGCATAAAAGACAGCTTGAGTCCTTATAGCTGTATATTTTCTTTAATTAGTTTGTGCAACAGTGTGTTTGCATGGGAAGACGCAGAGCGTGTGCATGGACTTAATTAGGAAAACAATACGTTCCCTCTTAAGATAATGAATTGGGGATTATGGAAATTATTATTCTAGATCCATCCGTGGTTTAGCTGAGGTTCAATAGCCGATAAACTTTTAAAATACATTAAGGTCAGCAGCTCAGAGGCTGTCAGTGAAGTCACTTGATACCACTCTCACTTAAATGAGTAATTACAGGGAGTGCCTGCATCTGGCCTCTAAGTTATGCAACATATTGGTGCATGACAAGCAACAGTGGCAGATGCTTATATCCAGCTTATGCTATGTCATAACAGTCAATTTGGGCCCAATCCAGTTGGAGCTGGATATAAAGTCATACCAGTGTTGGTACAAGTAAACAGCACAACCCGTGGCTCAAATACCATTAATCATTGGGCTTTGATCTCACCGAGGACCAGAGCAAACTTTGCTTATTGTGGAGACTTTATATGCTACTTTGTGTGCTGCTCTTCTGTTCTAGAAAGATTTCAACATTTTCATCTCTTAACATGTTAAAACAACAAATAACTATAAAAATATAAAAATCCACATAAAACCAGCATGGAGCAGAAAACAGCCGCATATAAGCAATAGACAGAACATCACTGTGTAACACAAGGTGCTAGACTAGATGGACCACTGGTCTGATCCAGCAGGGCTCTTCTTATGTTCTTATTAAAATACTAGGAATAAGGCTTGTTGTGGAAATAAATACAACAAGCTCTAGAAAGAGGATGTGGGAGAGTGGCCCAGCCTTGGGCACTCAGCGTCAATTTGCTGTGGCAACTTCAGCAGGGCTTAATGACACAGAGTCCACCATTTTCTCCAGAGGAACTGATTTCTGCTACCTAAAGAGCAGTTGTAATTTTGAGTGATCTCCAGCCCTCCCCTGGAGTTTGGCAACAATGGTTCCCCAGGAGGAAATGGCTGGTTTGGAGGGTGGAGTCTATGGTCATGTACCTGTCTGAGTTTCCACCTCTCCTCACCCTCTCCAGGCTCCATCCCTCAAATCTCCAGGAATTTCCCAACCTGAAGCTGGCAACCCTTGTCAGGACTGGCCCCAGTGAGTTCCCCACAAAGGCCTGGAAAGGGCTTCATCCCTTTGTCTTTTTACTGACAAAACCAAGCTTGGTTGCCTAGCAACAGCCACTGTGGGAAAAGTTAGTCCCATAGGAGCCAAGCAGGAGAAGTGTCTTTGTCAGGAGAGACAGCCGTTTGGCAGTTATTCTGACAGGAGACAGTGGCTGAGGTGGCAGTGGGCAGGAAGAGGAGCGGACCCAGCACCAAGCCAATGGCACACAATTACTCTTGAGTGGCAGTTGATGGGCCAATGGCTGATGGAGCGCACAGCACAGCCAATGGGAGAGCTGGAAATGGCCAATATGTAAGGAAATTATTATTAAAGATACACAAGTGGGGGGCCTGAGAGATTCATGGGGGGATCCCAAATTCCCCCCCTCCAAGCCCAGCATGGAGCCCTGGGCTTTCTGCAGCTCACTGGAGGAGGGGAGACTGTGCTGGCTCACTCAGAGCTGCTCTGACCGAGCTGCAGAGAGTGTCATGCAGGGGAGCCTTTATTGGTTCATCCAGAGCTACTTCAAGTGAACCAGCAGAGACTCCCACACACACTCTCTCTCTGCAGCTCAACCATTGCTCCTGGGCTGCTGTACCACCAGACACAGGTGCAGAGAATGCTTTTTTTATTTTGGGAGGAATTTAACCCCCCTGTATTTTTAAAAACATTTCAGATTTTTCTGCACACTTAGAGAGTCCCCCAAGTGTGCAGAAAGATCTATTTTGCCTCCATGTGGCCCTGATCTGCAGATTTAGCTATCCATAGATGGGGGCCACGGGTGGCTATTAGAATATAAGATAACCTAAATCATAAAAACATCCACTATCCACTTCCATCAATCATCCAGCTAAGGAGTTTGAAATGCTAAGAACTATACAAGCAACATATACCAAAACAATCAGAAAAGCAGGGACAAAACCTCCAAGGGTAGGAATAACAATACCTTTACCAAGCATTTCAAAGTCAATACATTTGGCACCAGGCAAAACTTAATAGGGAGGGTGATTCGCAGATACATTTGCCAACTCTGTGCTGTTGAACTCTTAGAGGGCGGGGGGGGGGACGGACTGCGTCATGTCATAGTGCCATGGATTCCACCCTGCAATGCAGCCATTTTCTCCAGGGGAACTGATCTCTGTAGTCTGGAGATCTATTATGATTCTGGGAGATCTACAGGCCCCATCTGGAGATTAGGGTTGCCAGCTTTCAGGTGGGGTCTGGAGATTTCCCATAATTACAACTGATCTCCGAATGACAGATATCAGTTGTCCTTGAACTGGAAGGTGGACTCTATGGCAGTGCTCCCCCCTCACCAAACCAGACTCTTCCACTAAACCTACAGGAATTTTCTGACCCAGAGTTGGCAATCCTAAATCGCAACCAAGGAGCCCCCATCTCTCCCACATACAGTGTACTTTACTTGGGGGGCCCTGCCTCTGAAGAACATCCTGAAGTTCAATTGGTGGAAAATTCAGACACCCAAATAATGGTATCAGGGAGCACATGAACACCTCTCACATTGTATTAGACTCTCGGTAAATGGCATCTGAAGAGAGGAGACTTGCATTGGGGGTGTGGCAGAAGAGGAAGTTAACCCCGCCTCCCATGCTGCTTTCCAAATCTGTGCCCTTCCCCCTTGAGCTCCCATTTTTCCATGGGGAGGAGGGAAACGTTCAGGTACTCCTATGACATCAGAGTGGGGGCAGAGCAGAGAGCTCAATGCTGAAGATCAATTGGTCATGGATACACAGCTAACATTTCATGAACTGACTGGATACATATGGATATGTTTTCATTGTGTGTGCAGTTTAATTGTGCATGCATTTTCATTGTGTGTGCATTTTAACAGTCGATGTGTTTTGCTTAATTGTTGTTTTAATTATTTTTGTATTATGTTTTAAATTATAAACACTTATTTTAATGTTTTCAATTATCATTCACCTCCTTGAGGACCCTAATCTGGGTGGGAAGGCGTCATAAAACATTTTACATTAATAAAATAAGTAGACTGTGTTTACTGACTTCAATGGCATGTCCCTGTACCAAAACATGAAGAAAAAGATCATAGAGAAAAATGTGAGATTCTCAATAGCCTTGTGGATCCTGTTTAACAAACATTTTTATTATACCCTTCTTGTTGTTACACCCTTATTGTTTGTTCACTTGCCCTGTAACTATAAAGGGCATTGAGGACCCTAAACTGAATGGAAAGGTAAGGTAGAGATGTTTTTAATTTATTAAGAAAGAAAGAAAGAAAGAAAGAAAGAAATGCACTTTTCAAATCCACTGAATGAGAATTAAGCAGGGCAGTTCAAGAAGACTGACAACACCACCCAGGGAAACTATTCCACATGCTATTAAAACAGAGTTAGGAGTGGTTTTGGAAAGAGGCAGTTCCGCACATACTTTCCATGAAAAGCTTTTGGCTCAAGGTGGTCATTAATTTAACATGCATAAAATTTTGCATTTATCCATTTAGTCTTAATCCTGTTAATCTTACTATCAACTGAGTCAAGTTTAACATTATCTTTTTCAAATCTTAAGTTTAACTGTCATACAGAAACACCCCAAGGCATCCCACTTCAACATTTTTTAAAGGCACAATTCAGAGTCCTTCAGCCTTTACTTCTCCTTGCCTAGTCTCTTCTGAAGCTTATAAGGACTTTTAGGGGCTGCCACCCCTTTCTCTGATAGGGAGTCCTCCCCGGAGGATTCCGAGTCCAGCTCGCCATTGGACTTACTGTCCTCCCCTTTTTCTCCTTCCTTCCCTGGCCCTCCCACCTGGACTCTTAAAAATTCCCATGCTTTCTGGACAGAGTCAATCTTTTCTTTTTTATCCTTGATTTTGAAGGTTACACCTTCTGGAGTTAACCATCTATATCCAATTGCATTTGTCTGTATAAAATTAATTAATTCTTTATATTTCTTTCTCCTTTGTCTTATTTCAAATGGAATGTCTTTTAACGTCCTGATGGTATTCTCCCCCACTTTCAGGGGTGCTCCAGATACTGTATTTTGTATTTTCCAATATTCCCAAATCCCAATATTGGTATGGTATTCGGATTCAGGATTTTTCAGAAATTCTGATTTTTTTTTCAGTTCCATTATACTCTATGGGGACCATTGATTATAATGGTCCCCATAGGGTATAATGAAGAATTGATCCAGGGTATCTGGGGCTCGGGGAAGCTGCTTTTGAAGTAGAGGCACCAAATTTGCAGTATAGCTGCTGGTGCCTCCCCCCAAATCCCCCCCCCCCAAGTTTCAAAAAGAAAGAAGGAGAAGAGAAGAAGAGATTGGATTTATACCCTGCCTTTCACTACCCAAAGGTGTCTCAGAGCGGCTTACAAACTCCTTTCCCTTCCCCTCCCCACAACAGACACCCTGTGAGGTAGGTGGGGCTGAGAGAACTCTTGACAGAAACTGCTCTTTTTCAAGAACAGCTGTGCCAGAATTATGGCCTGCCCAAGGTCATCCAGCCAGGTGCAAGTGGAGGAGTGGGGAATCAAACCCAGTTCTCCCAGATTAGAGTCCGCGCACTTAACCACTACACCAAAGTGGCTCCAAAAGCCCAAAGATGGTGCCCCCATCCTCCATTGGTTTCAATGGAGGAAGAAATGTGTTTAAAGGGATTGTGGTCCCTTTAAATGCCTTCTCCAAGCCGCGAGTGATCTCTGAAAGCATTTAAAGGCCTTGAAGTCCCTTTAGACACTTTCTTCAAGTTGTGAGTTCACCCGGAAAGCATTTAAAGGGACTGCAAGCCCTTTAAACACCCTTTAACTTCGACTGTCTGGCAGTCCCATAAAATCTTGACTATTTGGGGGGGCTTGGCTGTTCTGAATAGCCAAAAAAACCCCCAAATCTATATCCAGCTGAAAGAATAGCCAGAAAATATTGATAAAGTGTTTTTAGGATTTTTTTTGTGGCTTGGATATAACCAAGTGCACACCCCTACCAGAAACATATCGATTGCCAAATATGCCTCCAGTTACCATCCTAAACACACCAAACAATCCATTATGTACAACCAAGCTCTATACTCAAGCTGCATCTGTTCTAATCCCTCTGATTGTCACCTGAGGGATCTACAACTGATATTTTTGGAATTACAATACCCATCTGATGTAATCAGGAGACTGAGTGACAAACAAAACAGCAACAGAACACCACTGGTGATCACATACAGCTCACAATTCAAGTTCAGTGAATTATTAATTACCTACATCCTATGCTTGATAATGATATTCCTCTCTCACATGCACTGGGAAGCAGACCTTTTCTTGCCCACTGACAGTCCCCTAACCTTAAACAAATTCTCACTTACAATAATGTACTGCCTGTGACTTCCGGTCGATGGAACAGCAATGGCGAATGCTCTCCTCACAATGGAGGAGGGTGAATCGCACACCAGCGGCCTGGAGGGATGCCACCTCAAGTGAGCCTTTGCAATAGTCTCCAGGCCAGGGGGCTTTTGAGGGGTAGCCTCTTCGATGGCGTAATGCCAGAGAATTGAGGCTTCCCTCCGCCCTGACGGTCCAGTCGCTGAGTGGCCTTCGGGCACAAGCTGGACTGACTGGGACAAGCACCGGAGATCGAACGGAATGGCGTAAAACCAAGCGTGGTCAGATAAACTGGCCGACAATGAACGTGAGTTCTGAATAAAACGGAGTAGTTTGAAAAGCGATTCTCCCCCCCCCCATGGCGATCGGAAACAGAGATTGCAAAGAGGGACGCCTCTTTTGCGAAAGAGTGGTTAACGGACACAAAGGGGGAGAGAGGAGGAAGTAAACCGAAAGTGTTTTGAGAGACTTATCTGATCTGCGAAGTCGTTTGGCGAGTTTTCTGAGTTGTGGGGAAGTGGCAGAAATTGTAAACAAAATGGGAAAGATGGTGGCCCAGCAGAGAAAGTTTAAAACGAAGCTGGGAGGGCAGAGTCCGAGACCAGAAGAGGGAGCAGATGTCCTCAAACTCCTGGCAGATATGCTCAAGCTGGTGATGGAACAACTCGATGGTATTAACCAGCAATTGACTGTGATGAATAAAAACTTTGCAGCACAGCAGCTCCAACTGAATGAGACAGAGAAAAAAGTGGAGCAGGCAAACGAGAGAATTAAAGAGATTGACACCACAAGTAAGAAGTTGAAGAAAAGGATGGGAGAGGTTGAAATGAAGCAGAATTGCCAAGAGAACTGTGTCTTGCAGCTTCAGATGGAAAAAGCTAACATGAAGAAGGTGCTTAGTGAGATCATCGCTCCAGTAGTAGGCTTAACAGCGGAGGAACTTGTAAACGAAATGGAGACAGCCTATAGGGCATACTCCAACTATATTAAAAAAAATAGCCTACCTGGAGAAATAGTGGTCACGTTTTCAAGAAGACAAACCAGGGATGCCATCTTAAAAAGCAACATCAGCAACCCCACTGAAAATGGGAAATATTATCATTAAAACTTTAAAGGACATTCCATTTGAAATTAGACAAAAGAGGAAAAATTACAAGGAATTATTTTATTTTCTTCAAACTAATGAAATATCGTATAGATGGGCAGTCCCGGAGGGTGTCATCTTTAAGATCAACGATAGAAGAGAGAAGATAGACTCCACTTTTAAAGCTAAAGAGTTTTTGAAATGCCAGTTGGGGACAGATGATGAGTCCAAAGAGGGAGAATCGAAGTCAAGTGACTCTGCTACCTTGGGAACGGAAGAGGATTCTGCGGCAGAAAAGGGTGCGGGACCTGCCAGAGTGGTATACGATTTTAGAGATAGAAAGCCGAAGTAAAGGCAGAAGGACTTGGAAAATGGCCTTTTGAAATGAAGAATAAGAAGATGATCAGAGACTTCTCTCATAACAACTAACAAAATAACATATAAGAAGTGAACTATTATAAGCAAGAACTCAACAAGTATATTGTGATAATAAAACTAATTATCCTTATACTAATAGTGAAGTTGCCCCCGTGCGTGCGGATACCTAAATCCATGCATCGGGGGCACCTGAGAAGGAGGGAGATGTTTGTGCACGCTTGGGGCAGTCCCCAGGTGTGCACAAAAATCTGAAAACTGAAAAAAAATATACTAACATATTTACTAACAGTGAAAAGATCTCCTCCTCTTGGGGTTTTAGTTTAGTGTGGTTTGCTTTTCTTTCTCCTTAGTTGTAGTCCCTCCCCTATATTTCTTTGTAGTTCGTAGTATTTGCAAAATAAAAAATATCCCTACAGGGATTAAAAAAAATAAAAAAATTAATGTACTGCCTGTTATGAACACAGACTTTGGGACCAGGTCCTGTAATAAACCATGTCAATGTTGTCCCCATATACACTCTGACAACACGACCAGACATAACAACACCAGCTACACAATCTCAGGTTTGTTCATCTTCTAGTGTTATATATACCAAGGACTTTTTTGGTAGAAAAAGCCCAGCAGGAACTCATTAGCATAATAGGCTACACCCAACAGCAAAAACTCATTATCATATTAGACCACACCCATGACAGTGCAGCTCATTAGCATATTAGGCCACACCCATTGCCTTGCCTTGGCTTGCCTAGGCTCCGGAAGGGTTGAGTTTTAATTATCAAGGGGGGAAATATAAAATTGACTCTGTTCCAAAAGCGTAAAGATTTATGGATTAAATTTTTAAAGTAAAAAAGAAGCAGAAGGAAAAGAATCTAAAAACGGATGGGGAGGAAGAAGAGGAGGACAGGACTCAATAAGCCGAATCTCCTCGTCATCAGACTCATCTGAATCAGAGAAAGGAGAGGCCGCCGCTCCCAAACTGCAGAAGACGAAGAAATCTAAGAAGAAAAGACTCTGAAACTAAAGCATGAGTGCTAAGGGCAGTAATTGTGCTAAGCTAATAACTTTATACTTTTTATAATCGAATTAATCTCTGTATAAGCGTTACTAATAGGTTAAAAAGATCTATTTTAAGCTCTTCAGATCGTGATTTGTATTAGTCTTTTTCCCTTCCCCATATCCAGTAGGAGAGTTAGAATAGAATTGTAGTTTTTCATTCCCCTATCCAGTAGAATATATGTATCTAGAATTCCCTGACTCTTTTCCCATAGTAATAGTGATAGGGCATTTGTATTCCTTTCCCCGATCCATATATGTAGTGTGTAGTGTGTAGAAAATGCAAAAACTTTTAAAAATTCCCCTTCGCCCCCCCCCCAAAAAGGATTGATTGATTTGATCTCCTTGCAGTCTAAGGGACTCTCAAGAGTCTTCTCCAGCACCATAATTTGAAAGCATCTATTCTACAGCGCTCAGCCTTCCTCATGGTCCAGCTCTTGCAGCCATACATTAGTACCATTGCTTTGACCATATGGACTTTTGTTGGCCCGATTCAGGCACTTTGGGGGCAGAGTTTTCCCCAGCAGCTGGATCCAGGCCACTGAGTTGGAGGACCTTGGAGCAGGCAACCCCTGCCCCCTCGGCAGACCTGGCAGACCTAGTCTGCAGTGATGTTGGATCCCAGGAACGTGAAGTCTGTCACTGCTTCCATGACTTCCTCTTCTATTTGCCAAGGAGTGATGGGGCCGGATGCCATGATCTTAGTTTTTTTGATGTTGAGCTTCAAGCCAACTTTTGCGCTCTCCTCTTTCACCCCTCACAAGAGGCTCTTTAGGTCCTCTTCACTTTCTCCCATTAGAGTGGTATCGTCTACATATCTGAGGTTGTTGATGTTTTCCCCAGCAATCTTAATTCTGGTACGTGATTCCAGGCCAGCCTTTCGCATTATGTACTTTGCATATCAATTAAATAAGGAGGGTGACAATATACATCCTTGTTGCACCAACACCCACCCACCCACCCAGGGTTCCGGGGTTTTTGCATGCTATTGCATGCAAAGAGATTGAGCTCAGTGTAAAGGAGATGCTAAAAACATGCAAAGTCACATGGGTCAGTCCTTGTGTCCTATCAGCATCACCTTAAATCAGGCCTAAGCTAATGGCCATGACCATATCAGTGGATCTCATAAGATAATTGTGTGAAAAAGTCTGTCTGAATTTAATGCGAAATCATTTAATTGGCTGGCCCTAAACTCTAGTATTGAGATACAGGGATAAATATTTCCTTCTGTCTGCTTCCTCCACACAAGACATCATTTTATGATCCTCTGTCATGTCCGTTTTAGTTGTCTAATTTTCCAAAGTAAAAGTCGAGATCTTTTCTTCATGTTTGCCCAACAGCAGTGGTGTAGTAAAACAAACCTCGGGGCATGGGGAGACGAGTGAATCCATATTATGAGGGCTCCATCTTGGATCTTATTCTGATCAGTTTTTCTCCCTGACAACCGTAAAGAATGTAATTGGACCTCTGCTTAGCTGGCCATTGATGACATAAAGTATATGGAAAACTATGGGGAAGATTCCAGAATAAAACATAATAACATTACTGCCATGGAAAACAAAGTTTCATGTGATTATTTAACTGAAACAAATACATAATGAGCCATGGTATATTTATATTTTTTCAAAACAGAATGGAACTTAGAATTTGTAGCCAAAGTCCCATTCAACC
The DNA here is from genome assembly GCF_001447785.1 of Gekko japonicus. Classification (NCBI taxonomy): domain Eukaryota; kingdom Metazoa; phylum Chordata; class Lepidosauria; order Squamata; family Gekkonidae; genus Gekko; species Gekko japonicus. Next base: position 963,049 of record NW_015175972.1, read on the forward strand.
AATCTCAGTCTGATTCGCTCTGCAAAACATATAGTTGTTTACTGACAAATGATAAATAAGTTCATGCAGGAAGATTTTAAAAAGGCATCAAATTACTTTGCAATACTTTCCCCTGGATGTATTCAAATTCTTGCGAATATATTATTTGTGTATGAGTCACTTAAAGTATAACAAGCCCTCAAGCAGGGGTCTCCCAATGTCAATGAGTGTTTGGGAACTTTGGGGATTTTAAGAAAGAGAAATGGTTACCACTCCAAAATGGCTACTGTGGAGGTTAATTACAAAGCACTGGGAGGTCCCAAGGCAAGCATCCTCCTGTGATAGGGGCAGTGGTTTCTGAATGGGTACTCCCCACAGACCCAAAGGTGAGGGCTCCTGGGTTCTCCTGAAGGCCTCTTGCTCCAATGAGGTAGACCGAAACCAAAGTTGGCTCTTTGCTTTATTGAACAAGTTCTTTGGGGAAGAAACAAGTGGGCACCTGGAAACACATGGAAATGGTGGGAAATTTCTAGGGGATCACTGCCCTGGAGGCTATCAGCCAAGGCAAGACAATTCACTGGCTGTTTCTTTTCCCAGTTTATACCAATTGTTTCAGTAATCATATACTGATGCTTTCTTTGGGGAAAGTAGTCACACAAAGGCCTTGAGACAATTAATAATAGTGGTAAAGAGTAGACTCTACCTAAAACATGTCTGGAAAGCAGAGAGGAGATGCATTGAGGAACAGGAAGAAGACTGTAGCTACCATTGTTTAAAGCTAGGCTCGGCTGCATCCATACAGCAAGGATTCTCTGTCTTGCATTCACTGCTGCTGTAAAAACCAAGGCATGTGCCTTGACAACAAATAATTGAAGTTTTCTGCGCAGTTCCCTTTGTTGGCTGCCATTTTCCCTGCCATGCTATCAGAGAACTTTTTGATGGGGTTCTTTAACCAGTAAATGCTATTTGATCTGGCCAGTCTGGCCACTTTGATCTATGCTATTGAGACTAGACTATTGTAATGCACTCTACATGGATCTGCCCTTGAAGTCAACTCAGAGACTCCAGTGGGAGAATGCTGCAGGCCTGTTTAAGCTTTTCCCTTCAGCTCATTTTGTTCCTGAATAAATGGGTCAATTTGCTATATGCATACCACAGCTCTTTCCACCCTTTCCACCATTTCTCATGTTCATGCTCCCATTCACAGCCCACAGCCTACATTAAAAAAACCAATCAGGGATAATGTACATGTGCCTGAATAAATAAGAACACAAAAACTTAGGAGGAGCTTTACTGGATCCCCTCAGAGGTGTTTCCATACCTTTATCCTGTTTCCCACAGTGGGCAACCAGATACCCTAGACCTACAAGCATGGAGACCAAACCCTGCTCCCCCCACCCAAGGACTCAGAGTTACAATGACAAAACACATTGTGCCCAGTTGGACCTAAAAGCACCAAACTCCAGTTTCTGGGTTCTTGAACAAATCATAAGTTTTCAAACACTGGGAGCTAGTGTGTGCAAAGAGCTCTGACCGCCAAGCATGCTACATGAATACTAAATACTAGCAAGTACTATTCATAAATAGCACTGATGGCTAATGTGGTGTATTTTTTAGAATGTCGGACAGGGAAAAAAGGTAGGATGCCAGCCTCCAGGTGGGGCCTGGGGATTTCCCAAAGTTACAGCTTATCTACAGAATACAGAGATCAGTTCCCCTGGAGAAAATAGATTTTAGAGGGTGGACTTTATGGTTTTGTACCCCCACTGAGGTCCCTGTCCTCCCCAGGCTCCACCCCCAAATCTTCAGGAGTCTCCCAACCTGGAGCTGACTACTTTAGACCAAGGAGACCTCCGTTCAAGCCCCCAGTTAGATATGAATCTTACTGGATGAACCAGTCTCTCTCCCTCTCTCAGCCATAGCCTACCTCACATTATTGCTCTAAGGATAAAATATAGAAGAGAACCCTATACATCCTCTGAGCCCTTTGGAAGAAGAGCAGGAAAAAAAGGCAGTAAATGATTGACAATAAATTCCTTGGAAGCTCATCCAGTAATTCATGGGATCCCATAGCAAATGTTCAGGGATTCCTAAGGGAAAAAAACAGGCTACAAAGGGACACTTTGAACGCTACCATTGCAAATGGCCAAAACTGGCAAGCGCTGCACATGCCTGGAATTTGAATTATTCTTAATATGCTTTTTCCAAGGGAAGGCTAGACTAACGAGAAACTGTTTTGACTGTTTAGGTAAGTGGTAAAATTACCTCAGCGTTACCTCAAAAGTGTCGACTAATCAAAATACTAATCCTTGGCAATTTCATCACTCTGGTGTTTTCAATCCAGCGTTCTTTCCACCAACTAAGCCTCAGAAGTGCTTCTGACTGCCCCCCCCCCCAGCCACGCGAGTCGCTTCGAGCCCCAGCCAAAGCTCTGCAGTGATCGTAACGAATGTGTCAAGCTCCTAGCCCGCAATTGATTCGCTTTTGGGAACACAAGTTAAGCTTTAAATCTATGTTTCATATATAATCACCCAGCCCAATCAGCCTTTTGATATAGAACCCCAAACAGCCGCTGTGTCTTTATCGCAGAAAGCAGCAGGCCCAACAAAGCTACCGCCAGAGAAGTGACAGTTCTTCTCCATTATCCTTCCTGGTAGTTGCCCATCTCCTCATCTCTCCTATCAAATTTCTGGGCCTTTTTGATAAAAAATAATTTAAGAGCAAGCTCAGCAGGCAGCACAAGAAGTTTACCAATTGAGCAGCCGCCCTGTTAAACCCCTCCGTAAGAGGCATGCTGTGGAGAGAGCCTGTGGGGGAAAGAAACAGAGTCCATGCTTCCAAGCTTTGCTTGTACCACCCTCTCATTGGAACATGAAAAGGATTCAGCCTGGTTGGGCGGGGGATTCCCAGTTCATAAATTTTGTTCCCTTGCTACTAATGTTACTCCCAGCCAGATTTTTCCTGATTCTGTTTATTTTGCTCTTCTTATGGTGGATTTGCATCTCAGTCTTCACGAGGCAACACACAGATCACTTGCAGGTCAATTTAGCTTCCAGATTTCTGGCACCATCCCAGGAGGTTCCTCAAGTACTGTCATATCGAATCAGCTTAATGCCGACTCATACATCCATGTACATCATTTGAGGTCACATCACTTATTGCCTTGTAGGTGAATGTGTGAAATGCCTTCATTGGAAAGCATTGAGGTTAAGGAGACAAAAACTCCATCAGCAGTGTTTGATCTGTGATGGTGCTTTCACACGTGCACTTACTAGATGAAGATCACTTGAATGCATGAAGCCATACACAGTTAATCCTGCGGGCAAAGTTTTCAGGTAGTAAAGGGTTACAGTTGGTTTACTGGGCTACTGGGATTACAGTTTCTGTATTGCCACTCTCTGCAGTCCAGAGCGCATCAGCATTGTGGGAGTGTTTGTGGCTAGCTATAGCCAGGGTGCAAAGCACAGAAGCATCATGGGTACACTTAATATCTCCAACAGCAGACTGTATTCGGAAACATCTGGTTAAAGGCTTGAGGCTCCCTATGGAGAATTAGGGAGTGGACCAGTGTTCAAAAGAGGGGTGGGATTTACATGCTCCTTACCTTGCACCTTCAACTGGTTTTCTACTTAATATTAAAATAATCCCGTAAACGGCAATCATACAAAATCTTCGAGGTGTTTGCAGGGTTAAAGCTCATCATATAAGCAGATCTCTCAGAGTTAAGGAAGGCTTCGTTCTGAGGTCCTGGTTTTCACCAACTTGATAATTAGAAATGGAAGTAAAGCAAATAATTGTGCAACTCTGAAAAGCCAAAATGGGTTCATATTTGACATGAGCGCCCATACTTTGAATGCAACAGAAATCTCTGTTTTTCTCCTTGCTATAAATGTCTCTCAAATCAACAAAAGACAGATATACACATTTGAAGGTGGGTACTTCTGTGGTGTGTTCATTGCCTGATGGTTACAGCATCAAGTGATGACTTTAATATGAGGATGGAGCGCTGCAGCTCAAACCAATCTCAGATGCACGTACCTTTGCCTTCTTAAAATGCACATGGCTGGGGGCATGATCTAAAATCCCCTGAAATATAGATGGTTCTTAGGGGCATTAATTCCCTTGCAGTTTTGTGCATTAGCTGCATGGTCCACACTGGGGGAAATGAATGTGGCCTCATAAGAATAAGAAACTGACTGCTGGGAAAAGGTTTTTACTACATGCTTCTGAGGACCATGTTACTCCTGAAGACCCTCAATTCTAGCTCTCCTTTCCATCTAACCCAGGTGTAACCATGGATGTTCTTAACAGGTGCTTGGAACACATAATAGGTAGGATGAGGGCAAACAGACTGAAGCCCAGTCCAGAGAAGACAAAGGTCCTATCTGCTAAGGGAAATAGCGATCAACCTGTGATGAGGGGGGTTGCAGAAGGAACAGCTTTGCAGCCCAGAGATGCTTTTAGATCTAGCATTACTGACAAACACACAAGAGACAAGTGACACCAAGAGCTCAGAGTGCCTGTCATCATCAGCTGGTGCATTAGCTGCATCTCTTCTTAGACACAGATAATCTGATTACTTAACAGAAGTGACTGAGAGCCTGCATGGTGTAGCACTTTGGTCTAGGATAGGGTTGCCAGGTCTGGGTTGGGAAATACCTGGAGACTTTGGGGGTGGTTCCAGGAGAGGGTGGGGTTTGGGGAGGGGAGGGGCCTCAGCATGGTACAATGCCACAGAGTCCACCCTTCAAAGCAGCCATTTTCTCCAGGGGAGCTGATCTTTGTCAGCTGGAGATTAGTTGTAAAAGTGGGGGATCTCCAGGCCCCACCTGGAGGCTGGCAACCCTAGGCTAGGACCTGAGAGACGCAGGTTCAAAGGCCCATTCAGCAATGAAGTTCATTGGATGACCATAGGCCTCTGACTTTCTCATAAACTACACTAGCCTAACACATAGGGTTTGTGGTGGTGCAAAATGGAGGAGGGGAGAATCATATAAGCCACCTTGGAAGAAGGGTTGGATTTAATGTGATATAGAGTGAGAAAGGCATAAGATCCGAGCTTGATAACTATATCTGGGACTGTCCTTGAAAAGCATCTGGAAACAGTCACTGTTGCAAAATGCAGGAGCCTGATAGTTAGATAGCACTAATCATCAACATATCATGACGTTGTTTAAAGACCTTCTATGTTTACCAGTTTGCTTCGGGGCTCAGTTCGAAATGCTGGTGTAGAGTTTTAAAAGCTGAAGTAACCTGAGGCCTGGGTTTGTAACAGTGCAATTCTAGGCATATATACTCAGAACTGAATTCAATAGGACTTACTCCCTAGTAAGTATGACTGTATCCAGACAGTGCTATCCTAATTAGAGGTATGCTTTCACAGTCCATTGAGTTCCATGTACTCTGCTTAGGTTAGCACTATGAAGTTCCTGTTGTCTTCTCCTTCATGAACCTGCCCATTGGTTAAGATCATTGTCTGAAGCCTTTCTCTGTGTACCCCTGAACTTGGAGGAGAGGTGAATGGTGACCAGAAAGTGGGTAGTATGGTGGCACCAGTGTTCCCTCTAAGGTGAGTTAGTGTGAGCTAGCTCACAGTTTTTTAGCCTCCGGCTCACACATTTTTGTCTTAACTCAGGAAGGATGGCTCCAGAACAAACTAATTTATGCAGTAGCCAAATTGCTCACTCACAACTTTAATGCTAGTAGCTCACAAAGTAGAACTTTTGCTCACAAGACTTCACAGCTTAGAGGGAGTATTGGGTGGCACCCAAAAACTGGGAGTCTCTTCTTAAGAATGCTCACCTGACGCCACCTTGGATAACGTTAATTTAGGTGCCAGGCAAAATCCATCGCATTCTCTGATGCTTTTAATTGTATTTAAGATCCTTTTACTTGTTGGTTTGCATGGTTATTATTTTGTTTTTATAGCTGTTTTTATTGTTTCTGTTGTTTTTACTTTCTGTATTTTTACACATTTCGTAAGCTGCCTTGGGCTTGTATGCTAGAAGGTACTGTGTACATTTCTTCCATAAATGAGAAAACACTTGTGCCCAAGCCTCAGTCATAACGAGTTGCCCAAGCTTTGGTATTGTCAGTAAGTCAACGGATCACCCCAGAATGCCCTTATCTAGAAGCCATGGACAACTGCAAAGGATAGTATATGATCCAAGAAGTTCTCACCTGCCAACACATAGTTGTCCCAGGAACTTGTAAACTTATCCTCCAAAGGCAAAAAGTTCATTGAGATCATCATGGATTTTTTATAACAATCAATCCTTACTTGAAAAAAGGTATATTCATGACCTGGCACATTTCATTTGGAGATAGTCCCATCAACAGAAGTAAAGCCAATCACCCTTGGACAAAAAGGGAACAACAGTGCCATGTGACCTCACCCACAGAGCTTTTGTGAGGACAAACAAGAGAACTGTAAAAACCTTTTCATACTAAAAAGCATGAGACACAATCTAAAACAATATTTCTGGCTTAAATGATGAAATCAGTAGAATGTAACAACATGCCATTGCTCTGGCTTCATCTCTGCATGACAAAATTGTTCTCAGAAGACATATGAAAAAAATTATGATGGGCCCACTCGAACCCACAAAAAAAGCCCCAAGGAGTCCTGTCATCTTGTTTGTGTACCCAATGTGAATTCCATACCACTGCATTCATAATTTATTGCATCTGACTTCTTGCATATGCCACTATAAATAAAATTTAGGGGCTATTTCACTCATTACAAGCGCGGATGTCACAAACAGTAGTTTGCAAACACAAGTATCACAGCGATGCATTGAGCAGGGAACCCTGATTGGTTGTAACTCTGTGTTGAGTGAATGAAGGTGAGTGTGCCTTCATTGAATGTATGAAATGGCACTCAGCAGACCCAGTGGCACAGGTCAGTATTGTAGGGCACCTGACATAGCCCTTAACCCAGTGGGGGACCTACTATCAAACCTAGAACCACCACTACCACTTCAGGTCCTGCTCCTTCTCCTCTTTCCCGTTGATGCTGCCTGGCTGCTGGTCCTCTTTGAATGCATGAGCAGTGATAAGAATGAGGAGAAAGCACAGCTACATACCGTTCATCTCACCTTTGGGGACTGGGCCCAAAGGCAGTGGGCAAGTGGTTAGGCAGTGACTAGGAGGTGGGCCACTCAGGGTGGGTGTCCAACTTAGGACATCAATTGTTGTTTCCCCAGGAACAACACTTCTAGTCCTTAAATCGGCTCAGATGTTTTAATTTCAATTCTGTATGATAAAATGTGCCAAAAACTGATCTAAAGAGGGGTAAGTATTTGTGTCCAGCCTATACAAGGAGCCTAGAGATAGCCTCTGCAGTTTGGTTAAGCTATACAGCTTAGATGCCACACTAAACATTGATTTGGCAAATCAGGGAGTACTTGGGCAAAAGACAATTACATCTATTAAGGCTGAAATGAAACAAAATCAATAATTGACACTATCAGTTTTCATATTGGGGGGGGGGGGAGAGACAGATCAGTCCCAAAGTCAACAAAGTAGAAATCTGGATTCTGTTTGGGCTTTAGTCCGAGCAGAGGTCTGTTTTGTTGCGCCCAGTCATGGGAGAGATATAGAAGCATCCTTTATACGCACAGGCCCACATAACACTGTGTTTTCCTCCCCACCACGTTTTATCCACGGCTACGAATCCTCAGGGTGTGCTGATGAAGCATCTCCTCCTTTGTCACACTTCACACAGGCCAGCCATAGCCATGCAAACTCCCTCTGCCTCCGTGCCGCCTCTGTAACCTCCTCTCTCCCATTATAGCAATTACAGCCGGGTGCTCCCCTATAATTCTGATCTGCTAAGTATTTAATACTTTTTTTGCTGTGGGGTCTAATGCAATCCTGCTCTAATTTTGCCAGAGGCCTTTGTATCAAAGGCTTGAGCTGTGTGAAAGGTGATTTAGCAGAGATGGTGTCAGTGATTATGTTCAAAGGAACGGTTGCAGCCCCACCACGAGGGACACTGCAGTTCCAAGATAGGGGGCCTTTATCATATTTTTCTATTTTCAGATAAGATTATGTTTCCTTTTTCACCCACCTTCCTGAATCTTCCTGATAACAATTGGGGGCCAGTTTAATCATGGAGGTTGAAATAACAAAAAGGTCAAGGGGTGGCAGTTGGGGCAAACGGCATAGGGGGCCAAGAGCATGAAGAGTTGGCAGGGAGAGCTTTGCTGTTACAAGACATTGGGCTAGAGCAAATCAAATAGCAAGGCAGCGAGTCATAACAAGGTTGTGTCGATGGGAACAGCAGCTGCCCAAACCCTGCACAGCCAATGAGTTCGTGAAGTATTGTCAAAAAGCAAGGCAAATCGTTCATATTTCCAGACAGGGAACTATCTGACATGGAAAACAGGACCAACACCAGGGGTGATATTCAAATGTACAACAGTGGATAAGCGTCTGTTGACATGGTTCCTTTAGTTTTGTACAACAATTTCTCCCCCAATTGATTTTTTTTTTCTTCAAATGGCACTTGGAAAGAGAGTAACTCAGTTAAGTTTTGGAAAGGAGGAGATCTCTATCACCACAAGATAAAAAGCCACAGACCTTGGTATCTCTGAGTGAGATAGAGACAGTTTGGTTCAAAAATGTTTCAAACATCTGGGTACAGAATCATAGAATTCACACCAAAGGCCTTTTGAAATGAGTGATTATGAAGCAACATGCCGTATTTGTTAACCACATTTACATCTCACACCTCTTCCGAACAGACAAAAGCAGACCACCTGGAGTCATCACATTTTATCCTCACATCAATCTTATGAGGTAGGTTAGGCTGAGAGGCAATCATTGGTTCAAAACTGCTCTGTGAGTCCCACTGGCAAATGAGGATATTAATCCCAGATCCAGCATTCTATCTACTACACCTCAGTGGATCCTACACCAATGAGGGTTTTTTTCTTTTTCTTTTTTTTGGGGGGGACTCAAACTTCATTGTGGGGGAGGAGAAATCTGAGAATTGCTCCAGTACACGTTATGAAGCCAGCAGGATTTCTACAATAGACACACAAAGAGGGAGGAAGTGAGAAAGTCACACTCTGTGGGATCCAACCCAGAGTACAGAAAGAGACACAGATCCTTAGTCACCTGGATATTCAGGGACTCTGATTGGACAGGACTCCTGGATGCATATTCAGATTGAGGCATCTTGAACAGATTCCAGGGCTGAGCCCTGGCTCTGAGGAAGGCTGCCCCATGAATCCTGAAATCCATCTGTAGAGGGTAAGGGCACACTGTTTGCAAATGATTAAAGACAGTGGCTTAAAAAAAACAAACCCTCTCAAAATAAGAACATTATAGTCCATGCTTGGTAAGACCAAAGATTCATATAGTGTAGCACACTTTCCTCAGCAGTGGCCAACCAGTGGTTTCCAACCATGTCCAATAACAAACTTAGAAACAATGCATGATGGAGACAACTTTGTGCTGTAATAATAGGAGAAGTGCTGGAGAAGACCCTTGAGAGTCCCTTGGACTGCAAGGAGATAAAAATCAGTCAATCCTAAAAGAAATCAACCCTGACTGTTCCCTGGAAGGCCAGATAATGAAACTGAAGCTCAAATACTTTGGCCACCAAATGAGAAGGGAGCACTCACTGGAGAAGACCCTGATGCTGGGGAAGACAGAAGGTCAAAGAAGACGGGGATGGCAAAGGATGAGATGGTTAGACAGTGTCAGAGATGCAACGAACATGAAGTTGAGCGAACTCTGGAAGATGGTGGAAGACAGGAGGGCCTGGCATGATGTGGTCCATGGGGTTGCAAATAGTCGGACTTGACTGTGTGACTGAACAACAACAACAAATCAGAGATAATACTACTCCTGAACAAGGATCCTTGTTTATTGGCTTTTATAACTAATAGTCCCGAATCTATTTATCTTTCAGGAATTACTTTCATCCTTTTAAAAAAAGTCACGACATCTTCGTAAAGTCCAGGAGAAAATTCAAAGAAGCTGTTGTCCCTATGTGGGGGGGAGGGCAATTTCTCTTCAGCAGGCTGCTGATTCCATAATCCTGTAACTGGTGGTTACTACCTTGAAATACAGCCTTGGTCACGGGCTTACTCATCTGTAGGACAATGTTCTAAACCAACCTGCACCTTGCTGCATTGTCTGGCTCAGAGCCCCTGAAAGCCTAAGATCACTTGTTAAGTCTGCAGGGCTGGGGATCCTGGCTGTCCAGTGAATTCTGTCCACAAGATTTAGTACACACAAAGAGGCCTCTTCAGATCTGGCAAACCTACTGGAGGGCAGCTGATGGCAGCTTAGCACAGAGCTTTCAGTAATAAAGTCTATTTGAAGACTCTCAGTGAAAAGTGTGTTCCTAATAAAGGATAACATTTCATGGTCATTATGTGATACATTTAACTTTAAAAGGAACAAAAATGCTGAGAAAGTCATTTTCTGAAAGGGGCTCTCAGATTTCATTACTATGGGTCAAGAGCCCGGGGAGAAGAATTAAAGAAAAACACGAACTTGTGCACAAATTAATTAAAGATATTTCCACTAATAAATTGTCCCTGTATCCCAAGGCAGAGCCTTCAGTTTGTGAAATATGGTAATATTCAAGTTGTGGTTTTTCCCCACAAGCCAAACAGTTCAGCAATGCTTAAAATCAAATGGATGGAGCCTTAAGATTCAGGAGTATTTTCCCCCTCTGCTTTTTCAAGCCTATAGAAAATTTCTAATATTTGAACATTTGTGGGGGAGGGAATGACCCAATAATTTCCCGGGGGGGGGGGGGGGCACAGTGACATTTCAATTTCTTTCTTCTTGATTTCTCCAAACAAGCTTTCTTCCTCCAACTCTCAGCCAAAAACGTGAAGGATTTTGTTCCCTTTTGATGGAAGGATAGTACCAAACGCTGTAATCGGAGTTGGTTTGCACCACTGAGGGAAAAAGAAGATAAAGAAAACAATTACTGAAAGCACCATTGCCAGGCTTGGGCCAGATACAGTTATACACTGAAGATCTCTGGTCAGGGAAATGGAAGCAACCTTTAGACATGATGTTTTTAAATAACTAGTAAATGGAAATTCTAGTAAGATCTTACCCTCCAATTAACTTCCTGTGTGACCTGAAGTGAGTACGGTTACCACAGCTCAAATTAAACCAAAAATCATAGGAAGACTTAGGTACGTTGCTTAGCTCAGAAATCCCTATCTCTTTCTCAGAGGTCATGATGCTTATTAATCCCCCCCCCCGACTTGATCATTTCAGACAAAGAAGTAATTGACGGCAGTGCTCCTCCACCAGAACTTTGCGGAATGGGAGGCAGCCCTGGCTGAAGGAAACAGAGGTTGCACTCCTCTGAGAACATTTACTTATTATTTATTTGTTTAGGATATTTCTATGCCTCCTCTTTGCTGTCCTGCTCGAGGCGGCTTACAGTTAAAACAACATCACAATATAAAAACAGGCCATTAAAAACAAGCCACTGGAAACAGCACAAAAACTATCCATAAAACAGAAGTAGACCATTTCAAAAGCTGGTATGATTTTAAAAAAACCCAACACTTAAAAGCCTGGGTTAAAATGGCCTGAAGCATAAATGAAAGTAAAGTAGGTTCCACGCAAGCCTCAAGGGCTCCAGAGGTGAGGCACCACCACAGAAACTATTCTGTCTCTAGTCACGACTCACCTCTGGTTTGGGAAATTCCTGTAGATTTAGGGGTGATGAGGAAAAAGACCTCAGCAGGGTTTTATACCAAAGAATCTACCCTCCAAAACAGCTATTTGCTCAAAGGGAACTTATCTCTGTTGTTGTTGTTGTTGTTCAGTCGCACAGTCGAGTCCGACTCCTCGCGACCCCATGGACAATCTCCCGCCAGGCTCTCCTGTCTTCCGCCGTCCTCCGAAGTTGGCTCAATTTCATGTTCGTTGCATCGCTGACACTGTCTAACCATCTCATCCTTTGCCGTCCCCGTCTTCTTTGACCTTCAATCTTTCCCAGCATCAGGGTCTTTTCCAGTGAGTGCTCCCTTCTCATTTGGTGGCCAAAGTATTTGAGCTTCAGTTTCATTATCTGGCCTTCCAGGGAACAGTCAGGGTTGATTTCTTTGAGGATTGACTGATTTGTTCTTCTTGCAGTCCAAGGGACTCTCAAGAGTCTTCTCCAGCACCATAGTTCAAAAGAATCTATTCTTCGGCGCTCGGCCTTCCTTATAGTCCAACTCTCACAGCCATACATGACTACTGGGAATACCATTGCTTTGACCATGCGGACTTTTGTTGGCAGGGTGATGTCTCTACTTTTTATCATGCTGTTTAGGTTCGCCATCGCTTTCCTCCCAAGGAGCAGGCGTCTTTTAATTTCATGGCTGCAGTCACAGTCTGCGGTGATCATCTGGAGATAAATTGTGATTCTGGCAGATCTCCAGGTCCCACCTGGAAGTTGGCAATCCTAACTCTGAAGAGCTAGGGCTTGAGAGGCAGATCTTAACTGGTGGGCTAGATAGTATAGTAGGTGATGCTCCTTCAGGTATCCTAGTCCCAAGTCGTTCAGGACATTAAAAGTAAGAACCAGCAATTTGAATTGTGCCTGGAAACAGATTTATAACCAGTAACTTCTATTTATTTATTTGTTTGCTTAATTACTTTTTACCTTACCTTTCTCCCCAAAAGGGACCTAAAATAGCTTACAACATTCTCCTCTCTTCCATTTTTAGCCTCACAAGAACCCTGTGAGATAGGTTAGGCTGAGAGTGTGTGACTGGCCCAAGGTCATCCAACAAGCTTCTGAGGCAGAGCGGGGATTCAAACCTGGGTCTCCCAGATCTTAGTCCAGTATTTTAACCAATGCACCATGTGACTGTACTAGGGAATAAGTCCTGTTCAGTGCTTCTTAGTAAGGATGGATGGAATTTGCTGCTTGTGAGTGTGCTGCTGTGCTGCCTTAACTAGAGTGTAGGCTATGCCCTTCAAGGGTACTATAATGATCAGATGTCCACTTTCTTCTCATAATGCCTGTTCAGGTCCTTGGTTTATTGAGGAGCTGGGCAGTGCAACAATTTGACAGGTGACAAGAATACAAGTAGAGGAAAACTCATTGTGAACAGGATTGAATTCATGCCAGAGCATGTATAAAACCACACTTTGTGGCAATTATGATGGTGAACTGGGATTACTCCACTACCACAGCACCCATGCAAAGCAGTCCTTCTGAGCCATTCTGAATGGCAAGGAGCGTCTTCCCTTATGTCCCTCCTGATGCCAGCTCAGATCTTCATGGTGATTTCTGAGGTATTTCATGGTTTAAAATGCTCATCTCCACCATGGATGAGCCTCCAGTGTTCTAGCAGGTCAGTGTCAGAATGTTACCAGTGCTTGTTTGGATAATTTGCAGCTCCTGTGGCTTGGAGACATGTACAAATTATTTGGACCAGTGTAATCACCCACAGCAAAACTTCCCCCATGCTCATCTTCACTTGTTAAGTACAAGGTCAGGTGATTGGAATAAGTCCAATGGCCTTGAAGGAGGCAGTTGGGAGGCTTTCTCCTGAAGAAACCCTTCCTAGACCTAATGACTTGAATCAATATTGCAAACAGCTGATATCCCTGTTTAGGGCAACATGCCTGACAGCACAACTCCAGACTTTGGAGGACAGAAAGGAAATGAATTATTTGGAGCCATTTCAATATATGGCCTGGTTTCGGAACAGAAACTGTCTTGGATGCACTGGCAATCTTTCCCAGAAGAAAGTCAGGGAAGTACATCTTTGTTGATGCTTCTGAACTCCTTGGTAGTTTCTGAAGCCATCAACCATGTTACCCCTCCAATTTGTCTAGATGAGATGGGTCTCAAGGGCACTGGACTCTCATGGTTCTTTGGCTGTCTAGCCAACCAGTATCAGAAGGTGGTGCTAGGGGACACTTGCTAAAACCTCTGGCACTAACACTATATGGGATTCTGCAGGGATCTATCTTGACCTCTTTGCTGTTCAACATCTATATGAAACCACTGCATTTTGGAGCAAGTTGTCACTAAAACATTGATGATATCTGGTACTTTTTCAGCTTTTCAGCTGATTCAGATGAGGCCATGAATGTTCCGAAACATTGTTTGCAGGTGGGAATGGGCTGAGTGGAGGCTAACAAACTAAAGCAACCAAGACCAAGGTGCTGTTGATCAAAAATGTTATGATCCAGGGATAAAAAAGTCAGCTTGTTCTGGGCAGGGTTGTACTTCCCTTGAAGGGCAGGTTCAAAGCTTGTGAATATTATTAGATCCATATCACAGGATGTGTCTAAGGCTCCTTAATGGTATATAGTCCCTATTGCCCAGCTTTGATTGGTATAACAGATGTGGCCCTGGTTTTTTGTTGTTTTGTTTGTTTGTTTGTTTTGAGAAGTATAATTCAAATGTTTTTGTTCTGGACTATTGAAATACACTGATATGTGAGTCTTCCTTTAAATACTGTTTGGAAGCTTCAGATGGTGCAAGTGCAGCAACAAGGCTGCTAAATGGCACGAAATATAAGAAACGTATCTTGCACAGGTTGCCTGTTTGCTTCTGAGCACAGTTTCAGGTACTGGCTATCACCTTCGAAATCCGGAATGGTCTGGAACCAGGGTATTTAAAGGACTATCTCCCCCTGTGTTGACTTGCTCATCAGTTAAGAACATCAACAAAACAGAAGCCCTCTAGTGACAGCTTGAGACTCATTCCTCAGCTCATGGACCTTCCACAATGCCCCCTCTGAGGGGAGGCGGGAGGTGCTGTTGCATGGTATGACAGGCCCATCCACTTCCGTCCCTTAGAGGCAAGATTTTCCCTCCATTTTTCTTTCCCTTCTGTGACTGAACTGCCCTAGTTATCTGTTTTCTTCTTTTCCTGAAGAATTCTGGCTGTCCCACCCTGTCACAGTATACTATTTTGGCTGTTTGCTCAGCCCAGGAACCTGAGGGAAGGAATGAGAGCCCCCTTTAACTCATACAACTTAAATGGCACTTGAGAAGTTTTTATAACCCAAATTAACAAAATGTTTTATTCAATATAGAGGGGAAAGGTCAGGTGAAATCAGGGGTAAAATTCCTGAGGTAACTCAATATAGATAACTGTGAGGTAAAATCAGTACATGCACAGACTTTAGTTCTTATATTTCAGGCTACTGAGAGTTTCTTAAGCTTTTCACAGCTACTTGAAATCTTTATGCTGAGAGGCTGTTGTTCCAATGTTTTCCCAAACACTCTAGTACATTTTCTTTGAGTGTTTTCTGACTCTTTTGGTTTCCAGAAGGCTGGTACGCTCTTTCCAGTACCCAAACCCCTTCTCTTGAAACACCAGTACTCATTTTGAGTTTTTAACTGACTCTTAAGGTTTCTACAGGCAGTTTCTAACCACACTGGACCAGGGATATCTTCACTCTTCAGCGCTAACTCCCTGTTTGACTGGATAGGGAAATTCTCCTCTCACTAGATGATATATCCCCTTTCCTTGGTCTGAATAGGAGTCTCTGTCTAATTACCCACTCATCCTTGCCAACTTTCCCAGTTCTCCTGTTGTGTTAAACTGCTCTCAGTCAGGGCTGCATTCTGAAACTGTCAATACTCAACTCTTCTCAGCTAGGGCTCCTCAGCATCCAGTTCAGAAGTCTTTCTCTGCTCAGCTGATGCTAACCAATTAGATCTCTTGGAACAGCCTGTCACTCAAGGCTCTCTGGCTCTTTGAAGAATTAAGTCTTTACAGCCCTTTATCTGTTTACACAGCACTTCTAAGCTTTAAAAAATGCAGTCCGTCACTCATGGCACAAACTGAAAACTGCTTGGAAATTGCCAAAGGCTGCATGGCTTGGCAGCCCCATGTGTGGTGGAGGCATTGGAACCACATTTTCAGATAGCCAAATGCCAGCTTGATGACCATGTGTGTTTTACGGTGCACTTGGTTGCATACTCCGCGGTCTGGAGAGTCATCCTTGGGAGCAAATATGGCAGCAGGGGATATCCTGGTCACCTGGAGGAAAGGCAAAGAGAGGAGTCAGGGGTGCTGCCCTCCAGCCCTTGCCCACTCATCCCACCCCACCATACTCATCCAGGAGCCATCCCTTGCCCTCTGGTCAGGCAGCCAACAGGCAGTTGAGGCTGGTTACTGCAAAGATCTGGGCATCAAGGACACTGCCCAGAAACCTGGTGACAAGGTCTGTGAAGATGCCGTGGTGGTTGCAGGAGGCCTGCACACTGAGGCTGTAGAAGTGGTGACGATGACGATATATCTGCAGCTCCTCCAGGGGGACGATGAGTGCTATGTGTGTGTAGTACATTGCCCCCATGACGGGGAAGCTGGCAAATGCTGTGAACCTGGCCCTGATGGGTGTAAGGCCCCCCTCCTTGGTGGGGAAGCGCACATGCTCCTGAAGGTGGCCGAGCATGGAATCCAGAAAACTGTGCAAGCAGCGACTAGCCAAGGACTGGAGACCTCAAGGACCTCCACCATGACTCCCTGGAAGGATCTGGTGGCCAGAAACCTCTGGGAGAGCAGGATCTTCTGCAACACAGAGATGGGATTGGGAGCGGGAGCTTGGCCCTGAAGGGTTGTGCCCAGCTCCTTGCACAGAGCCTCGATGGTGGCCCTACCGAGGTGAAATTGATCAAGGCAGGAGCTGTCCAACAGCCAGATGGTTCTGGTGTGCGCTCAGTACCAGCAGACATGGTGCCTCCTTCACCATCACTATGCCATAGAGTCCTGGTAGAAAGTGGATGTGGCAAGCCCCTAGCATGAGCAGCTGGTACAGGAGGGGGCAACATCCCACCAGCAGCTGTCCAGGCCCTGCAGGGAGAAGGGAGAGCTTTGATGAAGGTCAAGGGCCTCCTGGGCCCCCCATATTAATGCAGCCAGGCACCTCAACTCCCCCACATGCTCCCTTTCTCAGTGGCTTGTTGCCTGGCACTCGTGGTTCCCTCCTTTGGAGAGATGGCCATGGCAGGAGCACCGGGGGGGCAGAGAGGGAAAGGTGAATCAGCGTCTTCCCACGGAGGACTGGGCCACCTCCACATTCGCCTGTGTGAGGGTGGCATGGCAGCTGCCATATCTGGTAGCAGGAAAGCCACAGCCAGCCTAACTAGACAGAGGCCGAGAAGACACTGCTCAACAGGTTGTTGGTGAAGCATGCAAGCATTGCCCTGCCACCGCCAAAGGCAGTTCCGCCACCTCCCAGTGCTGTGCCTTCTGGTGCATGGCGGCGAAGTGAGTGTTCACCCTGGGACATACCGTCTGGATGGAGATGTCCACTTTGAAGCCCTGGAATGATTTCTTTGGTCCTACTTGGAAGTGGCCAAAGGTTTCCCTTATGAGCGGGTGGAGCAGGGGCTGTCATGAGCACAATGATACCCCCATGGTGGTGAGTGCCCACAGAATTGAGGTACTGTGTGGTGAGTGTCATGGGCGCTGCTACCACCTGCCCCTGGCTGTGGGGCCTGGGACCTGCCACCCACTGCCTTCTAATGCCTCTGCTGTGTACTGACAGGCTTCCTTCCACCCCACAGGCAACTCGTAGAGGGATGCTGTTGCGGGTCCATTCTCCAAGTTTGGCGAGGAATAGTAAAAGAAGAGTTGGATTTATACTCCGCCCTTCAGTCAGAGTCTCAGAGTGGCTTACAATCACCTTCCCTTCCTCTCCCCACAACAGACACCCTGTGAGGTAGGAGGGGCTTGAGAGAGCTCTGAGAGAACTGGTCTTGAGGGAACAGCTCTGAGAGAACTTTGACTGACCCAAGGTCATCCAGCTGGTTGCATGTGGGGGAGTGGGGAATCAAACCCAGTTCTCCAGATTAGAGTCCACCGCTCTTAACCACTACACCAAACTGGGTCAGTGACGCAGCAGCGGCCAGAGCAGTTAGGGGCCAATCCCCATTCCCCCGGAGGAGGGCTACTCCATCATCATCATGCCCCCATGTCCACAGCTGAGGTGCTGCTATGACACCCTGGGACCTCCCACCAAGGGTCCTGGGCCCACATGTCTAGCCAGGAGGAGATGGAGCTGAGTGATGGGAAGGAGGGCCAAGCCATCCAGGCTCCTGGGTGGGGGCCAAGGGAGGTAAGGGGCCTCCGAGGGGTATAATTGCACCAGAGCCCACCTGGGAGCTCCCGCTGACTGACTGCAATGCTCCCCCCCCCCCCCTGTCTAGGTCCCTGTTCCCTGACATTTGGAGCTGGTTTCATGGACCCCCAATCAATGTTCCCTCTAAGCTGTGGAGTCCCATGAGCCAAAATTCTACTTTGTGAGCAACTGGCATTAAAGTTGAGAGCGGGCGACTTGGCTACTGCCTGAATTAGTTTGCTCTGGAGCCCTCCTTCCTGAGCGAAGACAAAAATGTGTGAGCCGGAGGCTAAAAAACTGTGAGCTAGCTCACACTAACTCAGCTTAGAGGGAACACTGCCCCCAATGCATCCTGACCCCAAGGAGGCGCATGTCAACAGCAGCCTCTGTGGTCCTGCAGTCACTGGGCACCGCAGGGTCCTCGGGCTTGGTGGCAGAGGGGGGGAGGTGGCACAGAGAGCAGACTCAGCGTCCTCAGATGGCAGCAGCCCTGCCCTGCCAGACAGAGAGGAAGGGAGGGGTAGCAGTAGTGGGGCAGGGGCCCCTGGGCTAGGTGTCGTGGCTGCTGGTGGCCCGGGGTAAGGAGGGAATATGGGCCCCATGCTGGGTCTCCAGGCACAGGGGCCACAGCAGGCACAGCCCATCCAGCCCACCCTTTCCTCCGTGGTGGCAATGAGAGTGCGGGAGAGCTGTCGTGAGCGGTGGGAAGCTTTCACCAGGGGCCAGCAATGGATGGAGGGGCCGGCAGTGTCTGTGATGGTGGCTGCCAGGCACCTGGAGGGGCTTCTCACCATCACAAGGGACAGGGGCAGATGGAGAGGCTGCTCAGAGACCGCTCAGAGTCCCTCTGTGCCCTGCACCACCTGTCCCCCATCCTGCTCATCCTCTAGCAGGTGATACACAGGGATAAGCATGGAAACGTCCTCAACAGCATGGGAGCCCTGCTGGACAGTGCGGCTGCCGGTGAATGGAGGGCAGCTGCACATCAACGTTTGTGTCCATCACGGCCCATGGGGGCCCTATGTGCGCTATGCATGGAGTGGCAACTTGGGATGCCTGTAGGGCACATGAGTGATACCCCTTCCCCAATGACAGGTGGCCAGGGCTCCTGATGGGATCTGGTCTCTTTAAGGAGGGGTATGCTGCAAGGGAGGAGCATCGCTCCTTTGGCCCACCCCCCTCTGCCCCCAGCCAGTGACACCCACTTGGGTTGGCCCCCTCGAGTCATGACTCCCACTGGTCCCGCCCACCCGGTCTACCATGCCGCCCCTGCCTAGCAACAATGCCGGGACAGAACACTGCTGCGGAAACGTCATAGACGCCATCGCAGCAGCACCTGGCAACACTGGCAGGGAATCTTTTTTTCCTCTTTGGCCACCGTACAGTTTTCTACTTAGGGGGACAACTAGCGGGTGCCACAGTTGTGCCACAGCCGGTCACCACAGCACAGGTGTGGCACAGGATTGCTCTGCCCATGTTCTACTGTACTTTTATTTATTTTATTTGCTTCATTTATACCCAGCCTTTCTCCCCAGTTGGGACTGAGAGCAGCTTACATCATTCTCCCCTCCTCCGTTACATCACCCCAACAGCAACCCTGAGATGTCGGTTAGACTGAGAGAAAGTAAGTGGCTGGAGGTCACCTACCATGCTTCCGGGGCAGAATGAAGATTCAAACCTGGGTCTCCCTGATATTAGTCCAGCTCTCTTACTGGTGCTTGCATTGTTGATTGTAATGTTTTATTTGTTACTGGGAATTGTTATTTCTGCCAGCGGCTTCAGAAATGTATATCTGGCAGTATGTGAGATACAACTTTTAAAAATAAATAAGACAATTGTGCTATACAAACAGTTCTCTGAGGACTTTCCTACCCATTTTTTCCCTACCATATGTGCACAGTTGTTGGTTATTGGGGATCCAGACTACTTTCTTCAAAGCTGTCCTTCTGTTGAGGAAATATCTAGGGTTGCCAGCTCTGGGTTGGAAAATACCTGGAGACTTTGGGGGTGGGGTTTGGGGAGGGGAGGGGCCTCAGCTTGGTACCATGCCATAGAGTCCACCCTTCAAAGCAGCCATTTTCTCCAGGGGAGCTGGTCTCTGCCAGCTGGAGATCCGTTGTAAAAGTGGGAGATCTCCAGGCCCCACCTCGAGGCTGGCCACCCTAGAAATATCACATTTTTAATGGCGAAATGTAGTAACACCCTTTGCCTTCATCCATTTCCAATGTGTAGACTGCAGCTGTACAAACTCCACAGGGCACTCATGTTCTGCAAATGTCCTGGGCAAAAATCTATTGGATGGTGGAAATGTGACATCACTCCTGAATGCCAGTGGCTGGGCAAACCCTTCCCCACAGGGGAACACACCAATGCCTGTGACATTTTGTGAGTATTTGTGGGGAGGACTCGACAAGCATGGGACTGATTCCCCGCCGCCACCTTTTTAAAAAAGGATTTGGACTTATCCCTTTCTCGCCCCCTTGCACTATCCCTCTGTTTTGTAACCCCTCTCCAGCTCACAATTATCATCTCAATGCTCTATTTTTTTATTTAAAAAACATCAGACTGGCATATGGCTCTCCCCTACAGCAAGTCTACTTCCATTCAATTTACAAGGACCAGGGTATTGTACGGCCTGGGACCAGAGGTTCAAAGTTAGTGATTTAGTCATACTGGGCTCCAGCTATTGCTTCTGTGCAGTGTTTGTCTCTATATGGAGCTTTAAGACATGTCATTTTGTCTTTGGATTCAGTACTGGACAACTTCGGCTGACTTTCCCAGGCCAATGTTGACAGGATTCTGTGGGCTGTTAAGCTGACCACATGCCTCTTAGACGTATGTGCATCATGGCTGGTGAAAGCCAGTGGTGAGGGAATATGGGGCCCCCTGGTGGACATTATAAATCTGTCCCTGAGTTCAGGGGTCTACGGGTAATGAATGAATACAGCATCAAATCATGTAAATACAGTATAAATTAGGAATAGTAATTTGTAGTATATGAATTTAACAGTAATTGCTCATAACTTGTATTTGTCAAGCCTATCTGCAAAGTTTTGTAACATCATAACTTTTTAAAACCTCAAATCAGGGTATGTACCAAATTAAAACATTGCTATTATTTCTTTGTAGCTATTGGGTATGGACGATTTAGGTACGATAGAGTTATCAGTAGTCACCTCAATAAATGGAAGCCATTTGGAATAAAATTGTGACTGTAGGGTATATGTGTTATTTGGTGGTATGGAGGTGGTAATTTTTTCCATAGTATAATATTCCCATGTTTTGATATGCCATTGATGCAACATTAAATTATTAGAGTCTTTCCAATTGCTCGTAATGACCGTCTTTGCTGCCATTAGTAACGCAGAAATGAGATCTCTTCGTATCTTAGGGATAGTTGTACCTTGCCATTGGTCTAATAGAATAATTTCAGGTGTTAAAGGGAAGTCTATTTTCATAATAGATTTGATGGCTTGCTTGATCATAATCCAATATGCTTGTATCTTCTTGCAGGTCCACCAACAATGATAATAATTGGCTGGTTCTCCGCAGGATCTCCAACAAAGAGGTGAGTAATTCTTGTTTATTTGGTGTAATCTTGTTGGTGTAAGATACCACTTTAGGATTAACTTAAGTGCTTGAGCCCTTATGTTCAATGAGCGATTGGACAGACTGGGTGAGGACCATATTTTGGTCCATGTAGCTTCCAGTAGTGGTATGCCGCAATCTGCGTTCCACGCCGTCTGATACGTTGTAGATGCTTCTAGAGAGTGAGTTAGCAGTTCCTTGTAAATTATAGAAATTAGTCCTTTACATGAGTTATACTCTGTAAGTAAAAGTTTTTCAAGGAAAGTATATTTTCAATGCGAGGTTGTGTTTAGAAACATTGAGTTCCACAAGTGGGCTACTTGAAGGTACTCAAACCATTTAATGTTGCAGCAATTGTCACGTTCCAATGATGTTTTACTTTGTATTGTAAAATTTTTGCTAATATCTTTGAAACTGATGATATTAAAATTCCTCCGTGTTTGGAATGAATTAGTTGCCAAACTGGGGCCGAACCATGACTGTCCAGTAAAACATGTGAGTAAGGACGGTTTTGGGGCTAAGACTTGTTTCCGCTTGTCCCATATCTCCATAGTGTTTTTCAATAATATGTTTTTACATAAATCAGAATGTCTTTTTGAAGGTAATTCCCATAAGGTTTCGACAAATGATCTTTGTCCTAAATATGTGGATTCAAGTTCTTTCCAGCCGGTTTGGTAGTTTCGGCTATACTGCTTGATAAGTCCTATTAATGTTGCCATTTCATAGTAAAGTTGCAAATCCGGTAAGGACATTCCTCCTTGATTTGGTAACCTACGTAGTGTTGAGTAACTTATTCTGTGCATTGATTTATTCCAAACATAATTCAAAAATTGGTTCTTCCAGCGATTATGTAATGATTGGGATATTAGTATTGGAATAGCTCTGAAGAGATATAACATCTTTGGAAAGATGAGTGATTTTATTACTTGTATTTTCAGTTCTGCTCTTAAAGAAACCATCCTTGGATCTTGCTGATCCACTCAATTACCACCCAGTTTCAAATCCTTTGTTTCTGGGTAAGGTAATTGAAGGAGCAGCGGCAGAACAGCTCCAGAGCTTCCTGGAGGACACATTGGCTCTAGACCCATTCCAATCCATTTTCCGCCCTCGCTATGGGACAGAGACAGCGATGGACACCCTAACAGACGATCTTCATAGGCAACTGCATTGAGGCAGGTTGACACTACTGTTATTGCTCGATCTGACAGACGCATTTGAAATGTTTGACCATGATTTGTTGTACCCACTGTCTCGCTGACATAGGAATTTGTGGGATAGCCTTGAAATGGCTTGCTTCATTTCTCCAAGGTCAGGGATAGAGGGTGGCTCTAGGAGAGAGGGTTTCACCTCGATACCCTTTGGTATGTGGGCTCCCTCAGAGGGCAATCCTTTCTCCAATGTTATTTAACATCCATATGCGCCCCCTCACCCAGATGATACGGAGCTTCTGTCATCAATATGCAGATGACACCCAGCTGAATCTGTTGATGGACAGATGGCTATTTTGGCCAGGGGGCTGGAGGCTGTGGTTGGATGGTTGAAACAGAGCTGACTGAGGCTGAATACATCTAAGACAGAGGTTCTGTGGCTGGGTAGGGGGGATTCAGGGTTAGGATGCCAACTTCTGACTCTTGAAGGTGTGCCTCTAACACCAGTGCCAACTATCAGAAGCCTGGGTGCATTTCTGGATTCCTTCGTATTGATGGAAGCCCAGATCACAAATGCTAGACTGGTGTTCTTACATCTACGCCAGATCAGGCAACTGGTTCCCTTCCTATCTCACCATGACCTAGCCACAGTGATCCATGCAATGGTTACCTCCAGGTTAGACTACTGTAACTCGCACTATGCAGGACTACTCTTGAGACTGACCCGGAAACTGCAACTGATCCAGAATGCAGCAGCGTGGGTTCTTACAGGAACTCCATCGACAACCGGCATCCAACTGGTGCTTCGCCAGTTGCACTGCCTCCAGGTTAAATTCCAAATTAGGTTCAAGGTTTTGGTATTAACCTTAAAGGTCCTAAACCAGAAGTATCAGACTCGCCGCTCGGGTGTCAATAGGTAGCCCCTCCCCCAGTTGAATTGTAGCCCTAGGATAGGAACTAATTAGGCGCTTAGGCCATATACCTGTAAACCGCCCAGAGACCTTCGGGTAAAGGGCGGTATACAGATCGAAGATATAAATAAATAAATTTGTTATCAGGGCCAGATCAGATATAAACATCACTTTGTTGGGCCAGGCCATGTGTCCCATAAAATGTAACAAAAGGTATCGAAGATATCAACTTTATAAAGATGATTTCAGATGCCAAATGGCAATAGCAGGCTTGATTGGATGAAGTATGATATGCAGAGGAGTAGTAGGCATGGAGACATCAGCATTGGTAATGAGACAGGAAACCTAGGTTTCAATTTGGTCCAGAAAGATTCAATCTAGGAAGATGCAAAGAATAAGTGGGGGAAAATCTGAAGTGAGCAGTGACTTATGAAAGCTCATAACCTACTACAAATTTTGTTAGTCTTTAATATGCTAGTGGACTCTTACTCTTTCTACTGCTATCAGAAACCACAACATTAAAAAAAACAGTGGGGGCGGCAGAAGCGAGTGGTGAGAGGGACGCCTCCCATGCCCATAAATCGTTAAGCGAAAGGGGAGGGAGTGGAAGAATAAACAAGAAATTGCCCAGAAGTACTCATCCATCGAGCTATACAGATAAGCGCATATTCAGATACATTAAAATTTATTGCGAAAGCAAACAAACGAGAAAAAGATGGCGGGGAAGAGGGACAGAGACAAAGAGAAACTTTTAAAAGCGAAACTAGAGTCCCCGGAAACGACCAGTGAGACGCCGAAGGCGATGACAGAGGTCATGCGCCCTCTGCTGGAACAGCTCAATGTCTTTAAAGAACAGATGTCTGTTGTAACAGCGAATATTACTGCACAACAAAAGCAGCTGCAAGTTGTGACAACATGCATTACTGCTCAACAAACGCAAATAACGGATTGTATTCAAGTAATGAAGCAGGATGCTGAGAAAGTAAAGGAAATGGCTGAGACAACACAGATAGTGAGGAAAAAAGTGCAAAAATTGGAAAAGAAAACTGTATCTTTGGAAGATCAGATGCTGCAAGTGCAAATGGATAAGGCTAATATGGTCCTGCGCTTCCAAGGGGTGCCAGAGAAAAGAGGAGAGAATCTTAAAGAACTTATGAGTGAGCTACTTGCCCCAGTAGCAGATATAAAGGCGGACTTGCTACTCAACGACATGGATGTGGCCTACAGGTCATATTCAGGATACATAAAGAAAAATAATCTGCCTGGGGAAATTGTAGTAAGATTCTCGAAGAGGCACGTCAGGGATGCTATCCTGAAAGCAGTTGCTGCAACACCCCTGAAGGTGGGGGAGAATGCTGTCAGAACGCGAAAGGATATTCCATTTGAAATAAGACAACGCAGAAAGAAATACAAAGAACTTGTGTTTTTCCTCCAAACAAACTCAATTGGATATAAATGGCTGTTTCCAGAAGGAGTAATATTCAAGATCAAGGAGAAGAAGGTCAAGATTGACTCTGTTCTTAAAGCTCAAGAGTTTCTAAACGAGCAGCTGGGAAGGCCAGAGGACAAGAAAAAAGAAGAGGA
>NW_015175972.1:989517-992873 GCF_001447785.1 Gekko japonicus
TTTCCCTCCCTCCCTCTGAAGAAGTGTGCACACACCCAAAAGCTTATACCTGGAATAAAATGTTGTTGATCTTAAAGGTGCCATGGGACTCTGACTCTGACTCTCTCTCTGGCTGTTTCCCTACCCCTCACTTTCTTCCCAAAAGAGTAGGAGGGGGAGAAGCCCTCAGCCAATCAAGGGAAAGGAGGCTTGGCTTTCTTTCTCTCCCCTGAAAGCAGGAAGCTGGAGAGAGTTGGGTAAAAGTGAGCTGTGATGCAGAAAGTGGGAAGCAGGAGGGAGCCAGTTGCTCACAGGCTGGATAGGAGCCCTGCAGGGGCCAGTTCAGGCCTGCAAGACGTATGTTTGACACCCCTGGCCTAAACAGTCTTGGACTAATGTATCTACGGGACTATCTCTCCTGGTATATCCCCCAAAGAGCATTACACTTGGGAGAGAGAAACTTACTAGTGATCCCTGGCCCAAAGAATATGTGGCTGTCCTCAACAAGAAATTGTACCAGTCAACACGAAGTATGGAGTTCCTCAAGCAACAAAAAGCTGCACACTCATGAGTTTTCTACCTCTTATAGCTTGAGAAGCAACATCTCTAATTCTAGAAAAAAGTTCTCCCAAAAGGGCTGGAGTCCCTTTTGTAGAAAACTCATGAGTGTGCAGCTTTTTGTTGCTTGAGGAACTCCATACTTTGTGTTGACTGGTACAATTTCTGGTCAGAAGAAGACACATTGTTGAAACGGCAGCACCAATCCGGAGACCACCGTCCTGCCTTTTCGCTTCTATTTCCTTGTTTTATTTCCTGTAATAATCATTTCAGAAATTAATGTTTTGTACAACATCTTGAGATAAAAAATTCTGAGTGCTTCTTTACCATAGTTGTATGATTTGTGTATTGTAAGTTCTGGACTGTGACCATCTTATTGTTTGTCCTCAACAAGAGCCAGGGCTTTTTTGGCCCTGGCGCCGACCTGGTGAAACTCTGCTACATGAGATCTGTGCCCTGCGGAACCTACTGCAATTCCGCAGAGCCTGCAAGACAGAGATGTTCATCTCCATCTAGCCCGGCTTCTTCCTTCCTTCTCCCCCCACGGAGCAAGGACACAAATGGCATACCTTTTATGCACCATCTGTACACTGTTATTGAATTGCTTAAGGTGTTTTACTTGTTTTTAGCTTGACTGTGAATGTCTATTTGGAAGTGTCATTCCCCACTCTGAGCCCTGTTGCACAGGGGAGTGCAGGTTACAAATAAAAATAAATAAATAATAAATAAATAAGAAAGCTCTGTTGCCTTTCAAAGGCCTGCTTGATTAGCATCTGTTCTTCTGTATCAAGCCACAACACATGCCATCTCTTGGTTGATCTAACTAACCAGCTTAGCGAATATCCTCTTTCCAGCACAGTGGGTCAGATACTGCTGGAAACTTGTGCATGGGGTCTGAAGGTGGTGGACATAAGACAGAAGAGCCCTGCTGGATCAGACCATGGTGCCATCTAGCCCAGCATGGTTTCCAGCCCTGACCAGGCAAGTACTTCCAAGAAGCCCACACTCAGGCCATGAGGGCAACAGCTAAGGTTGCCAACTCAGGTTTGGGCAATTCCTGGAGATTTAGGGGTGGACCTTGGGGAAGGCTGGGTTTGAGGAAGGGGAGGGCCCTCAGTGGGAAATAATACCACAGAGTCCAACCTGCAAAGCTGCCATTTTCTCCAGGAGAACTGATCTCTGTCATCTGGAGATCAGTTGTAATTCCAGGAGATCTCCAGGCCCCAAATGCAGGTTGGCAACCCTAGCAGCAGCTTTCCCCCATTGTTTGCCCCCCAGCCATTGGCATTCAGGGGTACACTGCCTCTGAATGTGGAAGTTCTAGTTAATGATCATGGTTCCTGATAGACATGCCCTCTACGAGTGTGTCCAATCCTCGTCTAAAAACAAACTAACCCAGTGGCAAATCCCTGTTGTTTGTTCCCAACATCTGTTACTCAAAGGTGCTTATTTAAGGAGCAAGAGACATTCCTTTTTGCTATGCATCGATTTCATCTCAGCTGGCCCTCCCTGTTTCTCACACTGATGAGAGCTGAAACGGAAGGAAATGACTTTAAGTCCTGAGTTTCTCTTCCTCCCCCCCCGCCTCCTCCTTCCCTTCCCACCCCCCAACTTAAATTTCACAGGCACCTGAATCTGATCACAGCTTCCTCCATCCAGTGTAAAGTTTAGTCTGAGACAGAGTGCATACCACAATGAGTTGGGATAATATTAATGTATAGTATTCAAAGCCCCAGGGCCTGTATGTTTCATTAATTTCCTCCCCATTAAAGTAAAACGAGGATATCCTGTAGAGAATTGCAGTGAACCGTTCGGACTGCGAAACTTGTCCTGACCTTGCTAAGAAAAACATGGGCTGGGGGGGGGGGGCGGGGGGGGAGGCAGCTGATGGCAATATACAGCCGCTCAAATGAAATGCACTCATTCCTTGCTTTGGCCCCCTTTGCACTAGTACTACTGTGCAAATATTTAGCTTAACAGGATGGGAAGAGCCGGACAGCAGGCATGAAAGAAATACCCACTGATTTATTTGTTTAAAATGTGAAAAGTTTCCTGTAAATTCTTCCCAGTGCATTCACGGCTTCCATTCACTGCTCCTTTGCTGAGACCCAGCAGCCAGGGACGGTGCTTGAAAATGACGTCCTAAGATTTGGGTCACATTGTCCCCAAGGGTAGGGTGCTGTGGCCACTGCCAGCCAGCTGAAGCTTCTAGAGGCTGCAAAGTCACCCTTTCCTTTCTCAGCCACCGCCCCTGGCAAACCCAAGGCTGCTTCAGCTAACAGACTTCAGGCTTGGAGGTGCAGAGAGGAGGCCTGCCAGCTCTGCAAGCTGTTTTGTCTTCTGGCCTGAAAGACCCCCAAGGGCTTTGTACTGTGTACAACTGCGGCCTCTGTCAGATTTCCTTTGTGTCTCAATGGTTTGTCCACAACCTGATCTCCCACCGAGATTAAGGAAACCCCCTCAGTCCACTGAAATAATGAATTTGCTGCTTCTGGGCCAACCGGTGGTGGAAAGTGCCATTAAGTAACAGACAATTTACAGCGACCCTCATAAGGTTTTCAAGGCAAGAGGCATTCAGAGGTGGTTTGCCATTGCCTGCCTCTGCATCATGACCCTGGTATTCCTTGAAGGTCTCCCATCCACATACTAGCCAGGCTAACTCTGCTTAGCTTTCAAGGACTGGTAGAATCAGGCTCCCCTGGCCTATCCAGGTAAGGGTTGTGGACTGACTGCTTTAACCATAACCCACATTCTGGGAGTGTTCATTAACAATTGATTAGCCCAGAGTAAATGCCACCACTCCATTTCTGACTTGGGAA
>NW_015175972.1:993022-1052112 GCF_001447785.1 Gekko japonicus
AGCTGTTCTTGAAAAAGAGCAGTTTGTGTCAGAGTTCTCTCAGCCCCACCTACCTCACAGGGTGTCTGTTGTGGGGAGGGGAAGGGAAAGGAGTTTGTAAGCTGCTCTGAGACACCTTTGGGTAGTGAAGGGTGGGGTATAAATCGAATTTCTTCTTCTTCTTCTTCTTCTTCTTCTTCTTCTTCATAAATTTTACCTACAGATGACTTGGCTCAGCAATGTCTATCTTTAGATTCAGCACAGAGCCCCTCAAAAGCAGAGGTGGTCTTAGCCATGAGGCAACCGAGGCAGTTGACCCCCGCCATACTCTAATGGGGGCCCCTGACTGTCAAGGTACAATGGAGGGGAGCAGTGGCACAGAGGATTTATCCTCTGGTTAACATCTGTTGCTGTCAGTTCTAGCCCGCGCTGGTGTGAGCTACCAGCCTTGTCCCCAGCTCGCCGTCCACCCAGAGGTTCGAAAGCTTCGGCGAGTAGATAAAACGGGTACCACTCCTTAGAGAGGGTGGGCACACTAAACCCCCGTAGGGGAGGTGTTAGCCGGTGAATGGAATGTCCAGCTCGGAAGCCTGGAAAAAAGACCTCTTCGGCATTAAAAAGCCTGTGATGGGCCAATCCTGCCAGGCGGTGGCAGTGCGGCGCTAGGAAGCAGCCCAGGAAGAACCAACGTCATCAAGCCAAGCCGAAGTGAATGCCGTCCGGAACACGTCTGAAGCCTACAGCTGAACAGAATCCCCGTCGGCTGCAAACGTGTGCGATATAAAGAATTATATGTTGTCCTAATTATTATTATTATTATTATTATTATTATTATTACTACAGCTGCCACTTTCTCTGCAGTCTCTGGATTCACAGCAGGCAGAGGCAGATTTACCCCTTGGACATCACACCAAGCCCTCCTGTCTTCTGCAGTCCTCTGGAGTTTGCTCAATTTCATGTTAGTTGCATCGGTAACACTGCCTAACCATCTCATCCTTTGCCGTCCCCTTCTTCTGTTACCTTCAGTCTTTCCCAGCATCAGGGTCTTCTCCAGTGAGTGCTCCCTTCTCATTTGGTGGCCAAAGTATTTGAGCTAAAAATGGAAGCTACCATGCAACTATCTCACTCTGCCTCATGGCAGAGACCTGCTGCTAAAGCATGGTTTCACACGTCTTTTTTGGATTTGTTTGGCCAGTCATTACAGTTTTGGCACTCAAGCTGCACAGAAGATGAAGTCACACTACCCACAATCTTCCTGATA
The DNA here is from genome assembly GCF_001447785.1 of Gekko japonicus. Taxonomy (NCBI): domain Eukaryota; kingdom Metazoa; phylum Chordata; class Lepidosauria; order Squamata; family Gekkonidae; genus Gekko; species Gekko japonicus. Next base: position 994,263 of record NW_015175972.1, read on the forward strand.
CACACGTCACCATTTTGGGTGAAGAGGGCATTGCACACACTGAAGCTGGAAAAATATATGAATTGCCCTGTTCACTCAAAATGGCAACCACGTGTATCAGACTACATCTAGTGCCATCTCCCATTACGTACCGCTTGAATGCCAAAATTGTAATGACTGAAAGAAGCTTATTTTACCTTTCAAAGCCTACTTGATGGAAGGAAAGGTACTTTGAGAGAGGGCTTTTTCACTGAAAGTATAGGGGTTGGAGTAAAGGACAAGGGTGTAGAAGACTTTCAGCCAGTCCCCTTTGCTCAGCCAAACTTCTTTCATAAAATTATTCTCTAAGGAAGGGCAGAGTAAAAGAAAACTCTGATACATGAATAAAATTGACTTCATGGCCATCCCAAGAAAACTAAATGATAGGCATATTTAATCATAGACTAGGGGATCCAAACAAGACCCTGGCACAACTCCTGACTGAGTTGCTCAGCTGCCTTTTGCATTGGAAGCACAACTGAGTTGGTATGAAATATTTTTCTGTTGCACAATTTCTTGTGTAGCAGAATCAACGACATATTTTTAACATTAAGGAAATATGTCCTTTTTTCTTTTTCTTGGTATGCTGACATTCTTTGATGCTGTTGATATGCCAAAAAAACAAAAAAGAACATTAAGGATCCCAACAGGTTTATAGATAAGCATTGGTCCTAAGAAAAATCCAAAAAGAAATCCATGTAATATCACATAATGAAAGTTAAGAATTTTGTAACTGTATTGGGGGAGGGGGGTGCGGAATGTGATGCAAGGGTACAGAAAGGATGCAAAAATAAAGACTCATGAGTTTGATTGTGTGAAGGAAGAGACAACATAGAAACAGGGATTTTCAGCTTAAAGCCGTGGGGCTGCAACATTCAGTAGTATCCCTGATTACATCAGTGGTGTACTAGATGCTGTACAAAACAAAGAGACGACCTGCCCTCTTTTCCAAGTTTCCTGTTGGAATGAAGCAGCAGGTATTTATTTAAATTTAAATTTGGGTAATACCACCCAAGCAGAAGAATACATCTCCTCCCCACATTTTTCTATCAGCGCCAAATCTGGAATCTTCTCTGAAGCCTCCTCTGCCCTTCCGTAGCTCCTGACTTCTAAGACGACTCTTTCCTCAGGTTGTTTGTCTAAACCACATTTGGATGGCTCCTGCATACTCCCGCCATCTGCTCTCTGACACATGCAAGGGAGGATGGATAATAAAAGTTAACAGAACAACCAAGATGTTTACAAGATTTAATGTGGATCTATGAGAGACTGTATTGCTGTCACTCCCACCCATCCTCTCTTTTCTTCTCCTTTTGTGACCTGAACTTGTGTGTCATGAATACTTTCGTCTGCAGGCTGCACAGGGACAGAGTTGGGCCTGGTTTTAATTACTGGGTGGTTCCCCCCCCCCCTTTTACTTGAAGTCAGCCGTTACGAGCAAATGCAAGAGCGCTCCTTACAAATATTTTCCAACTGGATGTCTCCCTGACCAGTCCACATGTGGAATCCTGCATTCAGGCAAAGACTGCCTTCAAGGCTAAGACCTTGTCCTCCCTGTCAACCAAGGCGATCTGTGAATGACTGTCTTTTACCTGCCTTGAGTCCCAGTTGCATAGGAGAAAGGCAAGCTTAGAAATGTTTTAAATAAGTAAATATTACCTTTAGTACTGCTGTTTGATTCATTTTAAATTTGTTGATCCCTTTCTTGCACGCGCATGTGGTGTGTGTGTGTGTGCAGCTTTAAATTGGTTGAAGGCCACCAGGAGCAAATCGCTGGAGAGGCAGCTAAAAATAATTGAAATAAATAAATATTATTGCTATGTGTAAATGGGCCATTCTATAGTAACAGCCACATATGAACACCATTCACCTACTTCTTCAGCAACCTTAAAGGATTTATCCTAAGCTCGCTTACTCATTCATTCTGACATATACATATGTACAGTATAGCCTACCCGATTTCCTTGGCTCCAGGCAGGTAACAGAAACATCACCAGAAGTCCACAGGATCCCAAATGACTTGAAACCTGGAAGCAGAGTTACACTCCACAGCCCCCCATGGGAGTATGCGGCAAAGAGCGTCCATGTGGGGTTTCCACATTGCAGAAAGATATTGGAAAGCACTTTGTGATGTGGTCTAGCCTATTTGCAGTGTTGCCATGCCAGCACCAGCTGCTGCCAGGGATGCATATTACAGGCACAGAGATATTGCACATAAACAGGCCAAAACAATGTTTGGCCTTTCATACATTTTACCTGTTATACAGACCACTATCACACGGAACTGCTTTTCAACAGCCTTCCTGTGAAGATTCTTAACACTCTTAAGCAGGCCCCGGTTCCTGCCGGAGCGCACCGGAACACCGCTCCCCAGTCAGGAGCCCAGGGGGCGGGCACATAAGCCCCACCCCCTGCTCCCACCAGCCATCAGTTGGGCAACTGGGGGGGCCGAAACGTCTCCCCGCCTCCCTGAGCCCTGGAGTGGTGGCCTTGGACTCCTAGGGGCAAATTCCACCTCTCACAGGAGAGGCCATTCTGGCTCCCCCAGCTCTCCTTAAGGGCTCTTTAAAAAGTTATGGTCACTGCCGTTGTTCTCGGTGGCAGCTGCAACGCCCGCGGGGGGGGAACATTCTCCCTCCTCCCTGAGACCCTGGGTGGTGGCCTTGGACTCGTAGGGGCAAATTCCACCTCACACGCGAGAGGTCATTCTGGCTCCCCCAGCTCTCCTTAGGGGTTCTTTTAAAAGTTATGACAGCCGCAGCTGTTTTTGGTGGCAGCTGCACGGGGGGGGGAACGTTCTCCTGCCACCCTGAGCCTTGGGGTATTCGCCTTGGACTCATAGGGGCAAATTCCACCTCTCACCGGAGAGGTCATTCTGGCTTTCCCAGCTCTCCCTAGGGGCTCTTTAAAAGGTTATGGCCGCCACCGCTGTTCTCGGCGGCAGCTGCGACACCCGACGGGGCGAGGTGTAACATTCTCCTGCCTCCCCGAGCCCCGGGGTGGTGGCCTTGGACTCTTAGGGGCAAATTCCACCTCTCGCAGGAGAGGTCATTCTGGCTCCCCCAGCTATCCCTAGGAGCTCTTTAAAAAGTTATCGCAGCTGCTGCTGTTCTCAGCGACAGCTGCGACGCCAGGGGGGCGAAATGTTCTCCTGCCTCCCTGAGCCCCGGGGTGGTGGCCTTGCACTTGTAGGGGCAAATTCCACCTCTCGCGCGAGAGGTCATTCTGGCTCCCCTGGCTCTCCTTAGGGGCTCTTTAAAAAGTTATGGCAGCTGCTGCTGTTCTCAGTGGCAGCTGCGATGCCTGCAGGGTGGGGGGACGTTCTCCTGCCTCCCTGAGCCCCAGGGGTGTTGGCCTTGGACACGTAGGAGCAAATTCCACCTCTCGCGTGAGAGGTCATTCTGGCTCCTCCAGCTCTCGTTAGGGGCTTTTAAAAAAGTTATGCCCGCCAACGCTGTCAACAGCAGCAGCGGCGATGGGGGGGGGCAAAAGGTCCCCCTGCCTCTCTGAGCCCTGGGATGGTGGCCTTGGACTCCTGCAGCTCTTTTTCTACGAAATGACCCCTGCTCTTAAGTAATGAATATATGCAGGTTGGCAGAAATGAATGTGAGATACTCATAATAATACAACATTTTAACTTGTCTATCACATTGTTATCCTGCCCTTCCTCTGACGAGTTTAGGGAGGTATACATACAGTTCTTCCCTCCTCCATTGTATCTTTACAGCAACCCCGTGAAGTTCATTAGGCAACATGACTCAACCAGAGAGGAGCCTAATTTTAACTTCAAGGGCACGTAAGTGAGGTCAGCTGGATTCTCCCCAACACTTCTGGTATAAGAGCCAGCTGGACAAATAGTGCCTGGGAAGGCAAGGCAGGAAAGGAAGAGGGTTCGGCTTTCTGTAAGCATCTGACTCTTTAATATAAAAATCAGATCTATAGCATGAACAGGGCAAAAATCTGAACCACGAATGCTATTTCATCCCATCATGTCTGGTTTAGCTTTCAGGGCAGCGCTGAAAGCCCACGATTGAGACAAGTCCACGCCTGAAAGTGGGGATGCCAACATTTCTCTGTCCCATGGTCTTCCTATTCACATGGATTTCTAAGGCCAGAACAGACACGAAAATTTTACAGAAAACTGCCTTCTCTTAGCAAGCAATTCCCACCACACCAGCCTCATTTGCAGGAACTGATGTGTGACTTTGCTGTTATCACACTGCAAGTGTGCCCAGCCTTAAGTCCACACTCACAGGTGGTATTAGGAGGCAGACTCAAAACATAGTAGATTTTGCTAGGCTGGGAGTTAGGCTCCATGGAGATTCCGGTTTTGGTAGCTTCTCGTCAAGAATGTGTGCCAGCCCCTTGGGTGGAAGAATATACATCTTAGGATGTATATCCACAATTCCTGAATGGCCACTATCCATGACAGTAGGCAACCTAGCCATCCCTGACAGGGACATCATGGGGAAGGGGTACAGTATTCATCCTTGCTCTTCAGAAGGCAATTCAAGGGTTACCTGGCAGGGTAAAGTATGTTTCCCCCCTGATGTGGATAGCCCAGGCAAGCCCGATCTTGTCAGATCTCAGGAGCTGAGCAGAGCCTACCGTGGCAAGTACTTGGAAGGGAGACCTCCAAGGAATACAAGGGCTGGGACGCAGAGGCAGGCAATAGCAAGCCACCTCTTTGAAATGTCCAAGCCCCACTAGGGGTTGCCAGAAGTTAACCATGACTTCTGGGCATACACACATACACACAAAAATACTCACCAGTGTGTGTGTGTGTGTGTGTGTGTGTGTGTGTGTGTGTGTGTGTGTAAAGCCAATTGCTTCCAAGTATAGGCCAAATACTTTGACCCGCAAGGGGGTAGGAGAACAGAAGAGAAAATCCCTCGGCACAGAAGGGGCCATTTTAGGCAGGGTCCATTTGGCAGGTCCACCTCCCTTAGCCAGTTAGAGCTGGAGGAGGAACTCTCACACCTGAGCTCCATCTTAATGGCTGCCATTGCCATGTAGAGCAGACAAAGGACTGGCTGCCCAGACAAAGACTCTAAGGTAATGGGAAGACTGGCAATGTCAGCCTGGCAATAACTTCAGTGACAGACAAAAGGGCAGGGAATGAGTAGAAAATTAATTTCCCACACACACTACTTCACCATCCCCTCTGTCACAGAGGCTGCTGTCACCACCACCATAAGTAGAGCAGGGGGTGGGATTAAGCCAACTATTCTGGTTGGGGAACAAATTTGGAAGAGACTGGGCTTGAGAAAATAACTCCCCAAACCTGCTAAACTTTATGAGCCTATAGCCAATGTTCAATAATCACACACACACAAAAACCCCATTTAGAACTACAATTTGCAGAAAAGATAATTTCATCTTTTGTCCATGGACCACAACCTCCTAGGAGGTTCTCTTGTACAAGCCCCACTTAAAGAATGGGAGCTGCCAAAGAACATGAATAACCCAACTGTCTGGGCATCAGCAGAACAGCCATCCTGTTTTGTCCCCAGCATCCGATAATGAGTAGAATTGTCATTGGTGTCTGGAACATGGAAGCTCCATTCTCTGAAGTCCTGGCTAATTCTCATTAACTTGACATGTCCTCCATAAATTTAAAATTCCATTTGTAATTTATGCCTTTAACTCTATAATTTACCTATTAGCTGTGTGCTGTGTACTCAGAAATTCAGATCTTAAAAAAGAGTGTCTGGAATTCCACTAGCATAGTCTACGACACCTCTAGCTACCTCACAAGTTTTAATTGCAAGAGTTACTTTCTACTTTGACCTTCCTCTTGCAGTTCGGAGCAAAGGAACTGAGATACAAAGATAAGCAACTTTAAAGGTGAAGACAAGTGCAACATTTTAACTATGAGGTCAAGTTCAGTCTGATTTGCAGTCTTCTTTGCACACACACATACCAATGAGCTGAATGCTTCTTCACGCTTCTGGTGAGCTAGCTGGTGGTCTAAGAAAAAAATTAAGTGGCACATAGACATTTATCCACCCTTCATCTTCTGTTAAAAGAAGACTCCAGTATTTAAGAACTATTTCAAAACTGGTGCAGACACCGAGAAAGAATGTGTCTCAGTGACACTAGACATTCAGCATCATCCACAGACAGTTCTTTCCCATTTAGACAGAAACATTTCACAGGGCCACAGATAAAGGATGGGTTTGGATACAATAGACAACAAATGTTATTTTTTTTTCTAGCTGTTTATTTAAAACATTTTATTCCACCTCTCTACATGCATGTCCAATACTAATAGCCAATATGAGTACCACCACCAAGCCAGAGTAAAACATTAGGAACAGCAGCGTTAAACTAGAAAGCCAATAGAACAAAATTGTTTCTGCCTGAAAAATATCAGACTACTAATGCCTAATGGACTATTAAGACTGCCCTCACCCAAAATATTTAAGCTGCAATGCATTTTATTTTAAAAGCTGCTTTCCCCCCAGTTGGCGCCTATCAACTGTTTAAGCCCATATTTCCAGCACTAGAAATTATATTCTGTACCACTTTGAATCTGCTCATTTTGGGCTGGAAGAGAATGTGATAATGCAAACATCCCTAAGCAATAAATAACAAAAAATAGCAGCCCACTGTTCTTGACTGTAAAATAGGGACAAAAGTAGGTTTGCGTATGTGTGTGCGTGCGTGCGTGTGTGTGTGGGAGAATTATCTTAATTAAAATTCTCCCTTTCATCCTAGTAATTACATTCAAACAGGCGGCAGCAACATCGCTGCTTGTCACCGTGCCAAAAATATTTTTTTTATTTGATCACCGGGACATCGCACAAAATAAAATAAAATAAAAATAGAGGGGGCGGAGGGAGAAGAGAGGAGAAACCTGCCAAGGTAAAAAAAAAAAGTAATTACTTTTTGAAAGCTGTTGGAAAAAGGGGGAGCGCCGGGGAAGAGGAAAGGGAATGAAAGCAAACAGGAGGAAGAGGAGAAGGAAGGGGGGACACCATGGCTGATAATGTGGCAGCAACGATGGAAACACCTGTAAACCAGTGGAGATCTAGCCGCTATCAGCGCTGGCTACATTCCATATCCATTAGCTCCAGCAGTCTGCCTGGGCTCCAGGAAAAGAGGGTGTTAAGCTCCGACAACCACTGAAAAGCTGATGAAAACGTACCAAAGGGGCAGTCGTGGGGGCTGCCATTTGATAAATAAGGAGGGAGGAAATACTGCAAGAAGGTGGGGGGGGGGGGGGGGGGCCCGGGGGGCCACGAGTAAATCAGTCTAATTAATGCCTTTGCTCATTTATCGAGGGCAAATGCTAATTATTCTTTTTAATCACTTTCTGCCGCGGTTGCTCATTCTCGCTTGCTCTCCCCTCCCCTCCCCTCCGTCTCTGCCTCGTGCAAGGGGCTGTTGGGAAGCCAATCGAGACCTCGGGCCTATAAAAAAAGGGAAAGAAAAGAAACGGCAGCAGCCAACGAAAGATAAAGTCCTCCGCTGGGTTCGGTGGGCCGCTGGGCATATCCACGGGAAGGTGAGCGGTGGAGACCCGGCAGCGCCTTGATCTTGCTCCGCTGCGGCTGCGCGCGCGCACGCAGCAGCGCAGAATCTCTCCGCGTGCTGGAAGTCGGCCTCGGCGCCAGACTCAGGCGGCAGTCGCCGGGGTGACTTGCGGGATCTTATCCCGCGTTTCAACCGTACCCCTTTCTTCTGCTGGATTATCCCCAAAGAACCTAGCGCCATACAAGAATAGAAGGAGTGGGCATTTCGGCAGGTGACATTTGCAACTGAACACAGTGCAGGCCCAAAATGCTAGCAGAAGAAGCCGCAGGAACCACTACCTTCCTTACTCCTTCCAAGGGCCTGCGTATTTGAATGCTGAGGTGTATTGTCCAACTTCTGTGTGATGCGCAGCAATAGCTTCGAAGTGGACCCCTCCCCCAGCAGTCACAAATTTCCAATAACATTATTTTGCAGTTGTCTGGGTGCCTTTTTCAGGCCTTAAAAGAAAAGAGAGTGAAAAGTCCATTATGGACTGACACTTATTTCACCAGAATCCCTATTGTGTGCACAGCAGGACTCTGCAGAAAGCCTGGTGAGAGTGGACAGATTTTTAGTATGCATTCATGTTAAGAACATACTGCTTACTAGTATTCCCCAGCCAGAGATGCTGTCATGGCTGTAAGGTGCTCCTTCTCCGTGCATTTTGCCTTTTATTCAAGGAAAGCAGTTACTAAACCTCCTGTTCTATCATACCATTCTGTCATGAATATGCAGCTATTTTATGCCGATTTTTTCTAATGCAGCATTGAACCTCATCTGAGGAACCACTGCCAACATAGGAGTCAGCACTGAAAAGGGCAGTGCTGGCTGACCCACAGGAGCCTCATGCATGCATGCCATCTGGACGAAAGATGGGATATAAATGTTAAGAAAACAAACCAGTCCCCAAATCATAAATGAGAATAACACCAGAAAAGTTAGCTCTAGATTTCAGGCATTTGAACTGCAGCAAACATAGAGGAAGGTATTTTCGAAAGAGAATTCACTTGTATGCTTGATGAGCCTTCACAGAGCTCAAAAGAGTCACGTTCAGCTGAAATCAAATGTTGCTTGAGTAGCTATTAGCCCACACATTGATTAAAATGTTGAGAACAAGCTGCTGGCTTGATTCTTGAATAGCTGTTCCCAACTATGATCTCTCCTTTAAAAGGAAGAAACCCATTTTGATGGGAAGCTGGAGTTATCTCCTGCCATGCAGCCAAGCTGTAAACCTGAAGGAGAACCAAAGCAGAGAGTATAACAAATCACTGCCTTTGAATCTGTGGTTCACACTTGGTCACCTGTTAGGAAAGCATGCAGCTCAAACTGGAATTTCAATATCTTCCCTTTCCTGGCCCAGTGTCTCTGGGGCTACTTGAAGATCATTCAGAAGGTTGGAGAGGAGTTTGGAAGTGGTGATGGATGTGAGTCTTTATCCAGCAATGATCCCATCTCTGCTCACATTCATCATATTTTTCTTTCCCCCTGAAATTGGACATTTCCTGTGACACAAGTGTCAGTCAATCTAATTTCTCCCATCAGCCCTCCTGCTTATTATTGATTCAAGAAGATAAATCTATGAGTCGCTTTGCTATTATTATCTACAAGTTGAATAATTCTGAGCGTCAAGCTCATCAAAATGGCAGAAAGTCATATGCAAACTATCCCCCTGCCACGGACTCGCACTTGGGTTCAGCAACCAGGGGCATTTTCAATCAAATTGGTTTTTATTCTTAGCTCTTTATTATTGGAAAATGTAACTTGTCACCTCCCAACATCCAGCTGATTTTTTTTCAGATGATTTCAGATGCTGCAGCATACTTTCAAATCGGCTTGGTTTGGGGTTTTTTTTTACTTTATCCTCTGAATGCTCTTTGTCTGCCTTCTGTGACTTGTCCAACAGTACATCCCTTTTTGAAGAATACACTTTGAAGGTTTTATTTTATAAAGTGTGCTAGATACATTTTCATTTCTTAAATAACCAGTTTATTGAATTTATAATATATAAATCCCAGAGAGGCAGCCGTACTAGACACAAAACAACAAAGATTCTGAGATTAAGGCCTCATCCACACATACAGATGAATGAGGGTATAATGAAGTGTCAGAAACGTGAGGTAATTGAAAGGACTGTACCACTACAGATGGCAGGTGGTGGATTCCAGCTTTGATTCTTTCATAATAAAAAAAACCCAAGTGCCGCAGGGAGAAGAGTTCTCCCCTCGCCTAGCTTGCTGCACTGGTTTTCTATTTTCAGGATATTGTTAACCTGCATAACAAAATGTGATCCTTTATGATTCTTCACCTGCAGTCTGAAATGGGGCAGTCCATTCTACCTTCTCATTCTCTTGCACGTGTGAACTCAGGCCTAAAACCAAATTCACAGGTGTCAATGAGATACTCTCTCATTCTGAAGAACAGGCAGTTTTAAATGTGCTTGAATCAGGTTTCTGTATTCCATTGTAAATCACCCTTCCTGCCTGGCCATCAGTCTCATTGCAACCTTCCTGCACTTTACCATATGTATGTGATTTCAATCTAACAAACTTAACTGCAGCATAAACTTTATACAAAAGTAAACTATTACTGAATCCAGTATAAATGAAAACGTCATCATAAGCCACATACAAGTAGCAGACCATTTGTTGATACATGGGCTTTGTTTTTCCAGCAAGCAAGGGTATGCAGTCTTCTCCGTTACTCTGGTTCCAGAAAGCTGATTGAGGTTGGCGACAGGGCATAGTGAGGAGCAATACCTCTCCTTGTAGTACGACCCCAGCCCCTGTAGTTACTATTAGCACTGAAAATAACTGTGGGAGATCCCTCCCTCCCATTGTCACATATCGTTTGGGCCCACAGACTGAACACAAACCACTTAGAGTGCTTTTCAGCCTTCTCCCTCATTCAGTTCTAGTCACTGGGCTAACAACTAGCAGCTCCAAGTGAGGGTGTGCACCCCCATTTCCATCAAAACACAGCCAGCTCAGTGTGGGAGGACATAAGAACATAAGAGCCCTGCTGGATCAGACCAATGGTCCATCTCGTCCAGCATCCTGTCTCACACAGTGGCCAACCAAGTCCTCTGGATGGCCAACAACAGGGCAGAGGCTGAGGCCTTCCCCTGATGTTGCCTCCTGGCTCTGGGATTCAGGGGTTTAGTGCCTCTGAACATGGTGGTTCCCCTTAGTCACCAGGGCTAGTAGCCACTGATAGTCTGGGCACTGGAAACGTGTTGCAAGGTCTAAAATTCAGTCATTATAGGGTTAATGTGTGCTTACCTTGTGTGCTATTGTTTAGACTGACCTGGAAGAAAACCTGGCACAGAGCCAATGGAAACAAATTCCACAAAACTGAAGTCTGTTTACTCACTATCATTGGTTAATGTACTCAGGTGATTTCCTTCTAGGGGTCAAGAAGAAGAAGAAGAAGAATCTCCATTGTTGTAGACCATGTGGTCAAAGTGTAAAGATGTAGTCTTAGGTGTCTTCGATGTTTTGTAGATTTCCTTCCCTTAGAAATAAAAAAATTTGCATAGAAGGAAATGCCTCATCTCTAGTGAAGCAAAGATCCATTGCAATCTCTGACTATTTAACTATTTTGCCAATTTTTCCAACAATATGGACAGGGATCTGAATCTGTTTTATGGGATAAGTCCATAGGAGAATGTGGTGCAAGTAACTCAGACTAGCCAAGTTCTGGTGGGATGTTCCCATAGCAAGGATGAAAGATCCTGTTTATTTTTAAGTGTTCTGAGTTCCCCCATGGACACCTCTCCCGCCTCATTGCTACGGCATTTCTCCTTTTCTTCTATGCTCTTGTGTTGCAGAAGTCAAAATCACATCCTGAGTCCTCTGGTATTGCCCCTGCACCTCTCATACTATCAGTTCACAGTGGGCTGGAAACCTAAACAGTAACAGGACTCGAGTAGAAGCTGTGCAGAGATGGTGGTTTTTGTCATCTTGAATGGCACATTGGAGGAAGATTTTATTTGGGATGACTGCCTCTTATTACATACATTCAAAGAGCACGTAGAAGCAAACAATTTATATACATACATTAACCACACAAACGTCACGTTGGGAAAGGAAAGTTTCTTCTTTTTTAAAATGTGTGTTTTCCTAGATACAGTAGGCTTTCCTGCTCTCTCTCCATTTTATTTGGCTTTATCTATCAAAAATATATTAACCCAAAAGCCTGTTTCCATCAAAGTCTCAATTCCACGAACATTTAAAGATAAGCCTTATCTTATTACTGGTGCATTAACAACAGAAATCTAAAGGGCTACTGCCAATCATATGCTTTCCACAGGTTTTTTCCCCCCTCCTGAGAAATGGCTTTGCCGACACCATGACATGGACCTCACAGAGGTGGAGGAAGCATTGCATGTGTGTAGAGTGTGATGCAGAGAATCCTCAGGGTGGTATATCAGACACTGCAGGAGCTGTGTGGAGGCCACTAAAAGCAGCCGCCCATTACCCCACCCCAACCCAGTAATATGTTGCAAAAAATGACGTTGCCCTATGTCATTGACTGTTAGTTTTTGTGGAGGATGGAAGCATTTGGAGTGCAATGAAATCATGCCACAAAATTTTCTTACATTACATGTTGCCAGGGGAAAGGAGATGCAGGGCTGCCACATGGCTGTCCTAGATGTACGATCTATGTAAAGCCTCTGGGATATGACATCTGGAGATGTGAGCTGAGATGCCTGTAATAGGCAGATGACACTAGGGTTGCCACTGGCCACCAGCGGGGGGTGGGGGGTAGGTTTGCCAGATCCAGATTGAGGAACTCCTGGAGATTTGGGGGGTGGAGTCTGGGGAGGACAGAAACCTCAGTGGGTTATAATGCCCACAGAGTCTACCCTCCCAAGCAGCCATTTTCCCCAGGGGAACTGATCTCGGTAGTCTGGAGATGAGTTATAATTCTGGAGGATCCCCAGGCCCCACCTGGAGACGGGCATCCCTAGATGACACTCATCTCTACCTCATGCTTCCAGCAGATCCCAGGGAGGCTGTAGAAACCATGAATAGGTGCCTGGAGGCCATTTTATAATGGATGAGGGCTAACATGCTGAAACTTAATCCCAACAAAATGCAGGTGCTACCAGTGTATGTTTGGGGGGGAGGCCCTGACCCAGGAAATGGGTTAGCTCCTGGATGGGATTGTAGCCCACTAAAGGAGCTGGTTGGTAGCTTGAGGGTACTCCTGGACCTGGGCCTCCTGTTAGATAAACAGGTGGCAGCATTGGCCACAGATGCTTTTCACCAGCTTCAGCTGGTGACTCAGCGGCAACCCTTCCAGGCTTGGGGGAGATCTTGCCACTGTGGTATGTGCCCTGGTAACATCTAGATCAGACTACTACATTGTACTCTATGTAGGGCTGTCCTTGAAGACTGTCCAGAAGCTACAGCTGGCACAGAATGTTGACTGGAATACATTGCAGGGACCGTATCAATTCAGGCTTGTTCTGTATACTGGCTCCCAGTTTGCTTCTGGGCCCAATTCAAGGTGCTGGTATAGACCTTTTTTTTTTTTTTTTTAACCCCAAAGGGATTTTTTTTTTTTTGCATTAAACTACAAACTACAAAGAAAATTAGGAAGGGGAGCTACAACTAGGGATAAAGGAAAGATAACCACACTAAACTAAAAACCCAAGAGGAGGAGATCTTATTTCTGTTAGTATAAATGTTAGTATCACAAGTGTTAGTATCACAATATACTTGTAGAGTTCCTGCTCATCTTCCATGTTTCTATGTTATTATGTTAATTGCTATGAGAGAACTTTCCGATAATCTTCGTGTTCTTTGCTTCAAAAGGCCAGTTACCCAGTCCTTCTGCCTTTACTTCGGCTTTCTGTCTCTAAAACCATAGACAACTTTGGCAGCTCCAGCACCCGTTTCTGTAGCAATAGACCTTTAAAGTCCTATATGGTTTGGAGCCAGCATACCTTAAGGACCGCCTTCTTCCATATGAACCTACCCCTGTCTACTCTGGTCATCTTTGAAGGCCCTGCTTCAAGCGCCCCTGCCATCTGAAGCTAGAGAAGTGGCAACCTGAGAAAGAAGAGAAGAAGAGAGGAGATTGAATTTATACCCCGCCCTTCACTCGGAGTCTCAGAGTGGCTTACAATCTCCTTTCCCTTCCCCTCCCCACAACAGACATGTTGTGAGGCAGGTGGGGCTGAGAGAGCTCTGAGAGAACTGGTCTTGAGAGAACAGCTCTGAGAGAACTTTTGACTGACCCAAGGTCACCCAACTGGGTGCATGTGGAGAAGTGGGGGATCAAACCCAGTTCTCCCAAGTTAGAGTCTGTGCTCTTAACCACTACACCAAACTGGCTCTCAGTTGTGGCACAAACAATTTTGGAACTTGGTCCCCAAGGAGATTAATCTGTCTCCCTCTATTGTTGTCTTCCTCTAGCGGATGAAATTTTTTTGTTCTGTTTGGTATACCCCCAATAACTGTTACTGGCCTCCTCCCTAGTGTCTGGTGTTATGTCTGTTTATATGTTTTTATTGAATTATTGTATATGTATTTTTGAAATCAGAGGTGTCGAACTCATTTGTTACAAGGGCTTGATCTGACATAAATGTCACTTTGTCGGGCCAGCCCATGTGTGCCATAAAATGTAATGTCAGATAGCAGGGATATAAACTTTATAAAAGGACACAGACAAACCCAATGAACAATATTATTTTTTACTCAAAATACAAACAGAAGCAATTGATTCCTAGCAGTGAAAGCAATTGATTTACTGGGGGACCCACAAAAGCCCCAATAAATGTATTTAATAATACAGAAGACTAGGTTTTTCCCCTCAAAGGATACCATACAAGGGGGAGTAACTTACATATCCATACATACCAGTTGCTTGTGGGCCAGGTAAGAGCCCTGGATGGGCTGGTTCTGGCCCCTGGCCGTTACATTTGACACCCCTATTTTAAGTATTTACCACCTTGGGGACTCTATTTGGGTAGAAAGGCAGAATATAAATGTTAGGTGTAGTGGTTAAGTGTGCGGACTCTAATCTGGGAGAACCGGGTTAGATTCCCCACTCCTCCACTTGCACCTGCTGATGTGACCTTGGGTCAGTCACAAGCTCTGGCACAGCTGTCCTTGAAAAAGAGCAGTTTGTGTCAGAGTTCTCTCAGCCCCACCCACCTCACAGGGTGTCTGTTGTGGGGAGGGGAAGAGAAAGGAGTTTGTAAGCTGCTCTGAGACTCCAAGTGAAGGGCGGGGTATAAATCCAATCTCTTCTTCCTCTTCTTCTTCCTCTTTTAAGTAAATAAATTAATAAATAGTAGTACAGAAAGTGAGATTTCCTGGGGTTCCTGTGCATTGCATTGTGTTCTGCACTGGAAAAGAACGCAAGGTATAAATGCAATCAGTCATCATCAGTCCTGGGATTCAAAATTAACATCTGTAGACTATCCTAGGAACAATCCACATGAGATCAGCAACTGGACAGGGACATGGGTTGTATGTGAATCTGGGCACACAGTGAAGTGGGCATGTAATTGTTTTACCACAGACCCCTACCTATCCCCCCCCCCAATCCATAGAAGCCCTTGAGATCGTGTTGTAAAATGCCTGCCCACATTCACAAATCCAATCTGGGGCACAGGGTGGAAGGAATCATATCTACTTTATCATTTTCTTTGTTTATTTATTTTTATTATCAAGTTTTCAATTAGCAATGTACAATTCAAGAAAGATAGCCGTAGTGGGGACATAATGATCAACTCAGATTCACAAGTACAAGTGCAGAAACTACAGCGAGGGAGAGTGATAACAATAATATACATGTATCAGAAGCAAGCATATTCTGTAGAAGTTACCCACCGTAACACCATGCTGAATGCTAACTTAATATCCACTGTTGCAGAACAGTTCCATTTCCTCTAGTATATCCACTTCATCACTGACTTTTGCTCAGCCCACAATTCCGTCCCCTTTCAGATTTAGTGAAAGTGCCCATTGGCACAACAGTGCCAGCCTGAGGAAACTCCAGGACCTCAGCCCAAAGGATTAGGAACTGTAAGGGGCCATCCAGAAAGACTCTGCATGGCCTCTTAGGGTGGCCCACCTGGTATCAGCCAGAGCCTATGCCTTTTCTATTGCTGCTCCCACACTGTGAAATGGGCTCTCTGAAAAGATGAGGAGAGCCCACACAGGAGGTCTTCAGGAGATTATGCAAGGCTTGTTTGTTTGATTGGGTCTGAACATGCATGTGTGTGTTTGGGGGGGGGGGGTTGGGAGGTTTATTTTATCCGGTTTTAATCTGCAGTGTTTTAATTACTACCTGTAAGTGGCTTTGAGCCAAGAGCAAAGGAGGCATAAAAAGGCAAAGGTTCCCTTGCTCGAAAGCCAGTCGAGTCCGACTCTAGGGTTGCGGTGCTCATCTCCGTTTCAAAGCCGAAGAGCCAGCGCTGTCTGAAGACGTTTCCGTGGTCATGTGGCCGGCATGACTAAACACCGGGCTGCACAGAACGCTGTTACCTTCCCACCGAAGTGGTCCCTATTTATCTACTTGCAATTTCTTGCTTTCGAACTGCTAGGTTGGCAGGAGCTGGAACTAGAGACGGGAGCTCACAAATATGTATACAAATGTTTTATTTTAATAATAAATGCATTAGTTCCAACATGATAGTGATACTACAAGGCTAGTCCACTCCACGCAGTATGTATGTTCCGTTAATGCGCTGGTGAGATGTTTGGGATTATGAGGTAATTGATATAAATGTCTGAATTCTCATAAGGATCAGCTCCATTCCTAAATACAGTCTATTTACTACTTTAAAAAAGAAGAGTATCAGTGCAACAGTAACACTTGTAATGTATTCAAAGAGAGGCCATCAAGGGACCGTATGATTTTTTAAACCTATTTACTTCATTTATACCCAGGATTTTCCCCCAATGGCGACCTAAAGCTGCTTACATTGTTCTCTTCCATTTTATCCTCACAGCAACCCTGTGAGATAGGTTAGACTGAGTGTGTGTGACTGGCCTAAGGTCACCCAGCAAGCTTCCACGGCGGAGAAAGTATTTGAACCTGGATGTCCCAGCTCCTAGTCCAGCACTCTAACCTCTGTGTCACATTAGGTCTCAGAAAGTATATGTGTGTGTGTGTGAATTATTATATAGACAAGAATTTACCACACAGAACAGATCCACCAACCTAGAAGAGCACTCAGAGTTTTATAGCTGGTGAGAGGAATACCCCCCAAAAAAAACTTTAACATTTTGGAAAAATATACCATGCAGATGTAAAATTAAGCAGTAAAATTCAGTATATGCTTGCCAGCGCCTGGTATTTATTTTTCAATGAGACGTTTATGTCCTGACGATGACAGGATGTTTGAACTGTGTACGTTCAGGTCTTTGCTCACTGCTTATGTTCATGTCACTCATTATCAGAAGATAAATAGATAGTTGGAAGATGAGGAGGAATCTCCATTCTGCATCGCTTTTCGTTTGCATTCATTTGCTGAGAGCTGTATCCTCAGATCGATGAGAGGGGAATGAATGGGGGTGGGGAGTCAGACTACAAATAATAGGTGATGAATATAATGATTCAAGAGAAATCCTCAAAGGGTTTTGGAAATGGGACAATGGAAATTCCATTGTGGAATAGTTCATGCTATTTTTCATAGCTTAAAAATGACAACTGAACAAAGCAACTGAAGCCGCTTAGGCCAAAAAAGGACAGATGATCCACTTACCTGGCAGGCAATGTGCAGTAAGCATGCCAGACAATTTTGAACTAAAGGGATTGCTGGGCTGCCAAATCCTTTTAATGTTCTCATCATTGGACTTCCCCTGCATAGACACCTCTGAAGACAGAAGCCAAAAAGTAACCAAAGGCATGCACAGAACAAGCAGGGGAAGGGAGGAAGATAATTAGCATTAGCTGGAGCATGTGTTAATTAGGACAGGCTTTAGGATGGCCAAGAAGACCATATCCATCCTCAGTTCCCCACTATCAGATAAACAGATCTCCAAGGGAAATATTCTAAGGTTCACTGAAGCCCATGGATTTTAAAATAAATATTTGAATGTGTATTTTGTCAGGTATTATGGGTTAAATTGTATATTTTACGCATGGAAGGCATTGTAAGTTTTTTGGAAATAGACTGGATATATGTACAGAATTATACGAGGGACACCCATGGAAGTTATGATCAGTAAAACCTAGAGGCACATCGCTAGACCTTATACTGACCATGTGCATCAAAGCCTTCTGAGACTATTATGGACACACTTCTGTAAGTTCAAATACAAGTACATTTAAGATGCAATGGAACTAAACAAAAGGAAAGGAATAGATTGTATATGAGCCTTCCACTTGTCCTGTTTGGGTGGATACTTTTCAATCTGTATAACCTGAGGGCCTGGACAAAATCCTCAGAGATAGGCTGCCTACTATTAGTATTCTTGACTCAAGTCCAGCCTGCCTGATTTGGTCAGCCAGTAGAAGACTGAAGTGTTGGGTTGTAGAAGTGTTAAAGCATCTGTTTAGGAGATGGAGTGATTCCTTCAGTGTTAAAAGATACCATGGCGAGAACACTTCTAAAGAATTTCAGTTTGTACACTGTCTCCAACATTCCATTCTATGTCAAGTTACCAGAGCATGCTGACTCTGCTCCAAGGGTGTTGTTGAGTTGTACTGGGTACTGAGTACTTTTTCAGTCTGGCTTATGACCTACTTTGGGATTGAACCCTGATGACCCAAGTAAATGACCTACAGCAGGAAATGACCTACACAGTGGGAGTGCATCCCTATTTGTTCTCCTGAACCTTTCAGTGGCTTTCAATACCATTAGCCTTGGCATATATTTTTTTGTTTATCTTATCAGAATTGGCCCAGGGAGTACAGTGTTACAATTCCAGAAGGTAATGCTAAGAAATGGTTGTTTCACCCTGTGTACGTTGGCTTGTGGATGCCACGAAGTTTCATCTCCTATGCTATATATCATCTACATAAACATACATGGTATAGGGGTTAAGAGTGGCGGACTCTAATCTGGAGAACTGGGTTTGATTCCCCACTCCTCCATGTGCAGCCAGCTGGGTGACCTTGAGTCAGTCACAGTTCTCTCAGAGCTGTTCTCTCAAGAGCAGTTCTCTCAGAGCTCTTTTAGCCCTGGCTACCTCACAGACATTCGGGGCACAATGTCATCACTACATTGATGACATCCAATTCTTCTCCCTCTTTTCCATCTGAATGTTTCAGGTCAATGCTTGACTGACTGGGGGTGAACAAACTGAAGCTTAATCTAGACAATACATAAGTACTATTGCTTAATTCAATTATCAATGTACTTTCTATGTTAGACGGGGTTTCATTTCCACTTAAAAACCAGGCTTGAAGTTTGAGTAAAGTCTTTGAACTACAGCTGCACCTGAGTATTCAGATTGTAACAGTGGCTTAGAGCATGTTTCATGCTGTATCACCACTTTTATTGAGAACTATAATCTAGCCACAATAATTTTTGCCTTAGTTGCGTCTAATAAACTAGCTGCTATTTTAATGCAATCTACATGGAGCTGCCTTTGAACAGTGTCTGGAAACTACAACTGGCTCAATATGTAGCGGCCAGTTTGAAAACTGGGTCCAGACATATAGATCATATTATGACTAGTTTCTATCAACTACATTGGTTGCAAATTTGGTTTCAGGTTGATAGGTATTTTAAGAAAAAATATACTTAAGCAGATATTAAATCAGCAGAGCAATGAATGGGAATCAGAGTCCATGTGTATGTTTGAAAAAATAGAAGCATTACTAGAACTAACACTGGGGAAAAGGTAAACGGGATGTAAAATAACAGACACAAGGTTCCTACATGTTTACTGCTAGGACATTGCTACAATAATGGCGCCTCTTCTTCTTCAAGCAAAAGACAGAGGGAAAAAAATATGCTAAATAGCCAATACATTGATTTCCAATCACAAAGCTAAAGGTTCAGATCATTTTACTAAGACCTCCTACAACATACGTGGGCTTTTCTCTCTTAGTATCAGATTTTGTACAATAAACATGTGACATGAGAGCCAGTTTGGTGTAGTGGTTAAGTGCATGGACTCTAATCTGGGAGAACCGGGTTTGATTCCCCCCTCCTCCACTTGCAGCTGCTGGATGACCTTGGGCAAGCCATAGTTCTGTCAGAGCTGTTCTTGAAAGAGCAGTTCTTGAAAGAGCTCTCTCAGCCCTACCTACCTCACAGGGTGTCTGTTGTGGGGAGAGGAAGGGAAAGGGGAAGAAGATGGTAAGCTGCTCTGAGACTCCTTCGGGTAGTGAAGGGCGGGGTATCAATCCAATCTCCTCCTCCTCCTCCTCTTCTTCTTGATGAAAACAAACAAAGTTAACTCTATAATTACTGGAGTGTTTTAACTTGCTAAAAACCCAACACAGGTACTATGTAAAGTGATGGCTTTCCTTTTTCAAGCACTAATTGAAGTAGATCTAGGGTTCTCAAAGGACCATTTACTCTTACTAGGAGCTGGGACAACCACAAAAGGGGTAGCCATATTAATAGAATGTATCATAGTAAAACAACAAACTCGAAAGCCAGTCGAATCCGACTCTAGGGTTGCGGAGCTCGTCTCCGTTTCAAAGCCGAAGAGCCAGCGCTGTCCGAAGACGTTTCCGTGGTCATGTGGCCAGCATGACTAAACACCAAGGCACACAGAACGCTGTTACCTTCCCACCGAAGTGGTCCCTATTTATCTACTTGCAATTTCTTGCTTTCGAACTGCTAGGTTGGCAGGAGCTGGAACTAGAGACGGGAGCTCACTCCGTCTTGTGGCACACTCAGGTCTTGAACTGCTGAACTACTGACCTTCCACAGCCTGCAGTTCAGCGTCTTAATCACTTGAGCCACCGCAGCTCAAGTGTCACCTTAAATAAATAAATGTTGTTAGCCCATAAGCCATAAAAGTCAATGGCATTTCAACAATACCTGCATGCAGACTTACAATGGAGGTTCCACACATTTTGGACAAATATTGCATTCACCTCCTGGAATTTCTCAACCTCACAAGGGGATAAGTTCTTACTGTACCCACCCCCACACTATCATTTAAAACAAATGAGAAGCTGACTGTCACTATTACTCCATGACACCATTTCTCTGCTGTCCCATTCCCACACTGCTGTTGAGCAATAAATATGCCAAATCCTGCATAAAACTCTGAGGGAGCAATTTGTACACTCCTCCTCCCCCACAGCAGCACCACAGTTTCATTTAATTCAGTGGGTCCTCATGGGGGTCATCTACAGATGTTGAGGGGCATTTAGAACTTGCAGGGACATTCAGGGTTTTAGGCAGTAAATGTTCCCAACCACAAACGGAGAAATGGAAATTCTTAATAGCCTTATAGTGCTCATGGATTTTTCTTCCTTTTTTAAAAAAGGTGTCAGGAAGTTGCAGAGAAGGATCTACCAGAACATGGGAGGAGCTACTTTATGGCAAGCCCCTAAGCCACACTAAAGCACAGATTGTCCGAATGGTATGGCACAAGAACAGCTCAAAGATCATCTGCATAATGGACATTGCATTTCTATGCCTCAACATCAGAGGTGGGAGGAACACTCCCGGAAAAATTGGGAGTGGTGGAAAGAAGAGAAGTGCCGATCGTTACTGACATCATTTGAAACGGCTGTTTGTAACTGTGTGTTTGAATGATGTCAGATTCAAATTCTGCTCACTCCCTATGATATTTAGTAGTACCCTGTTTGTCAGCAGTTGCAGCTAAAGAAAGGCTATGTTTTGCCTCAGTGACTGTGGAATCCTGTTGCTACACCCATTGTCTGTATTGGCTCACCGCTCTAATACTGAGTGAGCGAGGCTGCGGCCCTTTTTGTCACCTGCGCAACAGGTGCAGGATACCAATCGGGAGCCGAAGTTAGGAGCTTTTTATTTTCTACTCTCATCATTTTCCCATTGTGAGTGGGGAATTGAAGGGGCTGGGGGCTGGACAGGGAAGATAAAGGCCGCCAGTCTGTAGAACAGGCTAGCTCTGTTTACAAAGGGCCTCGGCAAATAGAGGCTGTGGAGCATTAATGGAGCACTCAGGTTTCCACCGATGCCAGTTGCAGATAGAGCAGCCCCAGTGGCATACAAACCCAAGTCCCCAGAGGCGACTCAGATTCTCCCCTCATTTGTTAGTTTACGTGTAAAATACAGTCCGGCTAATTCTTGCTTGCATAACTGGAAAGATACATTTACCATTTCTTTGGATTAATTAAATAAAATCTGAAAAAGGGCAGCAGGATGAATGGCCATTTCCCAGGGCCCAGGCCAGCGTGTTCTGCTGGAATTCTGCAGGTATTACTAAGGTGAGGCTGTATGTACGCCTTATCACAGTAACTCAGAACCATTTCAAATATTAACACAATATTAGAGGTGATACGTTTCCTCAGATGTACTTTCCTGCATATCATCTCCTGTTGACTCTGTTGTTTGTGCCTAACATTTTAAGGAATTGGAATGAAGTAGAAACAAGAATTTTCAGTCGCGTTAACTGGCTTGGACCCAATGGTGGGCAAGCAGAAACATAAGCAGGCTTTGGGTAGTTCTGCTTGTGTAAGATCTGGTGCAATACCTAGTACTTTCCTCTATCCATAAATTGGTTGCACAAGATCTTTTGCAAGTAGAAATGCAAATGAGGATACAATGAATTTGACTCAGTGCAAGCAGCTACCAGGGTCTTTTTCTTGCATTTTGGCCTGTGCGAGATCTCTAGTGCAAGTGGAAATTTTGTGCTGGATCCAAATCATCGAATCCTACTGAGAACTCATGATGTGTGGTTTTTGGGAGAGGAATCATTTTCCTGATAATTCTCTATGGCTTGCGAAGAAGAAGAAAAGGGAATGTTAGGAAATATTTAAAAGTAATATTCCACAAAATTGTTTATCTAAGGCTTCTTATTGTCTTATTGATATCAGGATGATTCTGCAACATATCCAGTTTGGGCAAATTAAGCCATTTTGCATGTCATTGTTTATTTTGCTATATTTATATTTTGCCCACTATTGCCATGCTCCATCCCCTGACCACTGGCTTCAATGATTACACAATCCCATCCTCATAATCATAAGGGCTAGAAGTCTGCTTTTTAAAAAAAGCTGAGATTCTCAAGATATTAAATTGAAGAGCTAGATGTTAATCTAGTAGCACCTTAGATGTTAAATGTTGTTAAAAGATATTAAATTGTGTGCCCAATTCCAAATCCTGTGATTTTTCTGCATTTGGATGGAATCCATCTGAGGCATGGCAGAGGAAATATGTCTCCTGCCACACAAGAGAGGCAACAATAACAGATCAAAGGAACTGCAGAGAGGCTAATTTGAACCTCAACGTTTTTATGAATATCTGGCATATAAATGAATCCTGGCCATAAAGTTAAAAACTGGGCTAATCACAAAAAAGTCACTTTTATTTAGACTGAAAATTGAATTCTCTCTGTTGTCTACTGCCCCCAAAATCATGTATCAGACTTGCAATCTGTGTTACTAATAAAGGAAATTGATTCTTCAAGTATGGGTTGCTCCTACAAATCTGGAATGAAAGATCAGGGTTTCCACTATGCTACAGCCTTGGCACCCTTTAATAGCAACTGATGAACTTGAGATTTGGTACAAAAATTTACTCATTTTGATTACTGAAACATTTAATGCAGCCAGGCCAGTGCTACCATTAGGCCAACTAGGAGGCTGCCTAGGGCGCAAACCTCAGGGGTGCGCAGAACTGATAGCATTAGGGTGTGAAATCTGTCACACATCTATGTTCTAGTAAAAAAAGGAGGAAGTTGACGTAAACAGTGTGAATCCTTGTGTCATAAATCTTCCAAGAGTGAATTCTCTATGCAATTGGCTACAACAGAAGTAGTGGTTAGCAGGAAAGGAGGGAAAGAAATCAGGATGTACTAAAAGAAATGACAGGATTGTCCATTGGAAACAATGGGAGAGACTTGAAGGCCCATTGGAAATAATGGGAGCCAGGAATGCCAATTGACTTACATGGGCCCAAATAGACTCCTCTGAGACTGGAATGACAGTTCATGGGGATAGCAGATGTGTTGCGGGACTAGAATGACAGCCTCCAGAGTGGAATGACAAGCCCCTGGGAGTAGCAGAAGCATTCTGGGACTGGAATGACAGCCCCTGGAGGTAGCAGAAGTGTTCTGGGAATGGAACGACAGCCGCCAGAGTGGAATGAGAGCCCCTGGGAGTAGCAGAAGTGTTCTGGGAATGGAATGACAGCTGCCAGAGTGGCATGACAGTCTCTGGGGGTAGCAGATGTGTTGTGGGACTGGAATGACAGCCCCCAGAGTGGAATGACAGCCCCTGGGGGTAGCAGATGTGTTCCGGCATTGGAATAGCAGCCCCCAGAGTGGAATGACAGCCTCTGTGGGTAGCGGATGTGTTTAGGGACTGGAAAGACAGGCCTTAGAGTGGAATGACAGCCCCTGGGAATAGCAGAAGTGTTCTGGGACTGGAACAACAGCCCCCAGAGTGGAATGACAGCCTCTTGGAGTAGTAGATATGTTGTGGGACTGGAATGACAGCCCCCAGAGTGGAATGATAGCCCCTGGAGGCAGCAGATGTGTTCTGGGACTGGAATGACAGGCCCTAGATTGGAATGACAGCCCCTGGGGCACTGTTCCCTCTAAACTGAGTTAGTGTAAGCTAGCTCACAGTTTTGTAGCCTCCAGCTCACAGATTTTTGACTTAGTTCAGGAAGGATGGCTTCAGAGCAAACTAATTTGTGCAGTAGCCAAATCACTCACTCACAACTTTAATGCCAGTAGCTCAAAAAGTAGAATTTTTGCACACAAGACTCCACAGCTTAGAGGGAACATTGCCTGGGGGTAAGAGATGTGTTGTGGGACTGGAATGACAGTCCTCAGAGTGGAATGACAGCCACTGGGAGTAGCAGATGTCTTCTGGGACTTGCAAAGTCTATGCTACCACAAGGAGTACTTCTCTTCTTACTGCAACAAGAACTCCTGGATAGTGTTCCTAATGTTTCTGTTGCTCTAAGAATCCTTCTCACACTTCTCTACCCCCCCCCCCAGCCAACCTGCCTTTATCTGCCCCCAGTCTTCAGTTTTCCCTTTCCCCTTCCCCTGGCAACCTCTATCTAGGAAACCTGGGCTGTGTTGTGTGGTGCCAGGTGTCATACTCAGTCGCACAGGGAAGAGCCCCCCTGGACTGGTGGGGGGGACCTCATTTTCCCCTGTATCTCCCTCCCCACATTATTCCCTCTTTTCCTGCTCCTGGGAATTCCTGTTTCCCTCACTTTTCCTGCTTCCTTCTCTCCTTCTTATTCACCAACCCACCTAATATCTGCCACCCCATCTTCAGCTATATTATAGTATTTATTTACTTTATTTATACCCTGTTTACTCCACAATGGGGACCCAGAGCAGCTCACATTGTTCTCTTTCCCCCCATTTTATCCTCACAACAACACCACTCTGAGGTACATTAGGCTGAGAGTGTATGACTGGCCCGTGGCAGAGTGGGGATTTGAACCTGGGTCTCCCAAGTGTGAAATGCTAACCACTACACAACATGGGCTTTTGAGGAGTGGCTGCTGTTGAACAATAGAAAGCAGTGAGTCCTAGGTTAGTCATGCATGTTCCATGGTATCAATTCACCAGGGTGTTCCTGCCAGGCCTGGTGCCTCAAAGGCCAACACAGCCCTGGAAAGGGCCTTGCCCTTCCCCCCACCTTCTCCTGACAGAAACCAAGGCTTAAAGGCTGGCAGTACTTTATGGTAGTTTAGCAACCTCCACAATGGCAACTGAGAGAACATTCATTTCTTAAAGCTTCAGAGGCTGCTTCTATTGTCTGGGGGGGGGGACTTGGCACATGATGTATCTATATACTATTAGCCACCTGTGGCCCCCATCCGTGGATAGGTAAGTCCACAGAGCGGGCCACATGGAGGCTAAACAGATCTCTCTGCAAACTTAGGGGACCCCCTAGGTTTGCTAAAAAATCTGACTTAAAAACACAACACTAACAGTGGGAGGGTTAATAAAAAAGCATTTTTGGCGCAAGTGGCACAGAAGCCCAGGACCCTGGCAGAGGAGGTGCAGCAGGCCAGGAGCCACCTGTACCCAGCAGCACAGAAGCCTAAGAGCTGTGCTGGGCCTGGTGGTGGAGGCACGGCAGAGAGTGGGGGGGGGTCTCTGCTGGCTCACTCACAGCTGCTCCAGGCGACCCACGGAAAGCTGCCGGGCAGCCCAGGACTCAACGCTGGGCTTGGTGGTGGTGGGGAGATGGGATTCTCCCCTGTGAGTCTCACAGCTCCCACTTTTTATATATTTGTTTGCAGGTTTTGTAGAAATATATGTTGCTTTTTCAGGTTTGTAGAAATATCTTTCATGTCTGTTCCTGGCTCCAGTCTCTGGATTTAAGTAACCACAGATTTGGCCACATTAAAAATTAGATATATTGCTAATACATGCACCAAACAGTGGGACAAAGCTGGATTACAAAATTAGTAAACAAAGCAATGAAAAGTGCCTAAAATTTCACAGACATTATACACCCCTATTCCCTTTATAGGAGCTGCGGTGGCTCAAGTGGTTAAGATGCTGAACTGCAGGCTGTGGAAGGTCGGTAGTTCAGCAGTTCAAGACCCGAGTTGCCGCATGATGGAGTGAGCTCCCATCTCTAGTTCCAGCTCCTGCCAACCTAGCAGTTCGAAAGCAAGAAATTGCAAGTAGATAAATAGGTACCACTTCGGTGGGAAGGTAACAGCATTCTGTGCGCCTTGGTGTTTAGTCATGCCAGCCACATGACCACGGAAACGTCTTCGGACAGCGCTGGCTCATTGGCTTTGAAACGATGAGCACCGCAACCCTAGAGTCGGATTCGACTGGCTTTCGAGCAAGGGAACCTTTACCTTTACCTTTATTCCCTTTATAAAAATAAAAGCTTGTTATAAGTTCTCTCACTTTTTTTTTTAATAAAACCTGATAAATACTTGGCTTCCCTGGAGATTGCACATATCACACTAAGTTCTGAATGGCAATCTACTTCCGAAAAGCGGAGCTAGTAACAGCATCCTGAGGCAAGGTTGCAGGTTAGGTGGGCTCCATTCCTGTTTGATTTGATGGGTTGTCCATGGGTACCCTGAGAGAGGGAGCTTTATGGGGTACCTTGCACCCTGACAAAGGATGTTTGTTCAGAGAGTGTTATTTGTCTCGTGTTACTGAAATGGGTACAAGGGGGTGAGAAGCACAAAAGCTTTGTCCAGAATCATTTACTTCAAATGCTAACACAGCATGCTCTTTGAAACAGCAACAAAACCTTCTTCAGTTGGTACATAAAGCTTGCTAATTTACAGCATTAGTTTTGCCGGCTAGTTCTCTTTCTTTAATTAGGAATTTTAATTAGTACATGCTGCGTATTAAGATGTTGGAGCGGTTACTGGCAGTTCAGTATGCAGAAGGATCATCTGTCTCTCCAGGGCTGCTTCATGGCAGGGATTAAGCGTGCACCCTTCTACCCGCGGGTGTCTTTCACTACCTCTGCCAGATCATCAGCGACATTGCCCTGAATAACGCACATATGCCTCATCAGCTCTTATTGGCTTCAGGTCGGAAGCAGGAGGATGCCTTTTGTTTCTGCAGTCATGTATGTTGAGGTTTATGTGAGCAGAATGAAAATTTTGCACAAGCGCTTGAGTGTGGGCCTATTTATAGGAAGTTATGGAAAATATGCACAAATATATGCAGGGAATCTCATATATTGCCTGATCAATAGGAGTTGTCCCTGAGACACTGTGGTTTTAATCCTGTAGAATGTCAGCGGAAGGTAATTGATGGTTGCTGATTTTCCCTATTCTCTCCTACCCCCAAAGAACTTTCCAATCCAATTTCCATAGGGCCCACATGGAGTAGTAGCCATGTGGGTTGGGAGGCTGCACTGGGTAGGGAGAAGGGGGTGAAATGATCGCACCCCTTTCAGCCTCTCAACTCCCATGCAGGTCCTGTGATTCTGGGAATAAACTTTCCCAGGCTTAGAAATTGGGCAGGGGAGGAGAGAAAGCTGGGGAAATCAGAGATCCTTTGTGCAGTTCTCACACTATCCTTATGCTGGATCCTACCCAATGCTGGTAGCATAAGCAGGAACCTTTGTTCTTTGTCGGATCAATATGCATAGCCTTCAAGAGATATTGAGAATGGGCACCTATGAACAGTGTATGTTTTTGCCCAGAGTGGGAACCAGATGGGAGCTCCGACACCACTGCAGACCCTTGGAATGGACGGGACACAGGGCTTGCCTACAGCTCCAGAGGCAAGGCCGGAGTGAGAGAATTCTCTTAACCCTTTCCCTCCCAGATCCTCTTGCATACAGAGTTAACAAAATGCAACATTTTCATCCCCCTTCCCTTCCGAGGCCTCTGCAGGGGTGGAGGGTGAACTTGGTATGCCCACTGGTGGATGGCCTTCCCTTCACGCTGCTAACCCTGATCCATCTCTTCACAGTTGTATATTAAATAAGAACATTATGCTTATTACTTGATGATCTTTCATATCTTGATCTTCATCATATGCTCCGATTGGGCCTGCCAATAAAAGGTTCACTTTGGATCGGGGATGGAGCCGCAGCATCGCCCGCCGTTGGCAAGGAAGCTGCAACAGCACTTCTTGGGATTCAGGTCGCTGGCTGAAATTAGGGAAGGATATATTAATCTTGAATTTTGTAGTCAGTTGCTTAATTATTTATTTATAAATTCAATTTATAGCCCTCCCTCCCCGCTGCGCAGGCTCAGGGCAGCTCACAATCAGGCATAAGCCCACACATAAAACACAAAACCATTTAAAATCATTTCTACAATATTACAACATTATTAAGTGCTCTAGATGTTCCGAATAGATCTTCCATGAAGACGACGTATTAATGCTGCTATACCCCTCAGTGCCGTTTGTTCCGCTTAGCGCTGTCGTTCTTTCTTCCAGGGCCAGATAATGATGGTACGATAGTGGCGGCTCCTACTCATACGCCTGGCGGAAGAGCTCCGTCTTGCAGGCCCTGCGGAACTGTGCGAGGTCCCGCAGGGCCCGGGTCTCCTCCGGGAGCTCATTCCACCAGGTAGGAGCCGCCACCAAGAAGGCTCTGGCCCTGGTAGCAGCCAGCCTGGCCTCCTTGGGGCCTGGCATCGCCAGGAGATGTTGCGTCCCCGACCGTTTGTGCAGAAAAGCTCTTAAGAGCCAGTATTACTACAAGTTTGGGAGAGAGATTCAAAATACTTAAGGCTGCAGTACTATGCAGACTTGTTTGGAAGTTAGTCCCATTTAAATTGGTCAGATTTACTTCTGCGTGCACTGGGATTTAGACTTTCAGGCTGCAGTCCTATTCACACTTCATTGACCTAAGTTTCATGGATAACAGTGCAACTCCATTGAAATCAATACAAGGTAGGTATGCCCAGAACAGCAGCCCATCTTACTTCAGCTGACTAGGAGACATTTCTGTCTGAGGGTAAATATTACAAGCTATGTGTATAGCATTTAACTGCCAAAGGTTGAAGACCTGGGAGAAAGACAAACGAGAACCACCTACACCGTCACTTGCACATTAATTGAACAGATGCAGAGCCATGTACTGCTAGAGCAACAGAACCAGAAACCAGAGGGCACAGTGCCTTGCTCCATCTTCTTTCTCTCCTAGGCAAGCCTTACTATTGTGTTATAAAGCAGCCTAAGTAAACCCAAGCATGAGCTAAGAGTGAAGAAAGATATTTTATTATTGTTCCCCAACATTTTCTGTGATAGCTAACAGGAGATGCAAAGCAACTGGCAAATAACACAGCAATTAATGTGCTTGATTTGCATCACTGTAATGCGCTGTGCCTGGAACTGCCCTTGAACATGACTCAGAAACTTCAGTTACTGCAGCTCAATTACTATCAGGATCTAGGTGGAGGGAGCATATTACACCTGTTTTGCAGTCACTCCATTGACTACTGATTAGTTTCTAGGTTCAACTGAAGGTGCTGATTATCACCAAAAAGAGGCCTTCATATTGTGGAATCAACGTTGCTGCAGGATCTCCTCTTCTGCTGTGCTTCACTGCAACAGCTTCACCCCCCTGAGCCTTTTGAAGATGTCATTCTATAAACAGGTAAGAAGATCATTAGCTACCCCATAGCTCACTATTCTCAGAAATGGCTGCTGGAACAGCCTAGCTGATGAGGTCAAGACAGCTTCCACACTAACGTCATTTCACAGAATGTGCAAAATAGAACTTTTGAAGATAGTATTTTTAGGAAGGGGATGCTGTTGGGGTCTTTAATGCTTGAGGAAAATAAATGCTTATTTCTTTCTGGGTTTTAATATTTGTAATCCACTTTGCCTCTTGATGAAAAAGCTGGATTAAAAACAAAGTAATAAAATAATTAGCAAACAATATGCATAATATGCAACCAAGTTTGCCCATATTTGAGGAACTTGAATATGGCAACCCTAACTGGATTTACAGCGATTGGCTCTCACTTTCCAAGCAACTACAGACTTCCCACATGGTTTACATACGCTGCACATAACTACCACTCCCAATTTATCACAACTTTGTTATGTGATTTTTACATACATACATACATACATACATACATACATACATACATATATATATATATATATGCCTATGTGATCAATCTGGAAAACTATTCTCTGTGTTGGTATCTATTTTAAACCCAAACTCAAGCACTGTGAAAGTATCAACTATACTCCACTCCCATCTCAGTTTCTCATAGTGTACTTTTTCTTGGGCCACTTAAAAGGACATTTTTTAAAAGACTATCTGCATTCCTCCTGCCTCACAAAACTGTTATGATTTCATACAGCCCACTGTAATATAGTGGTGAAACTCCCAAGAAATGATTTTTTTAGGGAACTCAGTGTCTACTTCCAGGTTTTTGTTAGGAGCTAGTGAGCTGTGGTCTCAAAATATACAAGCTGGAAGTAAATATTTGTATTTAATATTAAATATTAGACAACCGATTAGCTACCTCAGGTTTCTGGATTTCACCTTATGTATTCTTCTAAAAGCCATGGCCAATTAATTAATATAAAGAACAGCTGTCATTACTTGCATTACGATATGAAACACTCACCCCGCCTTTCTGTCTTGCATTTGAAGCAAATGGTACATCACAGACCACTTCTAGAGATAGAATATACCAGCTGAAGTTTTCTGGAGCACTGAATTATTACCTAGGGAGTTCAATTATCTTCCCATTCTTTAAAAATAAACTCTTCACTATTTTCTAATGGTATTGAGAGAGATAAAGAGGGAATCAAATAGAGGAATATCGACATGATGATGGGGCTCCATTTTCCTCAGAGATGGATAGGTGCATTACATGGTCTAATCCCTAAAATTTGGCTTCTGATCTAAGTAGACAAATATTAATTGTGCTTTACATTGAGTACCTCCAGATCACAGCTCAAGTCCAACAAACTGGAGGCGTCACCAAAGCAAAACACCTGCAGCCTAAACTGAGGGTCTGCAGGGTTTTTTGACAAATTGGTGAAATGAAAACTTCCATAGAATTCAGTGATGACCAACTATGTAAGGCAGGGGGTTACAACATTTCAATAAATACAATAAAATTTTTAAACACATTGTAAACATATAAAATCAGTAAGTTCAAGTTCAAGTTAGCCTTTATTGGCATAAATTAACAGTACAAATTATACAATTTAAGGAAACAGTTAAAACACCTATAGAAATCTATGACTTGATATTGTGCAATTAGAAGCTGAAAAGGATGTTATATCTCTAGGAACCTTTGGTGCAGCTTTAAAGCCAGACAATATCAATAATCATAGCTTGTCGTAGGGAGAATCCGGCCCATTGATGTAGGTAGGTATGGCCGGTTATCAGTGGCTGGGAGACGGCAACCTGAGGGGGGGGCATGTGTGGACACCCGCTGCCTCAGCCAAAAGCCTGGTGGAACAGCACCATCTTGCAGGCCCTGCAGAATTGAATAAGATCCCGCAGGGCCCTGATCTCAGTAGGGAGCATGCTCCACCAGGTGGGGGCCAGGGCAGAGAAAGCCCTGGCCCTGGTCGAGGCTAGCTGGACGTTCTTTGGGCCAGGGATCGCCAGGAGATGTTGACTCTCAGAGCATAATGCAGACTTTCTGCAGATCTGCTTTCATGGTTCCAAGCAGTGAGTTTTTCAAGCTAAGGTCTGCTTTCATTTTTTTCCCAGGTTAGCCTGATATGCTTCCACTTCATCAGGATCCAATGAAAGGGCATCCTCTTCTGTCAGTCTGACTTCAAACTAGAGATGTAAAATTTCCGGAAATTTTGAAGCTCGGAAAAAAACAAAAAATCTTCAGGAGAAAAAACGGGAAAAAACGGAAATTTTCGGAAAAATTGAAAAAAATGCTACATTAGCATTTCTTTTGTCTTTTCTAGATTGAAAGTCATTCTGTTACTTTAGGAACATAAAAAATGACTGTGGACATTTTTACTTGGCATGAAATTATCACAACTAGCATATTAAAAATATAGTGTATCCAAACAATTATTACAAACAGAATACCCACCCACATGCAAAAACAAAACTGAAACCTTTTTATTGTCTTCTGACAATAGCACCTCCTAAAGGAAGAAATGCATCTTGTTCTTGCATTGGAGAGTTCAGTTTGTAACCTAGGACTTGCTTGTCCTCAGTGCACAGAAATTAGATCAATCTGATACCATACATATTTTTTAGAAATGATTTGGAAAATATTTGAACACCTTGTCTTAAAATATTTTATTCATCATGTTAAAATAAAACGTTCCATAATCATTTTTTCCCCTTTTCTTTTCTTTTTTCAATTTTTCCAACTTTTCGGGGAAAAAACCAAAAAAGCTTCAGGGAAAAAAACGGGAAAAAAACGTTTCCCCCCCCGAATTTTTCCGGTTTTTTTCCGGGCCTTCACATCTCTAGAATCTTCAGGGGAAAAACCGGAAAAAACCCGTTTTTTCCCCGAATTTTTTTCCGGGCCTTCACATCTCTACTTCAAACCAGGCCTGTAGCCAGGATTTTTTTATTTGGGGGGGGTTTTTTAAATAACCCCCACACACAAACCCCAAGTTCCCACCCTTCCATGCAATTAAATTAAATCTAACTATTCTCCCCCCCGCCCCGCTTCCCTGCTAGCAGGGGAGGGGAGGGAGTTGGGAGAGTTTGTGCTGCAGTGCGCCAGCCCGAAGGCCAGGTACTTCTCCAAGGAGAGGAGGGAGAAGGTAGCACAGCACAATAGTGCTGTGTGCCCCAGGCTCTTTCCCCCTTCCCCTGCCAACAAAGGGGAAAGGGCTGGCGCCATGGTGTGCCGGCCCCGAAGGCCAGGTACTTATCCTGGGGGGGGGAAGGGAGGCAGCGCTGTGCAGCATAAAAGGGCGGCATGGGGCTTGCCAGCGGCGGCATGGGGCTTGCAGCTGCCTTGCTGAGAATTAGAGAGAGCGGCCAGTGCAAGAGTGGGCGGTGCAAGGCTTGCCACCGGTGGCAGTGGCCATGCCGGTCAGCACAATTAAAAATTGGAAGTCGGGGGTGAAAAGTTGGGGGGCTGGGCCTTGCGAGGCCCCACTATAGCTATGGGCCCGCTTCAAACATGTGGATCATAACTTCTGTCTGCAGAGTGCACTGGAGCAATGATGTCAGTGCCCTCAGGCTGTCCGGAGCAGAGACCCTATTGATGTTTTCAAGTTTCTGAAACAAAACACTGATTTTTGACTGCAAATAGGTACTTGTTTCAGTGCCCATAAAGTTAGGAAGGCAATCCCTTTTGCCAGTGAAGGGCATCAGCCATGGACTGGGACTTGTTTTGTATGCTCTCATGGTTTTCCATTTGTCACTGAAGCTCCTGTAGTTCCATGAGCCTCTGGGCCTCCAGTTTCCTACCCTAGTGTGAGAGTAAAGCATGCATTGGCTAGAATGTACACCTGAGGGTCTCTCTCTGAATTTCCCCCCACACTATTGACCTTCGTATATATGCTTGGATGACATTAGGGGAGGAGCCGTGATAGAGCACATACTTTGTATGCCGAAGGCTTCAGGTTCAATCCCCGGCATCTCCAATTAAAAGGATCTCAGATAACAGGTGTTGCTGGGAAATAGTAATTTAAACACTGGGAAGCTGCTCTAATTCAGTGGAGGAGCACCTGATCTGCATGCAGAGGGTCCCAGGCGTAATCTTTCTCTGCTTGTGACTCTCCAGAACTACAGTCAGTTAAAGTAGACAGCACTTAACTACATGGACAAGTGACACTGCCTCAGTCATGCTGAAAGACACACGTATGCCTCAGAGGTACTCTGGACATCAAATGTTAAAAATACTTAAAAAGGTACTTCTTAATGATGATATATTGGATTGTCATGCAACATATGCCTAGCTCCCCCCGGCCCCCAATCTTTGCAATGCATTTGACTGACCAGTGGATTGAATACTTACTCAGTAGTAATCATTGCCTCTTCGTATAGTTTTAAGTGTACATTCCCCACCCAACCCTTTATTTTTACAGCAGATGGAAACAAATGTTAGAACCTTGAAAAACTACTTTAGGAAGGAGGTAGTTACATAGGTTAGTGACATCACTACTTCCCAACCAATGATCACAGTGCATAACCAGTTTCTTCCGTGAACACGCAGAACCTGTTCCCCTAAACTCAATCCAAGAAAGAAGACTGTATCAGTAAACAAAATTAGATGAACAAAGTTAGAGTCCAGTGGCACCTTTAGGACCGACAAAGTTTTATTCAGGGTATGAGCTTTTGTGTGCACAGACACACAAAAGCTCATAAAACGTTGTTGGTCTTCAAGGTGCCACTGGACTCTGACTTTGTTCTGTTGCTTCAGAACAACATGGCTGCCCACCATAATTAGATTCGTCCACTTCAACTGTAGGCTCTGTGCTCAAATTATACATGTTTGCACATACTTGTAATATATGCTTTCCCTTTTATGCTGCAATCCAGTAAATTATTACTTTATGCAAAAAGACACTTGGGCCTCATTCCATAGGTGCCTCTGTAATAGAGGAAAAGCCAAAATTTGGTACATGCTTACCCCAATGGAAAATAAAGGTATGCACTGAACTAGTATCATAAATGAGAGGTGGAGGGGGAAACAGACCAAGTTGAGTATCCAGGATCTATCCTATAACTTGGAGAGGCCCTGGGATTATAATTTTACACTTATGGAATTTTTGACAAATACCCACAATATGTCAGGACCCCAATTTTCTTTCAGAACCATTGAGGAAATACAGTGTGCTAAGCTATTTTCAATGCATGAGGCAAACCGGGGGGAAAACTTAAATTTGAGGTAAATAAGATCATGTTTAGGCATTATTGGAGCATACTGGGATCAGTTCCTGCAGCACTGAAATAAATTCTAGCAGAGGGGAGAATCTGTTGAAAAGCTGTACTCTCCTGAAAACAATTTTATATATCCTCCCTTCCCACTTAAACCAAAAAGCATCAAGCCTTGTGCATCAGCATGAATCTGGAATTTCTGGCTTTTCCCAAAACCTTTCACTTTTGCAGTAATTATGGGGCATTGTCTCCTGCAACATATGCTAGCAGTACTACAACATTTAACTCCTTTTCCCTGATGCCATTCTCAAACTTCACGGCTTAATGATACAGAGTCAGTAGATCACAATATGACCCTGTTAATATTTTTAATGCCATTTTTACAAATTACACCATAATGCACCGATTACCAGGATGAAAGCAAAATCTCGGCTGCGTCTGTCTGGAGCCCAAATAAAAGAACATTTGAACATCTGTTCATCCTACAAATGTCTTTAAAAGCTTTGATTTTCCTGTAATCATTTGGTTCCACCATTTCACTCATTTTCTGAATGTGTATCCAACAGCCTCAGGACAGTAGCCAGAGATCAGTGGTAATAGTACATTATAATCAAAGTTTCTGGGTGCACTTCTGTTTTCTTTGCAGAATTAACTAGAAGGGGAGGGGAGATAGCAGTTCTTAGCTTTCTGTCCTTTATTAATGCCGAGCTCTTAATGGTAGGTGAAGTGAATATACAATAATGTGAACCTGCTCCAACACAATTACATTGCTCATTACAAATAAGGAATTCAAGTTATACACTCAAACAGTATTCATTTTGACAGGGCCACTCTGGAAGAAATGGCCTTAAATAACTACTGTATACCCTTGATCACCATCTGAGCACTCCCATAATGCCTTGCTAACTGACACCCAAAGAAACCACCATGGAGACCATAATAATGTGAAAGGCCTACTCTGGCCCATCCCCTGACCAACATGTCAGACGTTTAGACTCAGAATGCTGAAGTAAGAGAGCCTGTCATTGAATTATGTATTTTCTGATCCTGTATGGGCCACTGAACTTGCTGAAGAGAAAACAGGAATGTTGAACACCAGCCAACATCTGACGTGAAGAACCTTACCATGAACACAAACCTCAGTTTGGTCATTGCCGGGAGATACCATTAACGATGGTTTGTAGCCCCACCCCCAATGCTGTCAGGGTGGCAGTTGAGAAAAGTAGAATCTGATAACTATCCCTAAATGCTGAAACTAGCGCCTGTAAGAGGTATGGGAAGATAGGGATTCTTTGATCATGGCAGTGAAAACTTTTCTGTGGCTATCCCAACAACCATTCCATGCACCCTAAAATTATCAATAATACCCCAGGACTTGGCAAAAATGCCAAAGTAAACAAGTGTCCCAGTATAGCTGTTAATCCCCCTATCATGCAGAAAAACACAAATACACTTATGATGTGAAGGAGAATGGGCCATTTACAGGGCACAGACTAATCACACCTAAATCTTGTGCGTTGGGGGGGACGACACCCTAATGGTTTAATGTATCTGTTTGTGGGGCTACAATGGCTCCTGCCATTAAGGCCTTTGAGCCCACTGGCACCTTCGTGGTCAGGTCTCTCCGTAATGGAGGCAGAAGACACAACCACTCCACCTGAAAATGAGAGTGCATGTCTGCAAATGATTATGATCAGGTATGCGCTTAAGAGTAAAATGGGATATTCAAACACAGGCATTGCAACACAAAGGCTATCACCAACTGCATATTTCTCCGGGATGTAAACTCAATGAATTTATGACCTGTACTGTGGCCTGATTATCACACCAGAATCACACTGACCTTTTGGCAAGTTCATTGGCCCAAAGGCAGACATCTACCACAATGGGGGGGGGGGGGAATTCAAGGAAATAAGATTGAATGTGGTACCTCCCTGTTACCAAGAATATGTGCATCACCCATCTCTACAACAGAGCCTGAAACTTGCACCCCTAGACACATCTGACTGAATCTGAAATTTTATCCCTTGGGTTGGTGGAAATTTAATGTGCAATCCAAACCAAAACATAACCTTTCAGGAGAAAGGCAATTTTCTCAGATTAAAACTAGATATGGTACTCTTGGGATTCCTTGGACCTAAAGAAGAGCTAATCAAATTGCTCGCAAGGGCCAACTGGAGTTGATGGTTAGTGTCCCTGACTCCATTGCACATGCCCACAGGGTGCCATAGCTGGTATATGCTGCCCAGCCCAAACTGAAAAGACCAGTCTGGGCAGGGCAGCTCAATTGTATAATATTTTCCATAGGCCAACCAGCTGATGCCTGAGGGACACTGTAAATCTCCCAGTCATTTATCTGAATTGAGTTACATGTGTAATGAAATGAAGATGTGCAATGAGATGCTCGTATCAGTGAAGTTCACACTGTCATCAAGATCAGGTAGTGGCTACATTGCTTGTAGTAGCAGGACATTCGTTATCCTGCTGTTGCTTAAGCACAACACAACCTTGCAGAGATTGGTTAACGCTTTAAATTCTCTACCCAATTTTGGTTTACTTTTTTCCTTAGCTGGCTGAAAACTTGGCCTCATTTTACTTTTCACTTTGACAAATTGGTCCCTCTACTCCAGGCCAATAAATCACGTGGGCACAGGTGTTTTTTGTTGCACTGTTGGTACTAGCATTGCCTTTGAGTCACATAAAGCTGCACCATGCACCTGACTTGACAAAGAGTTTGTTTTGTTTTTTCTTTATCATCATTTGGAGGGGGGTGTAAATACAAGCAGGGAAGAAGGAGGGAATTAATACTGCAATTACATTGGACTGAGAGCTGGTGCACTGCATTGATCACAGTTATCACCTGGTTCAAATTCAGATCGTCAATGAGTTCAGTGGGTGGTTTTAGGCAGGGCATAATCACATCAGCCCTTCCTCTGTAATATGAAAAGTAATAATACTATTGGCCTACCATAGAAGATTGTTGGAGATGACAGAGACATAAAGTGCTTCTGGCACATGAGAAAAAGTGTAATATAAGCAGTAAGTACTTTTTTTAATGTTCAAAAGAACATAAATAAACAGAACCTTCGATGTGGAAGGTTCAGATGCTACATACACCTTCCATTGATGTGACCAACGAGAGGCCCATGCACAACAATGCAGAGCAAATATTACTATGAAGGGCTCTGGCAAGAAGAGTATGTATCGCCCCCCCCCCCCGCAAAGAAAACACTTTCTTCAGTGGGCCTGGTAGCACAAGTCATACTAAGCAATAACTGAATTCACTTGTCTAATTCCTCATGGATTATGCTGAAAGCATACCCCATAATCCTCAGGGATGTGCTATAAAGCTTTGGCTGGGACTCACTCAGCAGAAATTGCCCAAGACCAATCCACACAGCACTTTTCTCCATTTTGATTTAAAGAATCACTGCCCAAACTAGGTTAGGCCTCAGATTCCTGAGGATGCAGAGGCTACTTAGCTGGAAATGCCCTTGTGGCTATTATCCTCCTCCCCATTACTTCCAAACAACATTTAAAAAAAAATCACATATGATTTCATTTTGCAGTTGGAAAGATTCTGAAACCAAAGCGGGAGCCATAGTTACGTTTTTCAGAAACTATGATTGAGGAAAGAAAAAAAAACAACCTTGGAAAATAAGAAAATCAGTGGTAAAACATGACTAGACTGGGTAATAGAACCTTTAAGACCAACGAAATTTTATTCAAGGTATAAGCTTGAACACAAAAGCTTATACCTTGAATAAAATTCTGTTGGTCTTAAAGGTGCCACTGGACTCAAACTTTGTTCTGCTGCTTCAGACAAACATGGCTACCCACCTGAATCTAGACTGCGTAATTTAAATACATTTCCTCATAAGTAAATGTTTAGGGTACTCACAAGTCAGGTGATTAGAAAAAAACATGGCAAACATTTACAATATCAAAGACATTGTGTACACAAATTTGTCTTTTTTGCCTCAAGTGGTGGTGATCAATTTGTTGCTGTACCTCAATAAACTATTCTATGGCTGCGGTCACACGTAACAGAAGCCACACAAGTGAGACGGAAAACAGCCGGAGTTTCCGGGCGCGATCTCACCAGCACATCTGGGAAGCGTAGCACTCCCGTGGCTCAACCGAGGCTTCCAGCCGAAACTGCGTGGCAAAAAACTAGTACCTTGGAGGTACTAGTTTCCGGAAACTGCGGGGCAAAGGCGGGCGTCTGATCGCGTTTCCGGTGGCATCCGGCGCCCGCCCATGTCCCCTTGCAAATAAGGTGTGTTTTTTTTGTCCAAGTCTCTGTGGATGCGCATGCGCACCCAACGGAGCATGCGCATTTGTCATGTACACAAAAATAAAAAACAGTTTGCCGCGGCGTGCGCTTCTTCGTTGCGCGCCGGCTTGTCCTGTGATCGGCACCTCTCCCTTGCCATGGAACCTCCACGGTACCTCCACAGGACCTCCACAGGAGGTCTGATCACGTAACTGCGCAGTAGTTTGCCCCAGGGCAAACAGCCACGCTTCTCCTCTGCAGTTTCCTGCCCGTGTGACCGGGGCCTATGTTTCACTGGAAGAACCCACCAAAAGAAATGGTGTCTATTTGTAACCCAACTGGCTTCTTTCATTGCCAGGTCTAGAAGCAACTACAACATAATCAGTGTGACAAACTGCACCCACAGTGATCTTGTCACATCTCAGCTGGGAAATGATGCTATACATGGTTCAAAATAGAATTATCTCTGAATAGAATTGGCCTAAAAATTAGTTTGATTTTCTTATGGCTACTATACTGATAGAGTACTGACACAACATCTCCAATTCATGCCTGCATGTTTTTATTTTTGGTTCACATTACTGTCATTATAACCAATATGTCAAAATAAGTGTACAGGGGTCATGGGAAAACTGGCTTCCATTACTTAATCTGATAGGCAGAAATAATGCAGACAAGTAAGACACAAATATAAACTGAAGTAACTACTGCTTCTTAAACTTAATGGGGTAGAAACATCCTATTTGCCTGCTGTGTTATCAGTTCTGTTCTCCAAACCGTGAAGCATGTGGCTAGTCTTAGCTCTACCCCTCTCATTTTGGGTTTTGTTGTAGATGGGTGGATTCTCCCACGTAGGAGAATGATTTAGAACCAAGTGGCAGAATATAAGCCTTATGCACTACATAAGCAATCTTTTGGTTTAGTTTTCACAATATGACACCTCAGTAATAACAATGAAGATGGTTTCAGAGATACTTAGCGGCGTTCATCTTCAGCAGGAGAATACTTAACACTAGGCTCAGAATTGCTTATTTTCTCTACTTTCTAAGAGGAAAACAGATTCCAAAAGTTTGCGTAAACATATACAAAAGCAGTTCTAAGCCCCTGAAACAAGAAAAGTTAACAATATATACCATGAAAGTACATACATCCCTGAGGATGTTCTGATACTGAAGCCAGTTATAAATGGTATTCACGGTATACACCTCATTTACAAAATAATCCCTGCCACACAAACAATACATCTGGATTATTAAACATAAAATAATTTACTTTCAGTATACATCATTATTACATTCTGCCTACCCAGCAAGTGAAATTTCACTTGTTAGTTCAATTTTCTGACTATCATTAACAATGGGAAAAAAATCAAATTTAAAAAAGTTCAAGTAAAGAAATATGATCTATGAAAAGCAGCTGCATTAACTATGAAAACAACTAAACAATTTCAACAGGTGGATTCAAATTGCAGGCACAGTGGATTGGTAGCAAAATCAGAATTATAATCTGCAGGTCATAGAGGACAGCAGCAGTGATGGGGTCTTTGGTCCATGGGCTTTGCCTCGTACATGACCAAGATGAAAACCTTCCAGAGTTAAAGGAACTGACAACTACTGCATTCTAATGTCAGCCATTTTTGGTGTTCTGCCTTTAAAAGGACACTTCTGATGTTTCTCAGGACTGAAT
This sequence comes from Gekko japonicus, assembly GCF_001447785.1. NCBI lineage: Eukaryota > Metazoa > Chordata > Lepidosauria > Squamata > Gekkonidae > Gekko > Gekko japonicus. The sequence continues at coordinate 1,035,103 of NW_015175972.1, forward strand.
CATTTTTTTCTGTGCATCAAAGATGTATCTTTTGAAGAGAAGAGTGATACGAACAGGCTGGACTGAGTCAACCTTGTTACTTTCATCCTCTTTTGCTGGATCCCCCTTCCCTGCCTTAGGCTTCTTCTTGGAGGTGGCAGTTAGAAGCACCTTTGTTTCTGGCCTCACCCCATCTGAAAAGAATAAAGACATATTAAAAAGGAAAAAACCTCTGGGCAAACATTTCAAAATTATTAATGTAAATCTCAAAGTGGTTTTTGAACGTGAGCTCATCCCCACAGTATTCCAAAGTGAGAACAGCAGTTCAGAAAACCCAGGAAAACTGGCAATTCCACCACCTCATTTAAGGCCTTCACTGAATAAGTGAATAATCAAGATAGCCTCCTGAAAACAAGTTGGTTACACTACACACAGAGACACATTACGTGCTCCGGCTTTCTCCTGAACCCCTTCATTAGCATTCAGAGGTCTATTCTGAGCAACCAGCATATGAGTTACTAACCTGGGCTATATGACTTCAGTCTACCACGAGTGTGGACTCACATGGCAAAACACTGAACAATCATTTTTAAAAACCTGATACTTAGGAAACATAGAACGGTTCTGGCCTCAGCGTCTTCTTAACGTTCTATTTTTCTAGGTTTTCAAATTTTTTGGTCCGAGAGTTTTGCATCATGTGATTCATGGTAAAATCCAGATACAGGCTACTGCCTCATCTGCTGTTTATGAGAAAGCAGTCCACAGTCCTCAACGTAAATCTCCTAATGTCCAAAAGATAATTTTCCTTTTCTTCTGCTTCTTTTGAGTATTGCACACCTGTGAAAGTATTAAGTTCTCCTTCTCATTTGGAAGGCAAGTGTCTTGTCAAGTTGGATTGGCTCTTAGGCAATTTGCTCTAAAGAGATGTGAGTCACTGGCTGATCATAGTTTGGGTGTGTTTTGAGAGCTTGGGTATTTGAGACAGAAGGGGGCTGTGTTTTACTGTTGAGAACCTAAGCATTTCTCCCCTGCTCCATTCAAGCTTTTGTGTTGTACCTCTGCATTCTGACTCCATTCTTTGCAAGTCCCCTCCCATCTTCAGTCTGGGATATAAGGATCCAGGGAATTCCATTCCTATTTGTATCTGATGAAGGGAGCCCACTTCTCAGTTTAAAAACATTTAAACTATTTTAGTATACTTAAACAGAATTACAAAATTATTTATTTTTTCCATTCTTCCAATTAATGTCTGCATTCAAAGCTTTGATTTTAAATCCCTATTAAAGATTATTCATGCAGGACTAAGAGGGTAGATTGTTATTCTAGGATATTAAATCTGGAATTAATAGCGTGACCTCGTATTTGCAAACTGTGCTGAAGTCCCTGACTGGGGACCCTATAATTTTAATTTGTCATACTGGAGACTTTTAAGACAGCATATGAGGGCAGTCCAGTCCATCTCAAAGCAGCAGAATAGAAGAGAACAAGTCTGGTCCAGGGCCTGCACTGAAGGCCTTTTATTGCTTCAAATGGATGACAGAGACCTCTGTAACAGCATATTCAGTGCCACCTAGCTGAATATTTTGAAAACGTAGTTCTTGGGCAATGAGCCAATTTCACCTCAGGTATTTCTAACCTATGGTGTCACATAACCTTATCTCAAACACTTAATCAGCTTCTCTCCCCTCATACTGAAATTCAGAGACAGATTCTCATATCGTGGCCCGACAAAAAGATTGAGATGCTTATGATTTACTGGAGACAGGACGTCTACAAGTGCAGGTGATCTGTTCCACTGCAGACAAACTAAATGGTCATTCACAGCTGACTGTGGCAATTCAGCACTGGAAATACTTTTTTTAAGCCTTGTCAGAAAGATATATCCACCATGTGGTAGACGTAGCATATTGCAATAGCCTAAAGAAAGGAAAAAGCCACTGAAACAAGGCCCAAAGTTTATTACCTTTTTTCTTCTATAATTATGAAAAAAATTCATTCAGGGCACTCAACTGCCTCAGAGATCACATGACCTTCCATCTTGTTGGTATTTATTTATGAAATCTGACAGTTGCTAGCTGTACAGAAAAAGGATATTATTTGAAAAGTTTAAGAACCACGGAACAGATGTAAACTAGGGATGGGTATGAACCAGGAAAATGAAGGTTCATGAAGGTTTGTGGGGTCTCATAAACCATGAACCTTCACAAACCTTCCCGTTTAATGAACCGGTTTGTGATATGGTACGGCTTCCGGATCACCGCTTCCGAGTGACCTCGCTGCTTGGATGTCACTCACGTGCCACACAGCTTGCAAAAGCCATTTAAATGGTTCCCTTTAAATGGCTTTTAGAAGCCCCACTACCGCCGCAACGTTTCAATGTCTTCTGAGTTCACTCGCCGAGTCATGCCATTGCAGCAGCATGGCTTGGAGAAGGCATTTAAAGAGACCGCAGTATGTCTTACCCAAGCCCCAAGCCCCAGCATCATGAACCTCCCAAGGCCACCTAGAAGAGTTGTGGGAGGTTTGTGGTGGCGGGATGGCATGAATCTCGGTTTGTGAGCCACAAACCGGGCCCAGTTTGTCATGAATTAAGGTTCGAGCTGGTTCATGCCCATCCCTAGTGTAAACCTTAGCTTTTAAAGTCTGCACTTAAAATATAAAATATGAACACAAAGAACACATGAATTCAACAGGCATACTCATCAGAGAGCTATGACCAGCTGTACAATCTGCACACCTTTTCACAATGTAATATATGAAATGTATCTAAAAATCATCCAATGATAGCAATATGACACAAAGTACGTCTTTTTAACAGATTTTGCAAATTACAATATTTCAAACTCTTCTCCAAAATATGCTGTGTTCGAACCTCTTCACACATTACACTGACAGGCATATCTCTATGACACTTTTAGTGCATATGTACAAGGGTGACTGCTAGAAACAAAGGTTTGCAAATAAAATATAACAAGCAGGCCCACTTGTTATGGAGCATGACTAGAAAGTGCTCCTAAGCCCTCAGTATGCAACAGTCTCAAGCAGTGCTGTACTTTTTCTCAATTTACTCTGCAAACAAGAAGTAAGTAGCAAATGCAGCAGGATTGTGACATGTTATGTTTTACTGTCATAATATAGTTAAACCCTGCATTGTACTGTGTGTCCTAAGTCAACAGTGAAAAAGAGAAGTGGTACTTTAATAAGACACAGCTGGGGGGGGAGCAATAATCAATCACATGATCCTAAAATACATTACACAGTAACCCTGCCCCATGACCAAATCCCCTTTTCAAGATTTGGTGGCTAAAAATCCTAGAAGGTTCTATATGTCTCTTAGTTGAATGACTACATTACATGTATATTCCATAATAATTTAAATAGCTATTTGTTCAAGGAAAGAGGGATATATATATATATATATATTTTAAAAAAATCTTTTAAATTTCTGTTATCCATTAGTGAATTTATTTGTTGTTAAAAAGTAATCGGCACCTCCTGATTGTTTCCTTATGAATGAAGGGCCTGAGTGCAAGGGCTGTTGCACAGTTCCCATTCATGTAAATGTACACTTGGGAGAGGCTCACTGTAACTATACTATAAAACACCACTGTGCTTACATTTTGTGGGCCGCTCCAGCATTATGCAGCAGGCACTATTGCTATGTGTCTGCCAGTGCTTCCGCGTGAAGGATGCATGTCAGACACCTGTGTACATGCATCGTTGTGCAACTGTGTGAATGCATCTGGGGCTGGGCCAGAGTTCCTAGACATGTGTATACAGGCACTTTAACCCACATACTACACACCAACATAGGTTACTCCAACTGGTATTCACACAGTAATAGTATTTGCCATGAAATGTGTATAGTTGATCTAAGTTGTGAAATAGAGAAGGGACAGAAACATAAAGTCAACTTTGTACATGTGGAAGGTAACACAGCAGAAAGTACAAAGAAAAAGTATTACAAAGTACATTTCCAAAAGGAGCAATTCACTCCACTCTGTATTCTGAAGGGAAGGTGGGGGAGAGGAGTATAGGCAAAAGAATACTTCATCTGCAAGTTTCCACACCTATTCAGGGAGGGAATTATCTCCAAGGCATTTTGTAGCAGGGGAGCTGGAAGGAATATGGTCGCTTCTGCAAGTGAAATCACAGGCTGCCAGCCAAAAGCAGCTCAGGTATTACTGCAAGGTATCTAAATTACTTAATCAGATCCGAGGGCCTGTATTCTGCAAACAGATTAGGTGGCTGCTGGCATCGTCCCTTGACAAATGGCATGTAGTGAGTTTTTTTTCACACTGGTGCCAGGAGGTCTATGGGCTGAAGAGGCCCTGTGACACCAAGCAGCACAAAGGAGGAAAGCACAAGCAGACAGACGGGGAGGCACAATCTAGGTTTCATCTACCTCGGTGGATTTCTCACATTACACGCAATGCATACTTAACATTTTACAAGACCAAGGAAATGAGGGGAAATATATCTTTCACCAAAGAAGACATCAGCCCTTTAATAGCTGAAATGACGGATATTTTTAGATGGAGGTCTAGTTTAACAATGACTATGTAAGCTTGAATACATACAGAGAAATCTGTTCCATTAATTAAGTGCTGCCTGTACTGCTTGCAAATGTTAATAGATTTCTCTCTCTTTCTCTGTTGGACAATTTCTTTATTTTGCCAACTTGCTAATGGATTAAATTGGATGGTCTGGGGTTTTTTTAAAGGTAGAGGAATGTAGCCTCAAAGTTCTAACAGATGATTGGGCCACACTGCTCAGAAATATCTACATAAATTAATATTATTAATAGGCAGTCCTCTTAGGCACAACAGATAGGAGGGAACTTAGCATATTCTTTCCCACCCAACATCTGCTTTTGCCATCAAATATAGAAGATTTGTGGAGCTTTACTAGCATAGGATATTTTTACAGCAGACTAACCTGTACCAGGATAAAAGTATATCATTCACAGTCCTTAACCCACCATCATACTTGAGTAAGTGCTGCAGTTTCATCTGAAATGGCCACAGGGGGTCAGTATATGTTCCACAGTGGGGCAAACAGGGCTCCCCACAGCTGTTTCAGCTTGGAAAAATGGCACAGAAAGGAAGGCTGAAGCCCCTCCTCCCCCACATGCTCTCAAGTTGAATTGGTCCCTGCTACACTTGGGAATATTACTTCCCCAGCATTATGTACGTCAGAAACTTGGTGGGATGAGGAAAATCAGTGGGATACGATGATTCCAGGTTATAAATTATATTGGAAGGATAGGGGGGGAAGGGTTGGAGATGGGGTGGCTCTGTATGTCAGAGAGGGTATACAGTCCAGTAAGATTGAGAGGCTAAGAGAATCGGATTTGCTTCTGGAAATGCTATGGGTTGAAATAGTGGGCCCAAAAGGAAGCTTAACACTGGAAATTTGTTATCGGCCACCAGATCAAAAGACAGAGGAAGATTATAAAAGGATGAATGAAGTAAAGATAGCGGCTAGACGAAATAACTGTCATAATAGGTGATTTTAACTATCCGCACATTGATTGGGTCAATATGTGTTCAAGTTGGGAAAAAGAGACTGAGTTTCTAGACACTCTCAATGACTGTGCTACAGAACAGATGGTCACAGAACCTACCAGGGGAGAGGTGATCCTGGATTTGGTCCTAAGCAATGCCCAAGACCTGGTGAGAGATGTAAAAGTGATTGCACCGCTTGGGAACAGTGACCATAATGTTATTGAGTTCAACATTTGTATAAATAGGGAACTGCCCAAAAAGACCGACACAACCACTTTAAAAGGGGTAACTTCTCTGATATGAGGTGGCATGTGAGGAAGAAACTGAAAGGAAAAGTAGAAAGGGTCAAAAGCATTGGGGAAGCTTGGAGACTATTTAAAACTACAATCCTAGAAGCTCAGAAAAAATATATACCGCAGGTTAGGAAAGACACAAATAGGTATAGAAAAAAGCCTGCATGGTTAACAAACAAAGTAATGGAAGCTGTAAAAGGTAAGAAGGATTCGCTGATAAAACGGAACACAGGCTATGGCAAATAAAACGCAAGTCTGTGATCAGGCAGGCAAAAAGGGAATATGAGGAGCATTAGAAAAAAACATAAAGGTCAACAATAAAACTTTCTTCAAATACATTAGAAGCAGAAAACCAGCCAGGGAGGCAGTGGGGACCTTGGATGACCAAGGGGTAAAAGGAGTACTGAAGGATGATAGCGAAATGGCTGAAGATGGATGCATTTTTTGCCTCTGTCTTCACTGTGGAAGATGAGAAGTGCTTGCTCACTCCAGAACCGCTGATTTTGGGAGGGGTATTGAAAGACCTGAGTCAGATTGAGGTGACAAGAGAGGAGGTCCTATGACTGATAGACAACTTAAGAACTAATAAATCACCAGGCCTGGATGGCATACATCTGAGAGTTCTGAATGTGAACTTGTGGATCTCCTGACAAAAATATGTAATCTCTCCTTAAAATCAGCCTCCATTCCTGAGGACTGGAAGGTAGCTAATGTCACTCCCATCTTTAAAAAGGGTTCCAGAGGAGATCCGGGAAATTACAGGCCAGTCAGTCTGACGTCGATACCGGGTAAATTGGTGGAAACCATTATTAAGGAAAGAATTAGTAGGCACATAGATGAACAAAACCTATTGAGGCAGACTCAACATGGGTTCTGTAAGGGAAGATCTTGTCTCACTAACCTATTAGTGTTCTTTGAGGGGGTGAACAAACATGTGGACAAGGGGGATCCAATAGATATTATTTACCTTGACTTCCAGAAAGCTTTTGATAAAGTTCCTCATCAAAGGCTCCTAAGCAAGCTCAAAAATCATGGGATAAAAGGACAAGTCCTTTTATGGATCAAAAACTGGCTAATTAATAGAAAACAGAGAGTGAAGAAAGCTTTTGATAAAGTTCATCATCAAAGGCGCCTAAGTAAGCTCAGTAGTCACGTTATAAAAGGACAAGTCCTTTTGTGGATCAAAAACTGGCTAATTAATAGGAAACGGAGAGCGAGTATCAACGAACAATTTTCTCAGTGGAGGGTGGTAAGCAGTGGGGGTACTGCAGGGATCAGTACTTGATCCGATGCTTTTTAACTTGTTTATTAATTATTTGGAGTTGGGAGTAAGCAGTGAAGTGGCTAAATTTGCGGATGATACAAAGTTGTTCAGGGTGGTGAAAACCAGTGAGGATTGTGAGGCACTCCAAAGGGATCTGTCAAAGTTGGGCGAGTGGGCGTCAACATGGCAAATGGGGTTCAATGTGGCCAAGTGCAAGGTGATGCACATTGGAGCCAAAAATCCTAACTATAAATACACGTTGATGGGGTCTGAACTGGCAGAGACTATTAGGAAGGGAACTGAAAACAAATCAGCCAATATCATAATGCCCCCATATAAATTAATGGTGCGACCTCATTTGGAGTTCTGGATATTATAGCATTGGAAAAAGTGCAGAAAAGGGCAACTAGAATGATAAAAGGGTTGGAACACTTTCCCTATGAAGAAAGGTTAAAACACTTGGGGCTCTTTAGCTTGGAGAAATGACAGCTGAGGGGTGACATGATCGAGGTTTACAAGATTATGAATGGAATATAGCAGGTAGAGAAAGAAGTACTTTTCTCCCTTTCTCACAATACAAGAACTCGTGGGCACTGAATGAAATTGCTGAGCAGTCGGGTTAGAACAGATAAAAGGAAGTACTTATTCACCCGAAGAGTGATTAACACATGGAATTCACTGCCACAGGAGGTGGTGGCGGCTACAAGCATGGACGGCTTCAAGGGGAAATTAGATATATGGAGCAGAGGTCCATCAGTGGCTATTAGCCACAAGGTATAGATAGGAACTCTCCGTCTGGGGAAAGTGATGCACTGTATTCTTGGTACTTGGGGGGGGGCAAGAGTGGGAGGGCTTCTAGTGTCCTGGCCCCACTGCTGGACCTCCTGATGGCACCTGGTATTTTTGGCCACTGTGTGACAGAGTGTTGGACTGGATGAGCCATTGGCCTGATCCAACATTTGGCTTCTCTTATGTTCTTAGGGGACCCTCCTCAACATGTCTTGTGTCACACGTATCTTCCAGTTTGGCCTAAGCAGGAAACATGAATTCTAAAGTGCCAAATGGAAAACTTTCAACATCCCTGTCAGAAGTTGTGCATCCTTTTGTAACTAAAGTCTAGCCTTGCTTATTTAACTCCTTTCTTAAAATAAATTGTAGTCCAGTTTTTTATAATTGCAATGCAAATTTTCATCTCTGGCTTGTGTACACAACTGAGCATAAACATATGCAAGCAGAGCTATTTGGAATTCAAATTACACACAACAACAAAAAAACAGACTTTTATTTCTTCAGGGGACAAAACTGCAAGAAATGGCAGAGGTTGCTTTCAATAATGTTTCCACCATCTATTGCCTGACTTTTCGTATCTCCCTAACCAGAGCGAGGCAGAAAAACCCAAAGGCTGCAGTAACTGGTCCCTTAAGCATCCCGGGATGCTTCAATGAATGGGATATTTTTCTCCCCAAATTCTCTTTATCTACACTATCTGTTTATGAGGGTCATTATCTGTGCAAGCATGCATGCAGCTTCTGTTAATCAGAGCAGACAGTAATGGGTTGCATGGATAAATGGTCTGACTCAGTATAAGGCAGTTTCATGTGTTCATAGTACACTTTCCCAGGCACCTGTTACATATTGATGGCATAGGAAGAAAAGGCTAAAACATAAAAACTGAACTTGGGTTTCCTGGTGTCAGTAATAGGGATGGAAGAAATACTGTTACATTAGGGTTGCCAGGATCGACAAAGGGATTTGGGTGGCATTCTGGGGGTGGGCTGCAACGTTTCACAACATGATGACATCACCCAGAAGTGACATTATCACATCAGCGACACTGGGGGTGACTCTCTGGTTTTTGGGTGAAACTCTATGGTAAATTCACCCTCAAACTATAGTTTTGCCCCAAAACCAGAACATCCCTGACGTGATGACATCATTTCCAGGTGACGTCATTGCATCAAGGTTTCCCCCACCGGCCAGCTGGTCCACAGTAGGGAGAAGCCCCCCAAAGTGGGGGGTCCCCCACCCGGACCTGGGGGCTGGCAACCCTATATTACATAGATCAGCAAAGGCCATATCATATACTCATTTTCAGGTGATGACAAGTATTGTCTGCAAAGTTAGCAAACTATTAGGTCATATCTAGGGTAGTGTTTATGCAGGCATAAAGACTTCCAGGTGTGAACTGTAGTCTTCCTGGTGCTTCTCTCCCACAGCCCAAACATCCCCCCCAAAAAAATCCTGCTCCCAAGGGAAAGGGGACTTCCAGGAATAGGATTTCAGGGGACATTTTGAACTTCTGCAGGAGGGGGTAGGGAAGCCAAGAAAGTTATTCTCTGTGCTCAGAAGCCCTTGCACCCACAGAAAAATCACACTGAATCCCACCCAGTATTTCCATTCCCAGCTCAAAATCTGAGAATTCTGTGGATTCTAAATCCTTATTTTTGATTCACAGGCTGTTCCAGTTAATTTTCTCCCTGTGCATAGCCTTTATTACACCCCACCCACCCACATCCCATTCTTGGATTCCTACAAAGCATCTGCTTCAATTCCATCAGGCCTAAGCTCCAGTGGGCCTACACAGAGGTAACACTTGTGCGGACTGTGAGATTGCGTGCTTCCTCCTTGCAGCAAATCTTCTCTCCAGCTTCAACCACGATTGATGCAAACAGAGTTTGAAACAAGCCTGCAAAGGGGAAAGTGGCTTATGAGCCATATACTGTAGGCTACCAGACACCTGGTGACAACCCCTCTATTTTTCAATAAAAAAGAATTATCAAGCCCCTAGCAAGCCACAATACATGCCACATAGGCTGTCTTCAGCCGGACAGTAACAAACTGCAGGCTTGGAATCAGGGAGGACAATACCCCCTCCTATATTAAGGTGTATTAGTTCGTGTACTCCTTAATATTATTAGTTGCTGTATACATAAAACACTAGTTTTGAAACAGCTGCACTGGCTCCCTATTTGCTTCCAGGTTCAATTTAATGTGCTGGTTCTTAGTTTTACAGCCTTTCAAAACTTGGGACCCACATGCCTCAAAGACCGCCTGTCCCTATAAGAAACTGCACACAGGTCCTCCCATAGCTCCTCTCCTCTGTCCCGCCTGTTCCCATAGAAACCTGCACATTGGTCCTCCCATCTGCTGCTGTCTATCCAGCAGGCGCAGACCTCTTCAGGAAGGGTACATTCTTTTCCCGCTACAGCTCAATGTTGTGGAACACCCTGCCAAAAAAAGTCCAGAGAGCACACTCATTGGTGGATTTCTGCAGCATATTTTTGGTTGTGTTTTGTTTTGTGGCAGAGGGTGAAATACAGTTTGGTGGTTATTTATTGTTGGGCAATTGGGATTTGTATAAAAGTTAGCTGATCTATATTATTTTGAGTGGGCTGATCGTTTTTAGTGTTTCTGATACTGCATAAGCCACTTCAAGCATATGGAGGAGGCAAAATCTACACGTCCAAATAAATAAATAAAATTAGTTCTTACATTAACATTTTTTTCTTATTCCAGCATCATCTTAGGTTTTTAGATGATTTACAGCTCTCTTATATGTTTCCAGTCATGCTAGCTTCTCTATGGCTTTCTGAGGCACAACAAGAGTTTTTGTTCAGATGGACTTCGCTGCTTCTGAAGTCTTATCCTCCAGTCCTCTTTCTCCAACTTAGCCCTTTACAGTTGCCAAGCATTTTTTTAAAGGAAAGGCTCTTTAGCCTTCCTTTTCTGTTTTTAGAAAGAGAGCCAACAAATGAAAAAATGCTGAGTTAATGGAAAAATCGTAAAAGGATGAATTCCACTTATACTGGAGAAGAGAAGTAAGACAATCCAATACCTTCTCTATGCCTGCCTAGGTTGAGAAAGGGATAACAGCCAAGCCACTAACTAATCAGAATATTGTGAACAGGTGCCATAATATATGTATGAGCTGAGCTTTCCAAAAGAGCCAAAGAGAGAAGAAATTTATACAGCTGAGCTCCAAACCCACAAAGAGAAGTCTGTGCACTGACCATATTAAGTATCAGAGCATGAGAAGTGCCAGTTTTTAATGCGATGACAGTTCTGCTCACTGATCCTGAACTACCCATTTCAAGAGCCCCTTGTACGCTGAATGATTCCAAGAAAATGCATAGGCTGGAGAACTTCATAAACATTATAAAAGTTAGTACATTACAAATATCTCAAAAGCAGCACTCCTTCACTACTGAACTGTAGACATCTATGGGGTGATGAGAGAAAGTCTACAGACAATATGCTAAGACCAGAATGATGTAACCTAGGGCCGGTGTGGGGAGCAGTCGAGACAAGGCCATAAGACTGGCAGAAATGTCATCTTTTAAACATTTTCTATGTGCAGCTTCAATTTGTGCTACAGAAACCAGAAGCCCAAAGTGGACTGCTAGTTCACCAGTGAATCACAGAACCAGACTCTAAAGAAACCAAGGGCCATCCAATAAAATTCCTCTCTTGCCCTAAGGCAAGATACGCCAAGTCTCAACATCACCTAGCCTTCCTTTTAAGAAGAAAACTTCCTTAAATAGCATAAATTAAAAATTCAATGTTCTGGTCTTAACCTTCAAAGCTGTACACAGTCTGGGACCAGCATATCTTCAGGACCATCTCTCCTGGTATGTCCCCCAAAGAGCGTTATGCTCCAGCGATAAGAACCTTTTGGTGATCCTTGGCCCAAAGACTGTCTGGCTGTCCTTGACCAGAGGTCTGGCTGTCTGGATGTCCAACCTGGTGGAACACTCTTCCAGGTGAGATCTGGGCCCTGCGGAAACAGAGCTGTTCCACCAAGCCTATAATTGAGGGCAGTGACAGGTTTCCATCTCAGATTGACCTCCCCTTCTTCTCTTTTCCCCATTCCCCTCCCCTTCCTTTTATCAGATAGTTTTAAAGATACTACACCCCCCCCCCCCCAGGATTTTACACCATCTAACAGTGAAATGTGTTTCACCATTGGCATCTCTCTCCAGCTAGACTGGCAAGACGATATGGCAGCATTAGTAATTGTTGTTGGTATGGCAATGAAGTATTATGCCATATGGAACAAACAATGTGAAAGTCTCAGGTTCTTGATATTTTGCTGATATCACAGTATTGAATCATATTATATAAAATAACAGAATATGGTATATTGAGACAATCTGTTGGGAGCTAAAAATCCCGAGACAAGAGTTTCTTATTTAAATTTTTAAATTGGTGTTTAGCTTGTCTCATTGATTACCATGTGTATAATTCAATGTGTTATTTTATTTATACACAGGTATTAGGGTTACCTTCTCACTGTGGATGTACTAATTTTTTTCTTTTTGTTCTAATTAAAAAGTAATTATGTAAACTGATCTTTGGGTATGTCCATATAGAAGCTTCCTGCATGCTGGCCTGGTATAAAAGCAGCATTCAGACAAAGAATATACATGGTATGCAAAGACGTTGCTTAGGTTTCCCTGTCAAGTATAATATTTATCTGCCTCAATGCAGCTAGGGCCCAATGCATAAGGGCTTCCTTCATACTTTAACACAGTGGTCGGCAGGGCTATTTTTGGGCAAGAATGCACAGGAACGGAGTTCCGGCTGGCTCCTGAGTTGGCCACGCCCAGCAGGAATTCATTAGCATAATAGGCCACACCTAACAGTAGAAACTCATTAGGATTGGCTACATTACGGGTGTGTGGTCTAACATGCAAAGAAGTTCCTGCTACAAAAAAAGCCCAGGGTTTTGGCAACAAAGTAAACAGAATAAGGAGCAAAGGTGAGTGTGGTAACATGGGGGTGTGGCCTAATGAGCAGTGATGTCAGGGTGTGGCTTAATATGCTAATGAGTTTCTGCTGTTGGGTGTGGCCTATTATGCTAATAGGTTCCTGCTGGGCTTTTTCTACAAAAAAAGCCCTGGTGGTCGGTAACATCACCAACAAAATGCTAGAAGCTTTGCCAAACATGAGTGACATAGTGCCTACTCAGAGGGCCCTGTAGCCCGGCCCTCCATTGTATCAATGGCAGCAGGCCCTTCTGCATATGCCAACCTGCAAATGGGCAAATTCAGCAACTGCCCAGACACATGTTTTCACCGTTGTGACCCCCACCGTATGGAATGGCCTGCCTAAAGGAGGTCAGAAAGGCTCTCGTTCTCCCGGCTTTCTACAAACAAAACGGAATTATCCAAGAGGGCTTTTCTACACAGGTAACAGGGTTGCACTGTACAAAATGGTTTACAAAGTTACTTGGATAAATGATATGGGATTATGGTCTATACAACTGTATACAGCACACTGTAAGTAGGATCCTACCATGTGCCTTTTTCACTGTTTAATGTGTTATTTTAGTACTTATGGTTTGCTTCAGTTCTGTCTTTTAGATTTTTTGTTGGCTCCAGACGTCTACACTCCTATTCCTATTGCATTGTTTATTGACTGTCCCATTTTGTTGACTGTACTGACTCACTCTGTGTAATCCACCTTGGGTTCCTGTGAGAACAGTGGACTATAAATAACATAAATAACATAAATACAATAAATAAATAGTAAGAGAAGTAAATTTATCTTCATATCTGCCCGGGCCTGCAGTCAGCAAAGTCAGGTCACCATGGCAGTCTGCTGCACAGAAGAGTTCTCTTTACACTAACTGCTTACACCACTTTGGATTAGGGCTGGCTGTCACCGTAATGTACTCACTGCTCCTACTCCTTTAGACATGTTCCCCAGTGTCAGGAAACTCTAAAGCCTATTCTTGATTAGCTGCCAGTATCAGCACATGCATTATCAGACTCCTTTCTGGAATTCAGAGCCGTGTTACTTATTGGAGGTTCATGAAGAGTGTTGTTGCCGTCCCTCACTATTGTAATCAGGATGCCCAATTAACTTCTTTTGTACACTTGGGCTGGAAGAACTCTGCCAGCAGCAGCTTCTTGCTTCCCATCAGCATTCATATGTGACAGGAAGCTGACTGAAGAGCATAAAACTCATTAATAAAACAATTTTTATACTGGAAGCAATAATTATGGGAGGAAACTGTACTGCTTTCAGACAGAAAGATGGACTTTCATGGCTCTTGTCCTCTACCAAAGACAAGAAAAAACCGAACACACCCAAAAAGGAAACACAAGGGTAAAACAGAACCCTCATTCATGATGGATTATTCACAGCCATTTTTCATCGATACAGGATTTCCTTAAAATGAACCCTAACGACCTTAACACACACACACACACACACACACACAGAGAGCAATCACCAAGAAGTACACTGTTTGTGAGCAAGTCTTCATAGAGCTTCTTGGAAGACCAAGAATTACATTAAAGCATTACAGCTTTAAATGTGAAGGTCTATCTTAAACCCAACTGGGGGAGGGGAGGCTACACATGCAGCTGAAAACTCTTGCAATAGGGAAAGTGGTACCCTAATTCAAAACACTAGAAGTACTCCAGCACTATTTTAGGCGTTCAACAATAACAATAACTTTTAGCTGGTGTTTCAAGTTCTGGAGGAATCAGCTGTCAACTTCTGGACAAACACTGCCCCACTTTTACCAAACGGCATACAAACTTCATTTAGATATGCTGAAGAAAGGAGGGAAAGTTCCCAACAGATGTTGTACACTACAGAAGGGTTCAAATACGGGTTCAATTCATACATCACATTTCCTGGTCTCCAAACTAAACCCACCTTGGGTACCCCCCATCAGTACTCTGATGAAGAGGGCTCTGGCGCACAAAAGCTTATGCAGTAATAAAGTCTTTGAGAAGTCACTCTTGTTATTTTAGCTTTAAGAAGCCACTCTTGTTATTTTGGCAGCAGAAGACTGCTAACACAGGAATCTCCCCTCCCGCCAGCAAATAAGAACCAAGCGTCTTTCTATTAAACAATGCTTTTATCTTTTTTGAAGAGCTTCTGAATTCACTGTATAAAAAGAATGCGTCTCAGTTCAGAATCTGGATTCAGGCTGAGTTTTTCCCTAAGCCCAGGAGAGCAATCCCCGCCTCTATCTTGTTAAGACTGAGAACAGATAAAAATGGGAGCTGTTCTTGTCATTCCCAGCCTTAGAATTCAGTCTATAAATTAAATTCGGTGTAACTGGACACTCTTATTCACATGAAACCCACTTCTAAATGCATTGATATTTTAAAAATTCCAATTCAGGCCCACTTTTCTCAATGCCAGCAAACACTGTGGACGTGCTAGTATATTTAGTTAAAATACTTTCATGTGGCTGAAATTAATATGGGATTATCCCAGAACCGATTTGGGGTCATGTATATTCAATAGTCCATTAAGCCAATACACTGTGATATGGTGGTAAGACAATGATGAATGTGGATGGTCACTCGCTTGAGATTTTACTAAATGATTACCATGTCTCTCACATCATGATAAAAGCAATGCATTTATCACCTGATTACAGTAGCAGCCCAGGGAAAGCCTATGCTGGCTTATTTTTTCTTTGTTTGGCTTCTGAAAATTCCATTCCTAGCATGAGGAATTATGTAAACCTTATACAGAATGGTGGCTTGGATCTACCAGAGTATTTTTACAGATGGAACAATTTCCACCAGAGGAGTGTGATTTTCTCACCTCCCTCCTTCCACTGCAGCCAAAAATTATGTTTCTAAGGGATGGGGGGGGGGTAATATTTCTGGACCAGGAGCAATATTTCTGGACCATTTGGGGCTGCAGAGGGGGAGGTGAGAAAGTTGTGATCTGTGGGCAGAAATAATTTCATCCATAACAATGTTCTGTTAGGTACAAGCCAGTGTCTGAGAGGTCTAGCTTAATTGTAATCCTCTGTAAATCAGCTGCAGTGACTACACTGTTGTTCATACTTGAAATGCAGGATGTGGTCTGAAATACGCACATCAGCTTTCATTCCCGTCTGCTGGTATTCAATAACAGCATCCCGTTATCTTTTATAATGTTCTTGTCCCCCTTGAAAATAAGTGCTAGGGCTGAGCTTCATTTCATCCTTGAAACAGGAAATGTTGGGCTGAAAGTAGCAGACTAACTTTCATTCCGATGTTGTTCAAACTTGAAATGTAAACATGTGCTTGAATATATGGACCAGATTTCAGGCTGGTATCTCAGTGTTCAACAAAGGAGGCAGTCCATCCACTAGGCTGCTCTAGGCAATCACCTGGGGAGTCAGAGGTATGGAGGAGCAACAACCATCCCTATGACCCCTGCCCGCCCCCCCACCCACCTGCAGTGACTGGATCTACCCCAAGAATCAGCACTTTACTTCCTTTCCTTGCCATCATGCTAGAAGTTGAATTCACTGACTCCAAGTTGAATACTGGATCAGATTCAAGGCTGTGGTTTTAACTTTCAAAGACTTACATGTTCTGGGACCAATGTATCTTCGGGACCGTCTCTCCTGGTACACACCCCCAGAGAGTATTGCGCTCTGTGAATGATAAACTTCTGGTGGTCCTGGCCCAAAAAGTATTTGTTTAGCCTCAACCCAGGCCAGAGCCTTCTCAGCTCTGGCCCTGGCCTAAAAGAACGCCCTTCCAGATGAGATCTGGGCCTTGCGGAATCTGGTCCAGTTCCTCAGGGCCTGTAAAATGAAAATGTTTCACCAGGCATATAGCTGGGGCAGCGAAGTTGCCATCTAAATTGGCCTCCCCAGTCCCCTCCCCACCATTTATTCTGTCACTGTACCAGTTCCCACTGACACACAGGCTGAACAACCACACTTTGGATAATTTCTGTTATTAGTGCCTAAGTCACCATCTGTTTTTAATTTGTTACTATGTTAATTCATTTTAAACAAATAATTTATTATATTGTTTTTAACATGTTACCCACCCTGAGCCTTGCTGTGCAGGGGAGGGAGGGCTGGAACACTAATAAAATAAATAAATAATAAAATAAAGAGGAGGAGTATGGGTGGCAGGTTCTTTCTTGCCCTATCCTGCCCTGGGGGGGGGAAGAGGGTGGGTGCTGCTGAACCTCCCATAAATCTGGTGGG